>NC_138768.1:112790732-113028232 GCF_965119305.1 Pelophylax lessonae
GTGCCAGTTCACATTTGTGCGATCACAGAGATCGCATGTAATTCGGAGCGCACTGCTCCTAAAATTACATGCGATCTCTGTTTGTATGGCTGAATTTGCACAGCAATCGCACTATAACACGCAAGGACCCTTTTTTTGGTTTTCGCAGCAGAATCGGATTGCATGGTGGTTCACACTATTGCGATCAGATTCTGTGTGAACTTTCAGATCGCACTACGCTATGATCTGGGGGTATCGTTAACCTATAATTGACACCCCCAGCGTATCGCATATGGTAGTGTGAACTGCCAGGGCTGCGGATGAGATGCGGGAACAGGCTGTATATTCGCAGCATTCCCACATCGCACAAATGTGAACCGGCACTTATGTACCTAATCCCCTGCGTCTACAGACTCCCGCCCGTGGCTTTTCTCGAAGGTGCTCTGTTGGCTGCAGGCACTCTGATGTCATTAATTCCAATGCAGGGCCAATAGCTCTGCATGGTACAAGGTCATAGAGCAGTGGTCTCTAAACTGCGGCCCGGGGGCTAGATGCGGCCCTTTGCTTGCTTTTATCCAGCCCTTGGAGCACTATTTAGTTTACTGATAGCAACAATGGGGCATAATTCCCCCAAATGACAACAATGAAGAGGCATTATTCTTCCCAATGACACCAATGAGAGGGCACAGTTTCTCCCAATGACGCCACCAATGGGGCACAATGACACCAATGATGGGGCACTATTCCTTCCAGGGGCATCAAGGATGGGGCACAATTCCTGGCACTTACACCAATGATGAGGCACAATTACTCCCACTGAAACAAACGATGGGGCATTATTTTTTCCCACTGACGTTGGGACCTTTTCTTCTCCTAATGGCCACAGTCCAGCCCTTCTAAAATCTGAAGGACAGTAAACTGGCCCTTCATTTAGAAAGTTTTGAGACCCCTGTCATAGAGGGACCACCCACAAGCCGAAGTGTCACAAAGTGTTGAGCAGCAAGCGGTGCAAGTCCTGTTTTCCTGGTACCCTATGCATAAGTGAACATTTAACCCTTGTGGGGGGGATTTTATGTTTTCCCACAGTCGACCTTTAGAGACATTGTACCCTGAGGCCCCGTTCACACTGGGGCGATCCGACTTGCCAGGGCGACCTCATAGGTCGCGGCGCGCTGCTCGCACCGCGACCTCGGAGCGGCCGGCACGGACTTCATAACATTGAAGTCTATGCAGGTCGCTCCGGGTCGCCCCAAAGAAGCTCCAGACCCTTTTTCTAAGTCGGAGCGACTTGTGTCGCTCCTATTTGAACGGGTCCTTAGCTTCTCTATGGCGAGCGACCTGACAGGTCGCCCCAGTGTGAACGGGGTCTAAAAAATGTATTTTTTATTTACTTATATAGCACCATCAATTTACGCAGTGCTTTAGATCTATATTGTACAGTCACATCAGTCTCTACCCTCAAGTAGCATACAATCCAAGGTCCCTAACTCACATACATACATACACATACTAGGGACAATTTACCTAGCAGCATGTCTTTTGAGTGTGGGAAGAAACCGGAGTACCCGGAGGAAACTCACACAGGCACAGGGAGAACATGCAAACTCCAGGCAGGTAGTGTCATGGTTGGGATTTGAACCGATGACCCTGGTGCTGCTAGGCAGAAGTGCTAACCACTTAGCCACTGTGCTGCCCAAAAGAAAAGTATTCATACATGTGTTGCTGCCTGTGCTTGACATCTTCCTTCTAGCTAAACATCAATGAATATTTTATCAATAGAGACCAGAAAAGAATCCCTTTCTTCCTTACCTCTTACAGCTGAAAGCATCTCATTGTAAGAAGCTGCTGGAATGACTGGGTTTGGGAGATCCAATAGAAACCTCTTCAAAGCATCACCCAGAGTAGGTAAGTCCAGATGCTCAAAGTCGGCTGCAGCTGAATCTGTAACATAAAATAAAAGTATGCATGATATCAAGCTCCAAAATCCAGAACTTAGTCTATAGCGTCCAATCTGCTATCGAGGACTCCGTGTCAACACACCCCATAATATTTCCGCTCCGCTCGGACTTTGCTGTGCTGCTTTCACTAGGCACCAGTTTTAGCTTGAAAGCAAATGCAAAAGTAGCAGATTGTAGAACTAAAACTTGTTGCAAAAGTGCAAGCAGGAAGGTTAGAAAAGCTGATTTTAACAAGTCTGTGTTTTGCCTGTAAATATTATGTATAGACAGACACAACAGACTGTATTCAGGGTGGGGAGAGCTGGCTGGCAAGTTCTTGGAAAGAGATGCACAAAACATAGCTAAAGTCTACAATAACCTTACAGCTAAAAACAAAAACATAAAAAGGGAAAACTTGGAAAGTAATAAAAAACAAACAAAAAAAATGCAACGCCTTCAAAACATTTCTTACTTCAGCTCTGCACGAGAGAGGAGGTTTCAGCCCCTTTCACATGTGGAGGACTCAGCGGGGAATCTGTCCGCTGATCCCCACTGTGCAGGCAGATGGCTGGTCCGTGTCTGCTTCATCTATGCAGAGTGGACACAGACTCAGCCCGCTGTCCTCTATGGGCAGTCTGATGTGTCTTTACTCCCGGTGCCCATCCAATCCACTAGACCAGGGGTAGGCAACCTTGGCTCTCCAGCTGCAAGTCGCATAAGGCACTGCAAGACTAACAGCCACAGGCATGCCTCTCCAAGGCAGAGGCATGATGGGATTTGTAGTTTCAGCACAGCTGGAGAGCCAAGGTTGCCTACCCCTGCACTAGACGGATGGGGAACGGGTCCTCATCTGTCTGTTTTTAGCGGACAGAATGGGATGTCAGCGGGTATCCATAGACACATATCCATTGACACAGAGGGCAATGGGTGGTCCGATTGGGCACACTTAGAGGACAGGCCGACTTGATCAGTCCACCCGTGTGAAAGGGGCCTTAAGGGTTTTTATTACTGCCTCTGTAGAGTTATTTGCCCTCAATTCCTGTTTGGTCACCAAGTGAGGAAAAGCAAGAAATGCGTTTCAGTTTGTGTCCCCATTTCCTGTTAAATCACCAGACAGAAAGGGAGGATGAATCTCCCCAATGGGGACAACGCAATAAAAATCAGACAGAGATCATAGCCTTTACCGGGGTGCCAGGCCTCATTCACACTGGCATGTCTTTATTTAACACCAAAGTGATCACAGGTGTGAAAATACACGCATCTGGCCCAACTTTTAAATACAATTGGCAGCATTTAATGCTTTGCTATGGCTGAATGTACACCTAGACATTCAGCAGGTGCATGCAGTCTACGTGCGTTTACACAAATTGGAATTTCTGCATTCCATTTTCTGCAGTTAAAGTTGCAAAAAATGCAACTATATCTGATCGCAGGAGACCCTGGATGACTTTTTCCTGTGTATAGATATTGCTGCTTTAAAGCAGAATTGAATTTAAATACTTACCTCTGTTCCAGTGCTCCGATTCTTGCAAAGTTCCTCCTCCTTGGCCTTTTCTGGGTGCTGGGCTTTGGCTGTGTTGATTAGCCAATGAGAGACAATGTCACTCCTGCACATGTGTAGGAATTACCCATACTGCCACACTGCAACTGTGCAGGAAATGCAAGTTGAGCAGCGCATGCGCAGCTCAGTGTACATTCTACAGGACCTTGCAAACAGGTAGGTAAGTTCATTTTATTGCATGTGTCTTCTGCAATAAAGAGACTGCCTGTTGCCATTTTTTTTTTATAACAGTTCCACTTTAAAGTAGGTTTAGACACGTTTACAGTTTCTAATTGGTTCCTGGATGCAAAGAATTCCATTTTCACTAAACTCACAGCACCTAAACACAGGCAGGCTTGTTTAGAATGTCACCATTGAAAAATCATTACACGCATTTATAGGTGTTTAGAAACATCCTCTAAAGGCATTTGACACTGCCAGTATGAACGAGGCCCAAGGGTCCTTTCACATGAACGATCAGATCAGATCGGCCTGTCAGTTTTTCAGGCGGACCTGTTAGGATCCTCCATGCATCCCTATGGGGCAGCGGATGTCAGTGGAGACAACTCCGCTGACACCCGCTGCTATCCGCTTCCAATCCTATCCCTGAAATCCGGATGGATAGAAACCCTATTTTCCATCCTTGAAAAAACCTGGGGTGTGTTCCCACATGCGGCCATTAGTAAGTAGACAAAAGATTATATGTTATATGTATAGTAAAGGAATATTATCCTCCCAAAGGTGACCGTTGATCAGGCACAGTATGTATAGGAAAAGAAAAAAAGGAAGATAGAGGATCCTCCCCAAGAAACGGATTAACTAAGGTCACCAATGAGATGGATTTCAAAAATCCATTCACATTTTGTATATCGGCATATGTGCCTAATAAAGTTGTTCTATTTTTTAAATCCATCTCATTGGTGCCCTTAGTTGATCCGTTTCTTGGGGAGGATCCTCTATCTTCCTTTTTTCTTTTCTTCTACCCATTTTCCATGCGTCCAACGGATCGCATCGGATTGGATGAGAAGCAGGCGGTCCGTTCTCATCCGATTCTCCCATAGAGGACAGCAGGGATCTGACAGCTCCGTCTTCGCACACAGAGCGGAGAGGGAGCGGTCATCCGCCTGCCCCAGCAGATCAATCCCTCACTGAGCAGAACGGTCTCCGTCGGCGGATGCGGGCCGCGGACCCCAAAAGTAAGCTTTTGTCTGGAGTTCAAAAAAATATCTAAATTGATAAATTGTTTGGAAACAAAATATTTTCGTAGCTCATATTTGCTGAATTAGGTAAACTTTAGATCTTATTGCATGCAAACATTTAAATCCCTCGAAGTGCCGATCTATTACAATCCAGTTCAGAGAGCCATGGCACTGAAGAGAAAGGGATTTACTGGGTGGTCTGCAGCGCCATCTACTGGGAGCAATGTCATTGTGAACAAATTCTTGAAAAAAAAAAAAAAAAGAATTTCCAGGAAGGACAGCTGGGTCCCAGTAACTATTATATAGCAGGCAAGCTAAAACAAATACAGGTGCTCCGCACATTTACACTGCATTTATAAAACAAGAAGAGCTAAATAGCTGCTGCCATGAATCACACCTTTAATTGCTGAATAAGGTCCTCACATTAAACCTACATTACCCCAATAAAGGAACCCCATAGCTCACAAAAGGTGCAGGGCAGGGAATGACCCGGCTCGCCCCTCACTGAAATAGGAAATAAAGTGGGAGTTCAGAGGAATCCCCAGCTCATCTCTGTATATAATGCACTATTTAACAATCATATGAGTTATACTACACCAAACATTTCATCCAACCTCCAAATTATTACATCTGTCATTTTGAGCCCCCGTTCACACTGGGGCGACCTGGTCGCCTGACAGGTCGCCTTCCATAGAGAAGCTGCGGACCCGTTCTAATAGGAGCGACACAAGTCCCTCCGACTTAGAAAATAGGGTCTGGAGCTTCTTTGGGGCGACCCGGAGCGACCTGCATAGACTTCAATGTTATGAAGTCCATGCCGGCGGCTCCGAGGTCACGGTGCGAGCAGCGCGCCGCGACCTATGAGGTCGCCCGGCAAAGTAGCGTCGCCCCAGTGTGAACGGGGCCTAAAAAGTAATAATCAAGAATAGTAAAGTTTCTCTTTAAACCTACAAGTACTTAAAGTATCAGGCAGGCTTTTTATTAAAGGACATACAATGTCTTCCCCAATAAAGGACTCCGACCCGCCTGTTCACCTTCTTTTTGGGAATATACACTGCATGCACAGCTCGGTGGGGAGCGCCAAGATAGATCAACTCCCACGCAAGAGTTAAGGGATCCTGGCTAGCCAATCAAGATGGCTGAAGCTCCAGAACCCAGAAGGCGACCAGGAGAAGATGTTGGTGCCAGCGGGGGGAGAAGCAGGTGGACTTTACAAATATAGTCATGATTTAACCTAAGTTAGGAGGTATGTAACTGCTTTACATTTTAATGGCAACAAAGCCCGACTATGGGGTGGGGTGGGGAGGTGAGGAAAAAAAAAAAAACTATTGTTACAACAAGTTCAATTTTCATCTAATTAACCACGTGCTTCCCAGGCCAATTCTGACACTTAGACCCCGTTCAGACAGGGGCGACGCAACTTGCTGGGGCGACGCTGTGCACCGCGACCTTGGCACGACTTGCAGGGACTTCATATCATTGAAGTCAATGCAAGTCGCCTCCAGGTCGCCCCAAAGTAGTACAGGACCCTTTTTCTAAGTCAGAGCGACTATTAGAAGGGGTCCTGTGCTAATCAATGGCAGACCAAGTCGCCCGACAAGACGCGCTAGTGTGAATGGGGACTTACATGTAAAAAATCAACTTTTGTTTTTTGCAAGAAAATTACTTAGAACCCCAAAAATTTTGTTTTTTTTTAGCAGAGACCCTTTAGAATAAAATGGTGTGTGTTGCAATGTTTACATCACATGGTATTTGCACAGCGATTTTTCAAATGAATTTTTTTTTTCGGGAACAAAATTGGGCTAACTTTTTTAGTGTTCCGTTTTTTTTTTTTTTTTTTTTTTTAAAAAACAGAATACTAAAAAAGTTAGCCCAATTTTTTTGTAAAATGAGAAGGAGGAGGTTACGCTGAGTAAATTGATACCAAACATGTCACACTTTAAAATTGGCCTGCACGTGAAATGGCGGCAAACGACGCCGCTTAAAACTAATGTGTTTCCAAGAACTGCACTTTTACGAGACACTTCCATCTTTACATGGTTCTCCTGGGTTCACGGGCTTCGGCCATATGAATGGCCAAACCAAAATGACGTTACTCAAGTGCATGAGCGCGGGAGTCACGGCCGCAGCACAGAGTTCTGAATGGACAGCATGGTCCATTCAGAGCCCAAGTGCCAATACGCCAGTGACGTCACTGCCTGCTGCTAAAGTAAAGATCTCCTAAACAGTGCACGTTTAGGAGATCTTTTCTGTACCTATAGGTGGTAAGCCTTATTATCGGCTTACCTATAGGTAAAAATCAACATTATGACTTTTCTACCTCTTCAACAATATAATAAATTAGACCCTAGCATTAAAGCTGGTAAAATGTGTTCATCTGCCTGTACACTATAATGATCTACTTACCACATTCAATGATTTGTCGGAGCTCGGGCACACTGCTGGCACTCTGGGTTCTGTACAGTGCTGGGGATTCCAGACCTGTAAGAGAAAACATGTTAAGCCTCCAATATAAACTAGAACACTTCAGTACAGGAGAATATCCAGTGCATGAGCTTCTAACAAAGCCTAAATATTAGCACAGCACTACAGGCTTTCCTGAACCAACTGATTTTAGGGGAAATACCACCCAGAACTACATACATAGTAAGGGTTGTTGAAAACCTTACTATAGGGGCAAGGTTTCTCAGCTAGGGTCACTCCAGAAGTTGCTAGGGGTTTCTTGAGCAAGGAGCAATTTCGGAGAAGTTCCCACCGATACCACTGATCTTTTTAGCCATCTATCAGGGAGGGGGTAATTCTTCCCAATGACCACAAGTGTAAGGTAGCATTCTTCCCACTGACCGTCACACTAATGTATCTTGTGTATAGAGATTTCCATTTCTAGCAGGGGTTCCCCGAGACTGGAAAGTCATTTCAAGGGTTCCTCTGATGAAAAGGTTGAGAAGGCTGCTGTAGATTGTAGGTGACCAGAAGTCCCGTCATTGCTCTTGCTGTAATCTTACACAATATGTGCCAAGTTTCTACATTTACCATCAATCATGTAATCAGTCCCCTCTATTAAAAAACAACAGTGCAATTCACATGTTATAAAACCCCAGGAAACTAAAGGCTTGGCTAGGATCGTTATATTCCATCCAACAGGCTGCTAGTAATTAGAATTTAGGCTCTATTAAGATACCCAGGGAGCCAACTGCAAGGACAAAGTAGAATTCGGAGATAATCACTAATAAACCACCACCCACCACCATGCATGGCAAAAAACAATACAAATTTGACTATTACAGTAAAATAATGGCTAGCTGCAAAATAAAACGGCAAGGAATCACAAAATTGTTTGTCAAAAAGTGTATGAGATTATTAAATTAAAAAAATAATAATTGCCAAGATTGGGCGATGGTTAATTTATAAATTAAATAAAAACAATCCAAATTTTATAAAGAAATTTCCTGACCTATTATTTCTTCGGTGATATGCAGAAATTACAAAGTCAGTGTGCAAAGGCTGCAACTGATGAACTAATACCGGTATCACTACTCTCCTACAGAAAAGGATTTATGAACAATGGGGGGGATTTACTAAAACTGGAGCACTCAGAATCTGGTGCATGGTAGCCAATCAGCTTCTAACTTCAGCTTGTTCAATTCGCTTTGACAACAAGCCTAGGCTCACACTGAGGCTGAACTCGCACGATTTCAAACCAGCATTTTCAGTCCTCCATTGGGGTCCTGCACAGATCTCCATTGAAATCGCCCCCTGAAGTCGTCAAAAGTATTGCAGAAACTACTTTTGGGAATTGGTGCGGTGCCCCCAAGTCAGCGTCATTGCTGGCCATTGGCTCTGCTTTGACATGCGATTGAATATGGGCTTAAACCTGGAAGCTGATTGGATGCTATGCAGAGCTGCACCCGATTTTGCATTCTCCACTTTTAGTAAATCTCCCCCAATGTGTAGACGTCTTATTTCACATGATGCTTTAATGAGCAGGGCCCTCTGATTTCTCTTATATCGTGTTGTAACTGTACGGTCGGCCTTTATGCTGTAAAACGCTGCGTAAACGGTTGTCACTATAACAGCCCATTCAGACTAGTGCGACTTGTCAGGCGACTTGTCAGCCTGACAAGTCTCGGTAGGTCGCGGTCCATTGAGTAGTACAGGACCCGTTCTAATAGGAGTGACACAAGTCGCTGACTTAGAAAAAGGGTCCTGTACTACTTTGGGGCGACCTGGGAGCGACTTGCATAGACTTCCATTATGTGAAGTCCCTGCAAGTCGCGCCAAAGTGGCGGTGCACGCGACTTCACAGGTCGCCCCCCCGAAGTCGGATCGCCTCAGTGTGAACCAGCTCTTAATCCTATGTAATAATACTCATCTCTAAAAAAAAAAAAAAAAAAAAAAAAACATTCTTCAACAAAGAAGGCATTCTATGTAGATGCAATAGTGAGGCTGCAATCATAAGACCATATTAAATGTGTTAATAATTTCTGTGAAAAATGAGCCGTGTGAATATATAATGGTACCTTTAATAAAGATATAAAAATTGAAAAAATAAAATAAAATAAATAAATGTGTTTGCCATATCTATTTTTTTTTGATTTAGCTTACTATAAAAAAATGCAGGAATAAAAGAATACTTTGCTGCACTCCTAGTAAAAGAAATGACGACACCAGCTAGCAGTTCCAAGCCATGAATAAACCCCGCACATACCTTTTCTTTCTATAGCCTCCAGTAGCTTGATGAGGACCAGCGGGGCAATCTCTGGAGGTGCAAATTGCTCTGTCAAATCAGGCAGTGTGAAAGCTGCAAGAGAGAAAAAAAAAATTGGAAAGTCATTAGTTCTCAGCTTGAAGCACCAACCTACATAGAAACCACAGTGTGCGAGTTAAAGTTTAAACTCCGAGCAAACATTCGGTATTTGACATGTCTGAGCAAATGTTGCATTCATCGCTTCTGTCTACAAGGGAGGCTGAACAATTAGCATGGCATACTGCACAACCTTATCAGAACGCAAACTAGGCAAGAGCTGTACACACATCTACAGGTAGAGGGCGCCATAGACAAACTTATGTGCTGTGTAGAAGGGGGAGAGGATTCACAGCCTGAATATTTGGAGAGAGAGCTGTACACGCTTTAATAGGTTAATCAAACAGAAAAGCATGCTGGAACTCTGTTGGCAAACGATAATATTACCAATATGGCATTATATTGATTTTTTGACAAATATATTTAAAAAAAAAATGACAAAAAAAAAAAACACTGAATTCTTAGCCACTAAAAATTATCGGCTGAAAAATAGGGATTTTAGCATTGAGCCGAAAGAAAAATAAAAGTGGCTGCCGAAAAATGCCCACAATTTTACTGTGATTTTGCCACGACTTGACCGTGCTTATGGTGTGCTTTTCATAGGTCATGTGACAAAAAAAAAAAAAAGCAACATGGGTACATTTTTGATGCATTCTTGTTGCGTTATCAATGCATTTTAATGGGAAGGTGCGTTTTTGATGCAGTTTGTCAAAATATGCACCAAAAATGCAGCAAGCAGGATTTTAGAACGCCGCTTCACAAGCAGGATTTTAGAACGCCGCTTCAAAAAGGTGCCGATAATGGCTAACAAATTCATATTTATTTAAATGTATGATATTAATTATCAAATTTAAATATACTACATTTATAAAAATATAATTTTTTAAAAAAACAGTCAATTTTGGTTTCAGCCAAGTGCATCCTGAATTTTCAGTTACGAATATTTCATTTTGGTGCCTCACTACCGTATGGCGCTACACTGAATTTTTGACAATTTAGGGGAAAAAAAAGGTAAAAATGTGTGAAATTATATATATATATATATATATATATATATATATATATATATGTGAGATCAACCAATTATCGGCAACACCGATATATTGAGGGCCGATCTGCACTTTTAACCAAGGTGACTGATATTGCCGATATTTCGGGAAAGTGCATCTGCCGGAGTGATACCTGCAGCTAGAGGCATCACCCCAGTACCGGCGTCCATACCCGACAGTCGGCTGTCTTGTATTGATAACCAATGTGGCTGAGAAGCCGCTTGGCTGTCATTACAAGGAGCAGGAGGGTACATTCCAAAATCCACCCCCCTGCTCACCCAGGTCTCTTGTCCCACCGGCAGACCCGGGCAACCACCCTGCACGGCCGCCGACGAGAAGACCCAATCAAAGCCGCATTCGGCTCCGATCGGGTCTCCATGTAAAAACCTGGAAGTGATGTCATGACATAACTTCCAGGTACTCTGCGCCAAATAAAAGCATTCAAAACGCCAAGTTTTTTTTAATTTTAAAGTGCAGAGGAGGGGATTGTACAAAAATATCGTATTGGCAATAAAAAAAACGATATTGGTCGATCGCTAATATATATATGTTTATTACACACACGTACGTACGTACGTACGTACGTACGTACGTACGTACATATATATATATATATATATATATATATATATATATATATATATATATATATATATATATATATATATATACACACACACACACACACACACACACACACACACACACACATATATATATACATACATATACACCCACACACACACATATATATACATACATATACACCCACACACATTATATATATATATTTATTTGACATGCACTGTCCTGGCTTTTATTATGCTCTGTAAGGTTTTCTTTCACATTTCTGAAGCCCGTCATCCACCACCATAACAGTAAAATTTCCCAGATTGTCATACATCTCAAATATTTACTTTAAAAGCAGATCACTAGGGAAGAAAATGGAGCGTCTTTTCTTTTTCCCCCCCTGTGTACCAAAGGGGGCTGGTTAAATTATTGAAAAGGATGTTTACAGAAGGGCTGATCGCTGCCGAGCAGCTGGCAAAGACATCTGTTCTCTTATAAACTCCCATTCATTCCAAGACTGTAGCAAGATGGCGGCCATGTTTGAGCAGAAATATGTTCCAGCCGGGCCCCTCTTCGGCAGCAAAATCCAAAAAAACTGCTGATTGTGGAGGAGCGCAGCGACAGGTTCCAACATAAACATGATTTGAACAGGAAAAGCTCTTACAAGCTTTCAGGCTGAAAAGATGCATTATAACTGGAACACAGCTGTAGCAACAAGAGCCGGAGAAGCTGAAGAGCGGGATTACTCCGTCCGCACTGTGCTGTGTAAAGTGAATCCACCCCAAAGAATGCCATTCTTTCCCGGCAAGTTTAGACGCCATCTTTTGGGAGCTTTTAATGTGTCAGTGGGCACATTTCACCATCCTCCATATTACTTTTTGCTGATCGGCACAGTGGGGGTTGATTTACTAAAGGGGCAGAGGCTGTTCGCTAAGCAATGAGAATGAACAAGGGGAAGCGGTGATAACTGATTGTGCGAACATAAGCTAGCAAAAGTACTGGAGTACTGGGTACTGACTACAACACATCCTTAAGCCTGGTACCCAGTCAGTGGGTTGGAAGTAAAAAAAAAAAAAAAGTAAAAAAACGTAAAAATAACTGGCAGCTCCAGTCGGTGTCACTGTACTAACAATTTATGTAATTTATGGTAGTCTCACTGCGTGCGGTTGATCAAACCATACCCTGGTAGGACTGTCCCCAACAGTCACCCCACTCCCTTGCTGATGCCCGCTTACACTGCGCTCTAAGGAAGCTTTTCCGGGCACGCTTATATCACCACCTGTGCCAGCCATACCACAGAGATCTGTGCTTCCGTTCTCCGCCACCTATGAGAGTGTTCTGCACTTGGTGCACTTTGTGACCATATTTCAATGAACCATGCCCTCATCCAAGTGGTCCTGATTCAGACTGCTTACACTACACAAACTAAACTAAATGAAAGCCCCATACACATGGGCCCAACGTCAGGTGGCATTGGCTGGATCAATAGAAACCGGCTGACATTTGGCCTGTGTGTACTGAAGTCGGGCTGGCTTCTGTTGAAGGGGCACGATTGTAAAGGTCTGCCAATCCCTTCGGCTGGAAGCGCTGACCGGAGTGTTGTGGCAGGTTGGGGATGTATGGGGGGGGGGGGGGTAGTGTTGTCCGTCCCCCTGTCCAAACACAACAGAACAGCAGGGGAGATCGTTGTTGTACTAACGTCGGTTAGTTAGTACAGCGGCTCGTCCTGAGCTGTCAGTTTTTTTGTTCAGCCCTGCTGGTTTTAATGGGAAATACAATATTGCCCTGCCCAATTTATATATATTGCCCTGCCCAATGTTGTGTCATCTGCAAAAACTGATATAGAACTACTGATCCCATCCCAGCTGTTTATGAATAAATTGAACAAGGTTGGTCCCAGGACTGAGCCTTGGGGGACCCCGCTTACTACCTCAGACCAGTCCGAGTATGCGCTGTTTATTACCCCCCTTTGGACACGCCCTTTTAGCCAGTTCCGTATCCAAGAGCAAACCCTGCTGTCAATACCTGCAGACCTTATTTTATAAACTAAGCGTTTGTGGGGAACTGTATCAAACACCTTAGCAAAATCCAGGTACACCACATCCACAAGTCTGCCCCTCTGGTGCAATAAAAACAGGGCGACATTTGGCCCATGTCTATGCCAGCCAGTTCGACAAAAGCCGGCCAAACTTCTGTCGAACGAGCATGCTGGAAAACCAGCAGCTGATCAGCTCCCGGTCAGCGCTCTCAGCCAATGGCTGGGATTGGTGATCGGAGGAGTGTTCTGGTGGGTGGGCCGCCCCCCTGTCAGAACACAACAGCTCAGCGGGGAGTTCACTGTACTAATGTCAGATCGTTAGTACAGCGGCTCTAACCGTAGATTACTTTTTTTTTTTTCAACCCTCTGGGTTGAACGGAAAAAACCCCAACAACGTGTACCAGGCTTAAGTGTTGTCATCTTGCCACACGCTCTCTCAATAGAGATTACAAGCTGATAAATTACAGTGGTGGTCTACTGCTTTCACTATAGGGAAACATAAGAAAAGCAATGCAGTGGGACTTCATACAGACAGAGAGTGGAAGTAAAATTAGAATCACGGAGATGTAACAAAGGATTAAAAAAGCTAAAAGGGTTTTATTTCTAAAAAAAAAAAAAAAAAAAAATAGGAACTGCTTATGATCCACAGAGCTTTAGCAGCTAGATGTCTGCTAGATCTACTTTTACACAGATAAACCACCTGGGGACCATATATGCCCTATGACACGTAGGTACTCCGAAAAGTCCATTCAGCTTACCACAGGCCAAAAAGGAACGTAACTAAACCTGCACCAAACCTGGCAGCGTTATTAAAAATACCAAATTGCCAGTTGCTTGAAAAGATATTTCCAAATGACTTGCTTCCTTTGTCCTGTAACCCATTTAATAACTTAGGCATCCAAACGAAACAAAACCAAAGCCCCATAAAGAAAAAGCATTCATTATACTGTCAGGAGACAAGAGAACAATTAATCCTCTGCTTACAGGAATTAAACAATAACCCCTCTTAATCCCGTGCAATTTACAGGCAAGCAGCTACCTCGGACCATATTGCAAGCGTTTAATCTTTCTGCTCTCACAGGCCGCTGAGAATTGCATAATCAGCACTGGAGTGAAGGGCAAAGTGCACCCCGTGCTTCTCTTCAAAGATTCATTCCTTGAAGGAGAACCGCATGCAGATAGAAAAACGCGCCCACATGGCTGCCTGGAAATTCCACAGAAAAGTGGAACCTATTCAGCTTTGAAGATTACGAGGCTAAAAGCTCATATATTATCAGCTAACTCAATAAATGTTCTGTTGAAAAAACCCTATTGGGAATAAAAGCTTTTTTTTTTTTGCTATAGCATTGTATGTCGCTTTTTTCTTTTTTTACAATAATCGTAATTAATGCAATACAGTTACAGATTGGTAAAAGGTGATCGCCATAAAAATTACTTTACCACCTTACTTTCACAGTAAAAGAAAAGGCAGAATATATAGGGGTTAAAACTTGCATCTGTACTATGTACAGGTTTCAGATCACACTGGCTGACGCAAACCAAAGTGCGGCCATTATGGGAGAAAAAAAAAAAGACTATTTTAGAACGCGGAATTCTGAATACAATTAATTCTTGTTCTGTAACAATGGACCACCCTTAAGGTTTTGCATTCCCCAACTTGCTACACGCCAAGACACTGGGACAAAGTGCCTATGTGCTTCTAACCACAATTCATGCCGTACCTTTGGCAGATTCCACAGTCTAAAGTGGGGAACACATTATAGAAAAATCGGGGAACGCTCAACAGATTTTCCTTGTTGTTTCACAGCAAATCGTAACCGAAGGAAAATTCCTATGAAAATTCTCGTATGACAAATGGGCCATACACACTATACAATTGTCTTTAGATTTTTTTTCTTTTAGATTTACCCAAACCACATAATAGGAGGTTAAATCTACATAATTTCAATTTGTATGCAATCAGGCAGGCCCTTCCGCTACATAGTTGAAGGTACATTTAAAGGAAATCGAACAACAAAAAAAGTTATATACAGTAGTGGTGTGTATCCAGCTAAAGGTTTTTTCTCGATGTTTTTCCCCGTTTCTGATCATGCGCAGTCTTTCGTTTTCGTGACTTTTTTTCGTATGAAAATGGTACACGTTAAAACTAAAATCGTTCGTACTGTTCTCGTATGATAAAGAGAAAAAAAAAAAAAAAAAAAAGCTCGTCACCTTCAGAAATTTTTGTTCAGAAGGTTTGAATCCGGGCTGTAGAAAGTGGTGTACACACTATACGAAAATCGTAAGGAAACGTTTGCCTGATTTTCTTAGTGTGTACGAGCTTTAAGAGAGCCAACACAGAGGAACCCTTGAAATAACTTTCCAGTCTCAAGGAACCTCTGCTAAAAATGACAATATCTACAACTCATGACACATTAGTGTGATGGTTAGTTGGGAGAATGCTCCTTACACTTGTGGACATTGGAAAGAATTACCCCCTTATAGATAGCTATAAAGATCAATGGTGTCAGTGGGAATCTGAGAGGCAGAAATTGCTCATGCCCCTAGCAACCTCTGGAGGAACCCTAGTGCTCCATGGAACCCTGGTCTCAGAAGTTGACGGCTCAATTCTGCAAGCTTATATAGCACACCATTGTTCCTTAGCCTCTATGAGTGTTTTCAGGTGATTTTGGAGTCTGTACACATGTTCTTTGGGCATTTTCAGCCTTGAACATCTTTGTTTTAGCCAATGGAAAGCTGGCTAATAGGAGAGGCTAGCAATCAAACAAAAATGCTACCATTGAGACAGGGTCCAAAAACATGCAACTCTGCCACAAAGACGCCAATGTACTTTGAGCTTCAGTGCCCATTCACACTGGCGCGACACGACTTGCTGGGGCGACCTGTGAAGCTGTGCACCGCGACCTCGGCGCGACTCGCAGGGACTTCATATAATTGAAGTCAATGCAAGTTGCCTCCAGGTCGCCCCAAAGTAGTACAGGACACTTTTTCTAAGTCGGAGCGACTTGTGTCGCTCCTATTAGAACGGGTCCTGTACTATTCAATGGCGAGCGACCGACCGCGACTTGTCGTCAGGTGACCAAGTCGTCTGACAAGTTGCGCTAGTGTGAATGGACCCTCAATCAACAAGCTATAATCGACACTCAGGTGGGAAGGGCACAACTAAATATAATGGGTATCTTGATGATTAGCGCTAAAGTGCTTTGGGAAACCCAATTGAAATCTCTCAGGTGTGAATAAGGTCTAGAATAAATCAATATTAAACCTTGTAAAAAAAAAAAAAATCAAAACTGAATTCAGGCAAGAAAATAAACATTGTTGCACATTAAAGTCTCTTTAAAATATTCCTTTTTAAGTACGAAAAAAATGTTTTACGGAGCTCAAAATAACAGAACCAATGCCTAGTACACATGATGAAAAAAATCTGATAAATGGCACTTTCTGAGCAATCGTTCGATAATTTTATCGTTAGTACACAGCTTTCGTGAGCCAATCATGACAGTTCATCCAAAAATATCCAAAGGGAAAAGCATGAAAATTTAATGATTTTCGTGTAATTTGTATAGTTTTTGTACGAAAAAAAAAAAAAAAATCGTGCGACAAAGACCATGCATCCTCTGATTGACCAAATACGATAAAACACAATACAATATATTACATTACTTTCAATGTTGTATTCTGTTGTACGATCATTTTCGTAACTTTAGTAGCCTATTGGTTTCCGATATGAAACTAGCATGCAAAAAAATAACGGATGATCATTGATCTGATATTCTTATCATGAGTACGAGGAATAAGTAACAATTCACAACAGGCAACCACATCAGAAAAAAGGATCTCACTGCAGTAGACTCAACCAAGACTGGTCAATGATGAGCACATGGCTAGCTCTCTGCAATCTAAAGGATACAAGGGTCTTCAAACTGTGGCCCTCCAGTTGTTCAGGAACTACAATTCCCATCATGCCTAGTCATGCCTGTGAATGTTAGAGTTTTACAATGCCTCATGGGACGTGTAGTTCAGCAACATCTGGAGGGCCGTAGTTTGAGGATCCCTGGACTCCGATAGAAAGTACTGTAGTAAAAGTATCAGAACTATAATACTAACTGCAGTAGACTCAACCAAGACTGGGCAATGATGAGCACATGGCTAGCTCTCTGCAATCTAAAGGATAGAAAGCACTGTAGTAAAGTATCATCAGAACTATAATACTAGCTATAGAACAATGCTATTCTGTCTTGAACCCCATTCCCCTCCCCACCCAATGAAAAGCATGGAAGTGCTGGAAAAGCTGCATTTCAAAGTCTACAGTTATGAATATGAGCTGTGAAAAGAACTCCTCTGAATCTCAATGCTAGCTGTAAATGCTAATGTAGGATTGTGAATAGTGCCTTTTCATTTAGGAAAGCAGACAGGAAATGATAATCGCTGAATTGTGAGGGGGGGGGGGGGGGGGACACGCTGGCAAGTCAAAAGCTGAAAGCCAACAGAAAAAAAAGGAAAAGAAGGCCATTAAAAATGTAGAAGTCCCCAGCATGAATAACGTCCGCAATGCAGGAAGAGGAAGCCGGAACTGGTTTGTAACACAGTCTACATTTCTTTAAAACTCACAGCAGTTTCCTCTAATATAAGACTGGCATGAAAAGTATCCCTGCAACACCGCACCAAACACCGCTGAAAACCAAGGAACCCAAACAGAACATCGTATACCTGCCAACAACATTTTAGCTTGCTTGGCATTTTGAAAAGCAGCCTGAAGCTTCGGAGCACCAAATCCTCCTTTGAGAAACTTTGCCACCTTGTTGATTCCTTTGCTGCAGTCGGCAATCAGCTTTTCGCTTAGGGCAATCATTTTTCCGAAGTCCGATGGATTTCTTCAAACCAAGGTGACACCACCAGCGCCCGAGCGCCGTTAGGAGCTGCTGGCTCAGGACGTTGATCGGTGTGAGCCGTCAAAGCTGCAGCAGGTAGTAGAAGAAGCCCGTCTATGACATGTCATCCACGCAGCATTTTCCACTAACTCTATTTTTACTTTCATGGAGTGGCAGGGAGCAAATCAGTTGGCCTCATAGCTCAAGATGCCCTCCAATCCCCTGGCTCTTGTCTCCTGGTAACAGAGACCGGCCTGAACAGAGACAGTGGGGCCGACGGCATACCTTACATTTAGAGGCCTGCCAACATAGCTACACAGTGCAAGATGAAACCGGTTCACAGCTGCACCTTTTGGAGCGCTTCTCAGTAGAAAGAGATATTATAAAGCCAATACCTGGCACAGTCAAGTGGAAACTTAAAGCTTCTATATTTGTTTCAGACTCGCATACCTGAGCCATAGCACTAGTGCTGTCTGATGTATGGGGAGATGTCAAAGAATAAAATGTAGACGTGTGTGCAAGTACAAAGCAGATCATCAGCCTAGGAAATACTGCAATAAAATGCACAGACATGTACAGAGTGTACCCAACAAGGCGGCTCGTACACTACAGCCTCAGTTGTTACCATGCAGACTGCATTAGAAGACCGGACATGACTGAGCATGGGCTGTGCCATCGAGACGGACAGACTGCATTCAGTTAGCCCTCGTTCACCTTGAAGAAACTTGTCATGCGATTTGACAGCTCAAATCACATGACAAGTCGCATCCTAGTGTCGGCAATGGCCATGCTCTAATCAAACGGGATGCCAACTTTGCGGTGCCACATAAATTTGAAAAAGTAGTTCCTGCACTACTTTTAGCGATTTCGGGTGCAACTTGCATAAACATCTGTGCATGAACCTGCACAGATGTCTTCAAAGTGGAACCTGAAGTCGCACTAACATGCAGCTTTGAAATCGTGCAATTTCAGGTGAAGCTGCACGA
The DNA here is from genome assembly GCF_965119305.1 of Pelophylax lessonae. Classification (NCBI taxonomy): domain Eukaryota; kingdom Metazoa; phylum Chordata; class Amphibia; order Anura; family Ranidae; genus Pelophylax; species Pelophylax lessonae. Next base: position 112,809,706 of record NC_138768.1, read on the forward strand.
TTTCAAAGCTGCATTCAATGTGAACGAGGGCTTAAAGCAGGGGTGTCAAACTCAATTTCATTGCAGGCCGCATCAGCATTATGGTTGCCCTCAGAGGGCCGGTTATATCTGTAAGATTAGATGTCCAGAGCACCCCACACCCCCTTACATGAGATGTCAAGAGCCCCCCCCATCAGAAGTCAAGAGTAACCCACCCTTCCTTACATCACAATGCACCCCATTACCTTGTGGTGCTGCCAGGAAGAAGGTGCGGATGGATCTGGGAAGAAGTGCAGGGTCTGGAAAAGAACCAGAGGAGAGCTGGAGTCAGCTTCCAGAGTCTGCTGAATGCTGAGACCAGGGGAGGCAGGGGCAAGGTGGTGTTGCAGCTGTACAGAGAGGTGCAGGATCTGTAGGAGGAGTTCTGTCTTCCTCTCTGCTGTGGACTGCTGAGAAGGGGGGGGGGGGGGAGATGGGCAAAGATGAGCCTTTCTCCAGCTGCACAGAGTGCAGAATCTGGCTAAGGAGTTCTGTCCTCTCTGCTGCCGACTACAGAGACAAGGAGGGTCCTACAGCTGCGGGGGCCACATGAAATGGCCTGGGGGGCCGCATTCGGCCCGCGGGACTTGTGTTTGACACCTGTGGCTTAAAGTGCCACTAAACCTACACCATAAAAAAAAAAATCCTCAAATGTTGCATTACATGTTGTTCATACTCACTCAGTCACTAAGAGATTTGTTTTCTGTATTCTGCAAAAACCTGGTTGGTCCTGCTGCTCTCTATCTCCACCTTCTGTTCATGTCCCTAATTCACATAGGGATTTTGTAGCTGTGGTGGCAACTCTACACATGCTCAGTTTTCAGTGAGTTTCTATGTTGAGCATCTCCTCCCTATCACATCCGAGCTGCCCATGGGACTAAAAAGTCACACATGTGGGCATATACACAGTGGTAAAGTGAAAGCCCACCTTCTCCTCCATGCCCACTAACCAGCTAAACACCATGAGGGGGGGGGGGGGGTAATACATGTAGATTAATGGAGGTATCACCCCCCTCTTATTCTAAGAAACAGGCTCGAGGGGAGTGACAGTCTGACTGTCAGAAATCCACCCACACCATGTTCCTGCCAAAAAATAATAAAGATTTGATTTCAAAACTATAGTTGTATGACAATTTAAAACAGTTTATTGATATTTATTTTTTACTCTGTATCCTAAAGGCTGTGCTTTTATTTTGAACATGAGACCAGCAGCAGAGAACTAAAACCTCCTCCTGCCACTGTTTCCCTACAGACAGGCTGGGAAAGAGCTGGGTCATGTGACAGCTGTATATTGATTAGAAAACAGTTCTCACAACACATACTGGGCAACTTTTTGCGGCTTTGCTGTAGAAGCCCCAAGGCTGATGTCAGATGAGCAATGCCGCTGCTAGTAACCCAATGCAAGTGGCAGGGTCACTAATGGCGCTTTTCCACTGCATGGAACCGAACGGTTCGGCACGCTTTTGTGCTTTTCCACTGCTGGTACCGCATGGTATAGTGTCGGAACGGTTCGGTACGGTACGGCGGCGCTTTTCCACTGCATGGAACCGAACGGTACGGCTCTGAAAAAAACAGTACCTACTCGATTGTGGTTCCAACAGGTACCATAACTGGTACCATATCCCACAATCCTTTGCATGCAGTCACTACTAGCCACTGATTGGTCAGAGAATCCCACCCACCCCGTTGTTATCCCACCCACTTAACTTTAGTACTACTTTAGTGGAAAAGCAAACCTATACCGTACCGTACCGAACCGTTCCAACACCGTACCATGCAGTACCAGCAGTGGAAAAGCAAGCAGGGCCAAGTAGAGCCAAGCCGGTACTTGCAGTGGAAAAGTGCTATAAGTGGCTGCATGTCTGCCTTATGGTATCGCTCCCATCACTAGCAACTGAGATTTAGCAGCATCCAGAGCCAGCAATAGGGTGACTCTATAAAGGTAAGTGGAAGGTACTATACCGCTACAGATTAGTCACTAGTGGCAGAATTGCCCTTCTGACATCAGCCTAAAAAGTTGCCCACATATTGGCAGATCTCTCACTTAACCACTTAAGCCCCGGAAGATTTTACCCCCATTCTGACCAGGGGGTATTTTGCGATTCGGCACTGCGTAACTTTAACGGAGAATTGCGCGGTCGTGCGACGCTGTACCTAAACGAATTTAGCGTCCTTTTTTTCCCACAAACAGAGCTTTCTTTTGGCGGTATTTGATCACCTGTGCGATATTTTGATCACGCGCTATAAACAAAAAAAGAGCGTCCATTTTGCAAAAATAGCAATATTTTTCCCTTTTTTTTTATATGAAATTCCCCCCAAAAAAAAATGTAAAAATCAAAATTTTTTAAAATTTTCGGCCAATTTGTTTTATGCTACCTATGTTTGGTAAAAAAAAATCGCAAAAAGCGTATTTTGATTGGTTTGCGCAAAAGTTATTGCGTTTACTGACTAAGGGAAAGATTTTTGTCATTTTTGTTGTTTTTTTTTTTAACGCGTAATGGCGGCGATCTGCGATTTTTTTTGCGGTACTGCGACATTGCGGCGGACAGATCGGACCCTTGACTGACATTTTTGACACTTTTGGGGTTACCAGTGACATTACTACAGTAATCAGTGCTATACATATGCACTGTTACTGTAAAAATACACTGGTAGTGAAGGGGTTAACTTTATTTGAGAGGGAGGGGCTGTGTGTGTCCCTAGGGGCGTGATTCTAACTGTGATTGGCTGGGGCTTCAGCTGTATGCAGAGTGATCAACGGATCTACATAGTAGATCCAGATGATCAGCTCTCATACAGCGAGGAGAATGACAGGCAGCTTGTTTACACAAGCTGCCTGACTTTCTCCCTCTCCCCCGCCGATCGCAGAGTGGCCGGCGGACATCGGGTCCGCCGGTCACACGCGCGGGGGGGGTCCGTGACCACTCGGGAGCGGGAGCGCGCCTCCGGGGGCGCGCGCTCGCTCCCTAGACCCTCACAAGCTAGTGACGTAGCCCTACGTCACTTTGCCTGTGTGGGGCTGACCGCCGACGTAGATAGTCGTGCGGCGGTCGGCAAGTGGTTAAAAGGATAATTTCAACATTGGGAACAGGTTAACAGGTTTCACCCATTTTTAGGGGGGGGGGGGGAACATGTTTCTGATCCTGCAGCCGCTCCCTAATCCCTCCCCATCCCTGTGACAGCAGGCTGGGGATCTTCTGCCCATACCAGCTGTAACTATTCCATAAGAGTGTGGCTCTGCCCACACGGCCGAGTCATTCATTCACAGGAGTTCTGTATGGAAGCCTTTCCGTCTGTCGGCTTGTAGTTTTCAATGAACTCCCAGGGTGCTGTTGCGCACTCAAGTGGTTCAGGTTTTCTTACTGCCTTTGTGAAACTGCCTGCCAGTACCAGGTACAGGCAGACAGCTTGCACTGACAGCCTGTTGGAGACATGCATGGCATCTGCAATCTGCTGATTGCAGGTGCAATGGTTTCCAGGCAAAAATTCAGACCTGAAAAGGTGAACGGGGACACACCGGACCCCCTGCTGCAAGCCGCACCGCGGGTAGTCTGAACCCAGCCTTACCTGCATACCAGTACTAAGCTTATGACGTTGAAGGATCTGTAAGAGCATCTTCCCAATATATGGCCAATCAAGAACTTGATAGAATCCGGGGGGGGGGTTTCGCTTCATCCTAATTTCAATTACTGAAATTGTTGTACAACCACATATTCTGCCTAGGCAATGCAAGCTGTCCTTTTCTGGGCAGTAGACACGGTCTACCTCCAATGCCAAGAAGTCAGAGAAGTACTGCTTTCCTAATCAGAACTGTGGTCGAAAGAGCAAATGCAGGTGAATGGTCTGGGAGGTGTTGTACATCATGTTCGACAGTTGAAGCCTCAGTAAACTTATAAATTATGAGCTGTCACCCACGTTTTATCTGCTATAGAATATACTTCTTAGAAACGGGAGCTATAAATAAGAACAGATGGCTTTTGTTGGCTCCAATCAAAGTAGACACTTTCTGGAAGGAAGCCCCAAGGAATTAACGCTGGACTTCGTTATGCTGCCCCCTACATGTGTCCTCTGCATTAAGCAGCTCACGGCACTTCAGATCAAAAGCTAAAATAATGCCAAAAACAGAGATTGCTCCAATTTATGTTTCAATCCCATCTTAAACTTTAAGCAGATTTGTTGGAACAGTTAAAAGAACCACAGTTATAAAGACACAGCAGTTCTTTGACATCAAGGATTCAGAAACCTAAAATACAGCTTGGGAAAAAGTAGTTAAGACACCTAAAGTATTAACTATACCAGAATGTTCCATTTCGGGTCACTTGTGGGGTGTGAATATTGCTAGATTTGGTAGAGCACCTGGTCAGGAGGGGGAAGGAATAGTCCAAATACTGGATCTCTTGGTCTAAGTTCTTGTATATCCAAGACACAAGAGTAAAGGCCTTTACACACAATGAGAATATAGGACAAAAAAAATAAATTTAACCCCCCTAGCGGTATCCCCGAGCGTGACTCGGGGTGGATTTTTTAGACTAGGATCGGTATTCCCGAGTCACGCTCAGGGTAGATGTGCTGAGCGAGCAGCGCTGTCCCTTACCTTCTCCTGGCGATTCAGCGATGATCTCCCATTGCTGTGATCGCCAGCCGAGATCCCCGCCGCTTGACTTCCTGGTTCCGTTCCCTGCAGCAGCAATGCTGCATGGGAGCGGAACTGGGAGGGAAATTCAAACGTTGCACAAAACACAAACGCGTAACATTTATATATATATATATATATATATATATATCTATATACATACATATACATATATATATATATATATATATATATATATATATATATATATATATATATATACATACATACATACATACACACACATACACACACATATATATATATATATATATATATATATATATTATATAACGAATTAATTATAATCTAATCAATAATATAATTTTATTATATTATATATATATAATAAAATTATATTATTGATTCGATTATAATTCATGCGTTTGTGTTTCAAAATTTATCACATCTGGGATGTCTACTAGACTCTTGTTTTGGTCAGGTTTAAGTCAGTAATTACTAAGAATTGTAGGCCTATAATACACAACGCCAAATTTCCATGCAAAAAATTGTACCGCTTTTGGTACAGAATTCCTGACATAACCGCCAGGGAGGTTAAAGAGATTTCGAAAGCCAAATCACAACAATTCATGTAAAAATTTCCAAAGGGACAAGCACGAAAATGTTTCTCGTACGATACAAGGACGAATGATTTTCATTTTATTAGTACAGTTCTTGTCCATAAAAAATCTAGTGTCCAGACATCAAAGAATACATTATATCACTTCCAAAGTTGTATTCTGTCTTAAGAATTTTTGTAACTTTAGTAACCTATTGGTTTTCGATATTAGGCTAGCATGCAAAAAAGTAATGAGAATTTGTCCGATATTCTTATTGTGTGTACGAAGCTTTAGGCTAGAGCAGAGATTGAACTGTTTGATAAAGAGAGACACCATCTAACGGCCATTCTCAACCATGGGTCTGTGGAAGACTGGGGTTCCTAGGTTTCTAGACCTTCCATTTGATGGTGCCTGCATTAGGGTTGCCCCCTCATCCCTTTAAACCAGGACTTGTATTAATTACACCGGTTCTGAGGCTAATATATTGCACATAAGGCACTAAGAGTTTAATTCCCACCTTAATCAGCCTCAGAACCCGTCAAAGTCAGTGGTATGAAACCAAGGATTGTAAGCGGCCTGTAAGGGGGGCATTCTTCCCATCGACAACTAATGCAAGTAGTAATTTTCAGATTGACACCCGATAAATTAAAAGCAGGGGTTCCCCAAGGTCTGAATATTATTTTAAAGGTTCTTCTGGAGTAAAGGGATTGAGAAGAGCTGAACCAATGTCTATGGCCTGCTATGGCTTAAAGTAACTAGAGATGGATTATAACCCCTGTTTTATTGCTTTCTGTACCCCTTTTAGAAATATTCACCCTCTCCATTTGTCCTGTTTACCATTATTATTGAAAGTAAAAGAAAATAATAGATTTTGGGTTGCCCACATAACAGTAATGGAGGGGAAATCTTTCAATGGGGACACTAGTTCTGGTGACCTGGGGATCCCCAAGGAATTCCCTTAACTTGCAGGGATTTCCTCTCACTTCCTGTTTAGCTGTGGAACAGGAAGTGAAGGCAAAAACTCTAAAATGGGACATAGATGGCGAAAAAATAAAAACCCGACAAGGATTATGATCCTCGCTTGCTCTATTCAAAATGAATGAAAAAGTTTTGCCTATAGTTCTACTTTAAAAGCAGTAGCAAGTAAACTTAGCACAGAAAAAAAATCTTTTTCTGAAACATTGACCAGTACACAGAGGACACCAACACTCAAGGCCCCAACATTCAACCGTTGGGTTACATGGTACTAGAGCATTGTGGGGCCTGCAATTTAGAGCCAACAAGTAATTTACTCCCCGTTTCCGGTCTCCCTTGTAGTTTTAGCTGGCACCACCGATCAATATCTTTTGTTTTTGGAAGCCCATTCCATTGGTACCCAGAAATGACTTACTTCTGGGAATATGTCTTAGAATGTATAAGACCCGTTTATAAAACCCAAGAACCACTCAGTACAGCATCCAGCCACAGCAGAATTCACCCTGTCAGGCTTTGAACGCTGAACCTTTACCTCCTGGGAGCACAAAAACACTGCGGTTGGGCATACAGGGCTTAAATACAATGGGGTTGATTTACTAAAACTGGGGTACACAAAATCTGGTGAAGCTCTGCATAGAAACCAATCAGCTTCCGAAGCTGAAAGTTTTTTTTTTTTGTTTTTTTTTAAACAAACCTCTTTGCAGTGGTTTTGCACAGAGTAGCCTGGATCCTCTTATTAGGGCCCCCACCGGTACCCCTGGCTCCTTCCTCCTGACGAGTACCCCCAGAGCAAGCAGTTTCCTCTGGGGGGCACCGTAGCAGGCTCGCTCCTGAGCTGCGGTTTTGGGTGGCCATTCAAACACTGAGCCACGGCTCTGCCCCACCCCCTCTAGTAGCTGTGACTGACAGCAGAGGGAGCTGATGGCTCCCGCTGCTGCCTCAGTCAATGAGGAGAGAGTGCCCCCTGGAAAGCCGAGGCTCTCCTGCACATCAGTGGATTAAAATGGAACTTGGGAAAGTATTAAGGGGGAAGGGGGAGTGGGGGGGCTCAGGTAAATATTGGGGCAGCTGCTGAACACAGAAGGTTCTCTATCTTCATGCATAGAGAAGGTAGAGAATCTTGCCTGAACGTAGAGAACCTTCAGTGTTTATAACGACTTTAATTGCACAGGCTGAAGTTAGAAAATGATTGGCTACCATGCACAGCTGCACCAGATTTTGCACTCTGCAGTTTTAGTAAATCAACCCTACACAGTGTGAATGTCGCCTAAATAGGAACATTTTGAGGGTTAGCCTTCATTATCAGCATCTGAGCAACCCCAGTCTTGTAAGAGAGCTGCAGTGCTTACACACCCTTAGGAGTTCGGCATAGATCAGGGTTTCTCAACCAGGGTTCCTCCAGGGGTTGCTAGGGATTCCTTGAGCAATGAGCAATTTCTACCTCTCAGATAAGTTCCCCTGACACCATTGATCTTTTTAGCTACCTGGAAGAAGGTAATTCTCCCCAATGTCCACAAGTGTAAGGAGCATTCATCTCACTGATCATCACGCTAATGTATCAGGAGTTGTAAATATTATATAGGATTTATAATGACTAAATAGTGTCATCTTTAGCAGGGGTTCCCCCGAGACCTGAAAATTATTTCAAGGGTTCCTCTGTGTTGAAAAGGTTGAGAAAGGCTGGTAAAGATCAATGCAGCTCAACAAACATGGTGTTAACAAGTCCTAAAACATCCAACCTTTGTACCAATACAAACCACAATATAAAGAAAAAACGAAATAAAAAAATAAAATAAAAAAGCAATGATTAATAATAATAAAAAAAAATCTGCAGACTGGGTAATTGTTAAATTAGGAAGGACATCCAAACGATAATCGGATCCTGCATAAAAAAATAAATTGGCCCTACTGTGTATGTATGTGAGTTAGGGACCTTAGATTGTAAGCTCCTTGAGGGCAGGGACTGATGTGAATGTACAATGTATATGTAAAGCGCTGCGTAAATTGACAGCGCTATATAAGTACCTGAAATAAAAATAAAACGATAGGTGAATAAATATGTAGTAGCTGTAGGTCACTCTTGCATGTGATCCACCTTGGCTGGCATGGGTATAATTCAGGATTCTTTTTATCTTGTGCAGGCATGGATACCGGTGCCATCCTTCTATAGGCGATGACAGAGGATCTGCTTTTTGAAAGGGCAATGCTGCAACATAGCACTGTAACTGTGCATAGGGAGAAGGTGACCTGAGCTCCGGGTAGAAATCTGCCTATCTGACATACACTGACACGTCAAGTCAGGCGTTCTGGTGAAGTTCTATTTACACTCTGCATCAGCTTCTTCTACACTGAGATATTTTCCACAATAAACTTTATTTTGTATAGTATTTATTATTGGGTGAACTACTCAAACCCGTGCCATAATAGAAGTGTACAATCTTCCAGCAGGGTGGGCCTCAAGCCTCATTAGGAAACTTCTGTAGGATCATTAATAATTAAAATGACAAGTAATCCTAGCTAATAGCGGCTAAACTGTAGGAGGAATATTTATCCAAGTCACTTCCAAGCGGCATCTAAGAGTTCCATGACTCCTCCACACTTCTACAGAAGGAGGCCAATACTTAGGTGGAGCAAAGCAAAAAAATGTTTATTGCTGACCAAATGCCACTTTCTAACCCGTACTTACCATAAATATTAGCTGCATTGCCACTGCTTGCTATGGACTACCCAATTCATGTCTATACAGATTATTATTTCCACCAAAGAAAAGGCAAGCTACTGTACTCAGCATGGCGCTATATTCTACAGCTAATCAAGTACTGAGACTTGGGGCCAGTTCACACCACATGCAGTCCAGTGCGTTTATTTTCTGCATCAAGAACGCATGGATAGTAGGTTATATGGTTTTCAATGGCAGAGTTCACACCAGTGCAGTCAGTTCCAGTGCATTCCAGTTACAGTAAAGAGAAAAAAAATATATAAAAGTAGAACATGTTGCGGTTTTTTTTCTGCACTGGACAGTACTGGAAAGCGGTAAAAAGCATCAAAAACACACCGGAACGCACCTAAACACACATGTCCCTAACTAAAGTAAAGAAAAAAAAAGGTGGGGGAGAAAAAATGCACTGGACCGCATTAAAAATCACACCACAAAACATCAAAAACGCACTGGCACGCACCAAAAACGTGCATTGCAGAAAAGCATCCAAACCGCATCTGGACTGCCCCTAAGAACAATGATACTTTGGAACTTAATCACAAAACTAAAAAGTGTTACTTAACCCACAACAATAAAAGCAGTCTGTATAGGCAGTAAAGCATGCTTGTTATATTCACCGTGGAACCTAAGGGGTTAATCCCTGCATTGTGCAAAAAAGGCTTTTTGATCCTGTCTTCTCTGATCCTCCCCTTCTTTCACTGTCCCCAATCCATCTCCTGATAAGACAGAGCCTTGGAGTCACTCTGCACATGCTCAGTTTGGTGTGTATTGCTGAAGAGTTTTTTCCTTTTTTTTTTTGGGATGGTGCATGTGATCAGCACAGGGCCATTCATTTTTATCAAGTTTTTATGTGTAAAGTTCCACTAGAACAGTAATGTGAAGGGATGATAAACTATACAAAACACACTGATAATATAGATATGCTATTACTAAGAGCAGTTGGATTGTAGTTCTAATACCCTGTATACAGAACCATCTTCACGGGTATTTCCTTCCTTTCCTCTCTAGAAAATTTACTATGGGCCCTTAAAAAAAAAAAACGAATAACGCACACCCTTCTAAGCACAGTACCAACATCAGTCCTTGCAGCTTGAGACTTTCATTCCAATCTTTCCATTGATTAGACATTGATTAGACACAATTCAACCAGATTGTTTCCGTACCATAAGTAGAAAGCAAAATATAAGCAGAAAACTGGATTATAGAGAAAACATTCAAAGAAGGGATGCACCGATCAGTCGCCGAAAATTATCAGCCGAAAATAGGGTCATCAGCGTTTTGCCAATGGAAAAAAAACAAACAACAAAAAAAAAAAAAAAAAAAAAGAAAAAAATCGTGCCAATAATGGCCACCGAGAAACCCATGTGATTTTAGAGCGATTTTCACTCAAAAATGAAACACGGGTGCCTTTTTTAATGCATTTTTGCCGCATTTTCAATGCATTTCAATGGGGAGGTTTTTTAGGTTTTTTTTTTTTTAACGCAAAAGCGCTTTGAAAACTAATAAAACGTTGAATACAATATATATATATATATATATATATATATATATATATACACACACACACACACACACACACTTAAAAAAAAAAACTGTCCATTTTGGCCAAGAGCATTCTGAATTTTCAGTTGCAGTCCAGAATATTCATTTTGGTGCACCACTAAGGCTGCATTCACACCTGAGCGTATCGTTTTCAGGTGTTTTTTGTAGGAGTTTTTTTCGAGCATTTGTTGGGCGTTTCTCTGGCATTTGTTGGGCATTTTATGAGTGTTTTTAAAAAAAAATGAGTGTGTTAAAATGGGTGGAGACCACCGGTGGGTTTGACAAACGCCCGTGAAACGCCGATAACGGCGTTTAATGCATTCCTATGGGACCAGAACAGGGCCTCTAACAATGTTGGGCAAATATCAGAAACTGGAAATCCTTTCTCAAAACATTCCTGACACCAGTTGAAAATCTGCGGGCTTGCATATAGGGCAGGTCGTCGTCTTTTACTCCTATGTGCAGGCCAGGGACATTCTTTGGCAATTGTCACCAGTAGTACAAAGAGAAGGAAGGCCAGTGACGTATTCTAAACAATTTCAACAGTATAAAGTCCTGCCACCCTTCTCTTTGCAAAGATGAGTGGATCAGAAGTCAGGTGGTGTTTTATTTTACTAAACAAGTGATTTGGTTGATGTGTACACTCAGCTGTTTGCATGGATTTGTCCTTTAATCACCTCAATAAACAGAATGTTCCATTTTTTCAGTGCTTGGTAGTTTGACTGACAATTACTCCACCATGCAACACCGTACCCAAATTAATTTTATATCTTTTTTTTTTTAGAACTTTTCTTTTGGTGATATTTATTAACTACTTTTTTTTTTTCTTATTAATAAAAATCCCAGGACAGTACAAACGTCCCTGAAATGAGAACCCCATGGTGATTACATTTTTTTTTTGCCACAATTTTTGAAGTTTAAATGAAGAAATGGTATTGAAGTGACGTTTTCATCCTATCCACACTGGAATGTAGCTGCTGTGGTAGGATGATGGTGGTGCTGATCCCAGTGCATTACATCATTAACGTTTTATTCAAACTTTATTAAAATGTCACAAAGACCTTTCTTTTTTATATTTATAAAGTTTATTGATTACAGCCAGGTACAGGTAATACAAAAAGTCATTAATTATACATGTCAACCTGTCAATTAGGGTTTGGCATCATCAAATACGCGAAGAAGGAAAAAAAAAAAACCCTCACTGGCATGCAACTTTTTTCTTTTTTTCCCCTATAGTAGGCAAAAGGTCTACCATTAGGACCAAAGTAAGAAAAGAAAGGGGAAAAAGGAGAAAAGAAATAGTAAAAAAAAAAAAAAAAAAAAAAAAAGAGAAGAAGGAGGAAAGACTTATATCCCCAGGCCATATTTGACACTGCCATCAGACCTTCGGTATAACTATCTGTTCTTTTGATTTAATCATTCCACCATCAGACAAAGACCTTTCAACTGCTGGCAGCTTCGCAACGACAGGGGGAAAAAAAAAAAAAATAAGAAAAAAGTCCTAATGCAATATTTTTTTTTCAGTGCACACCATTACAAGTTGGTGTGAACTGGCCAGAAAGGAAAAAAAAATGGGATTTTTGACTTGCCGTAAAATCCATTTCTGATGTCCCTTGGTGGACACTGCTCCTGATCTTCTTAACCACTGGTTATAGTGCCCCCTACAGGAGTAGGACACTAGGCAGAAAAAAAAAAAGTCTAGCAGTCCCAGGGGGTATACGCCTCTCTCTGCTAGAAGTTCTCAGTTTTGTTACAAGCAGTGTCAGAAGAATTACAACTCCACAGAGGGGTGGGTGCTGTGTCCATCAATGAACATCAGAGAAATGGATTTTACGGCAAGTCAAAAGTCCCATTTTCTCTTTCGTTCACTAACGCACACAGCGCCTGATCTTCTTAACCAGTGTGATGTCCCAAAGCAGTGTTAAAGATGAGGGTTGGGAACAGCAAAAAAGAAACTCCCAAAGGCTACCTATAGCCAAACAGGTAAACAGGAGCTCAACCAAAAAAGCTGGAGCTCACATGAAAAAAACATTACACCCTCAAAGAGGACCAGGTCTTCTAAACAGCAACCTGCAAAACCTTGCGGCCCAAGGAAGCATCCACAGATGCCAACACATCCACTTTATAGAACCACTGGATCTAGATTATCCAGCCTGTTGCCCAGTTCGGCAGTTGATTGTAGATCTCCCTGGAAAAAAGCAGGATAAAGGTTTCTACCTAAAAAGAAAACAAATTGCCAGGATGGGGATCCCAGCAAGGAACTAGGTCCTTACTCCTGACTAGTGTCCTAGTCCTGTAGGAGGCAGTATACCCAATGGTTAAGAAGATCAGGAGTGGTGTCCATCAATGAACGAAAGAGAAATAAAGCCCATTCTACCTGGTCTTGTGGTGGCCCCACCATACCTGATGTGAACAAGCCCTAAGGGCCGGTTCACACTCTTGCGAGTGCAGCGGTCGCATGTAATATCGGAGCGCACTACTCCTTCATTACATGCGATCTCCTGTGCGGATGCGAATTCAGCCATACACTTTGTATGGCTGAAATTCGCACAGCACCCGCACAAAAGATGCACAGGACCCTTTTTTCCAGCCGCATCAGGATCGGATCACACAGTGGTTCACACTTGTGCGATCCGATCCTGTGCGAACTGTCAGATCGCACTGCGATATGCGATCAAACTGGGGGTGACGTTAACATTTCATTGACACCCCCTGCGTATCGCATATGGCAGTGTGAACTGCCAGGGGTGCGTTTGCGATGCAGGAACAGGCTGCGAATTTGCAGCCTTCCCGCACTCGCATAAGTGTGAACTGGGACTTAAACAGTGAAATAGAAAACACTGCAAGCTCCAGTTTCTGAAATGCAATGTATCTATTCCACATATTTGTAAGAATACATTGCCTAAGGCAGAGTAAGCTGATGCTTTCAATGTCTTGCATGGAAAATAAAGCCGTCAGAACAAACTGTCATCTGACATCTTTGTCTGCCTATACAAGATAAGGCTTACAAAACGAGACACTATCTTGTGTGCACAGCCGCCTCCTGGCACATGGAATAATGCACACAGTTGGGGGGGGACGTTATGTAAGTGGCACTCACAGGGGACCGGGCTACTAGACTGCTATGTCAGTGGGGTGCTTCGAAAATCACTCTGCAGAATGCTAAATATTGAGTTGTGAGCTTACTCACACCAAGGAGGATGTGAAATCATACTAGCCATTAGGAGGCTGCCAACATAACTAACAGCGACTTCTTCATTTTCCACCAATCTGGAAATAAACTCGGCACATTTTTTTTATTACTGAAGTACTGTCATCTCAAGCCCAGAACAACAAATTAAAACCACATTCTACTCTACTGCTCTGGGAATTTTACAGTAATTCTACTCTGCCCCACCAGGAGACAAAAATCGCACCCCTTTCCCACCAACCCAAAAACGGGTCCATATTCACAGGCGTTTGGTCAGTACTCTCCGACATATTCGCATCTTGCCAACAGACTGCCCTTTTTTTATCTTTAAGAAGAAAAAAACCTTCTTGCCAACTTAAACAGCAGTCTCCCCAGGCAATTGAATAATGAAACGCACATGTAGTTGCTTGCACGAATTTGACAGATGAGAACCTCTTAAACTTGGTTAAACTGTTGCACAATCCTTGCAATGGGGGAGGAGGATCAGGAATGTTCTCTGCATTGTACACACTAAAAGTAGCACTGATATGCAGAGTGTAAACATAGGGAGGAAAGAAGATTTTGAAATGTGCTTTCTGCTAGAATACCAGACTGTCCTATTGCCTCTGTTGACAGATTTGCTAAGCCCTCTCCATGAAGGTTAAAGCTATAGTCTTAAGCCTAGTACACACGCAACGATTATCGGCCGTCTTTTGTTGGTTGGAATGTGCCTAGACTGCACACGAATTTTCTCGCCCGACAAAATTATACTTCAGAAGTGATGTCATGTGTTGGTTTGCTTTCTTTGTGTTCTTTCTTCTCTGAGCATGCCCAGTCTTGCTCATTAGATTTTTCCCTGTAGAAATCTGTACTGACTGCACGAAAATCAGACGTGTTTTGACGGCGGACAAAAATTTTATAGCCTGCACACCAGATTTTTTTCGACCGAAAAGTCGGAGTCGGTTGTCGGAAGCATCATACTAACAAGCCGAAAATCGGCAGATCGGATGAAAATTCCCTGCCGATTTTCGACGCGTGTGTATGGAGCTTTAATGTTTTTGTGAGACAGTTGGTAAATTGGATGGGATCTTCATAACCCTTTGTATAGATCCAGTATAGGAGACTGGCAAACATCAGTAACACAAAGAGGTCTAACCTCCAGTTCAGAAGCAAAGCAACTCTGTTTTACTGGTTGGGATGCTTTCATAGCGATCGTACAAGTCTGCACAAAAAAAAAAATAAAAAGGAAGGAAGGGTTTACGTTGTTTCCACAGGGTTCTAAATCGACCATATCAAACCAACAATAAGATAAGCCAGTATTGCTATGCTACAGCACTGCATACCAATCCCTCATTTAGCAAAGGTGTTGTCCACAAGAGCCAATCATGGGTATACTTCAATCCTTACCCTGAACCATCACAAAAATTGAAAGCTAGATTCTGGTTGGTTGCTACAAACCCATATTCTTCCAGAAATTATCTCAAAAAATGACCGTTGACCAAACCTCAGTGTATGATTGGGCTAAACATCTGACCATTGACAGGACCTCCGAGTAATAATTAGGCTAAATGTTTGCCCGTTGGCCAAACCTCCGTTCATTAGGCACACACTTTTTCGGGTGCAGTGTGTTCTTGTGCGTTGCATTGTGTTAAGGCAGTCCATATTCATGGCCTGACAAACCACCAAAACCTGGAACTGCAGGGAACTTAGCAAAAACACACAATTGAAATAGATTTGACGTTACCAGTTTTAACTAGCCAAGAATTCCAAATGTTGCCTACTCGAACCTCTGCTGCTCTGCAACGCCAAAAAAGGGACTCCGCAATGTCCTCATAGGGACTGTCATCCTGTGTTGACTGCCTGTTCATTAGCCCTGGCCCATTTATTTGAGAGAAAAAGCCAAAAATGCACCTTTTTACCATATGCTGACCTCCCTCTGTAGACCATTCTGACCAGATTCTACGAGATATGTCCTCCATGTCTATTTAAGAACTGATAAGAGGGATGTGCCTGTACATTAAGAACATTTACGTAAAGGAACAAGAGGCCTAAAAACTTGTGAAAACTTCAGCCTACAAAAAAAATGAATGTGTTCCTCATAGCATTTCATCATCTTCTGCTTTTTACTTTTTAAGCTAGTCCATGCAACCTTGGTTGGAGAAGCTTACTGGGTGGCAACACTTCCCTTTTCAGAGAGGAAGCCCACTCTAACTACCGGTCTGCCAGCCTGGAAGATTCAATGTATTTAACCTCACTGTGTTATGTGATTGAGTAACAGTATGGTCTCTAAACCACTGGTCTCAAAAACTGTGGCCCTTTGAGCACTAATCCCACCGACACCAAAGGTTCCTTTCACTCACACCAACATTTGGGCAGAATTCCTCCCACTGATGCAAATTATAAAACACAATTACTCCCAGTAACGCTAAAGATGGGCACTTTTCCTCCCACCGACACCATGAATGAATGAATGAAGAAATAATCCTTCTACTGACACCAATGATGTGACACTGAGGCATTTTCAACTCCCACTGGTCACAGTGCCGACCCCCTAAAACCTGAAGACCAGTAGGCCTGCCCTTTGTTCAGAAAGTTTGGAGACTCCTGGTCTAAAACTATAAAAGCATGGCTTCTCCTCTTTGAATGTACACTAGAACAGTGGTTCTCAACTCCGGTCCTCGGGACCCACCAACAGGCCAGGTTTGCAAGATAACTAAATTACATCACAGGTGATCTCATTTGCTGCTCAGTGATTGCAGTATTCTAGTCTGCATCCCCCAAGGTAATACTTAAAATCTGGCCTGTTAGTGGGTCCCGAGGACCGGAATTGAGAACCACTGCACTAGAAGAAAAGAGTCTGCTGCCCAAAGCATTCAGATCATATTGGTCGTCTTTGTAAGGGTGAAAATGACAAAAGAACTGACCTGATTTGAAAGAGCATTGAAAAACTTAAATCGTAGCCAACAGTACATTGGCTTAAAAAAAAAAAAAAAAGAAGAAGAGGGCATCCAATGACAAAGATGCTTGTAAACATGAGAAAATTGACTCATCCAATTATGGACAGAGGTAAAGACGACTGAACATCTATGGACATTCTGCAACCCAAACAGATGTCCCTTAGCCAGACGGCCCTGCAACATTCAAATGGGCTGCATTTATTGTCAATAAGCCAAGGTTAGGAGGACACTAGAGATGTATTCACAGCACAAAACAATGCGCGCTTGGCTGGCAACTTCTGAAGAATGATGGCTCACCAGTTCTTCTGATCATCATTATATATCTATGAGCACCTTATAGGTAAATTGTCATTGAGAGAAACATTTTTATTCTTGCCCCCCCCCCCCCCCCCCATTCCTAAATTCCATTGACAAACAGAGCGCAGCTTGGCCCCACCTCCTGCTGCCTCCCAACTGGCTGTGATTGACAGCAAGGGGAGCCAAGGTCTCTGAGCCTATGAGAAGGGAGAGAGCCACTGCCCTCATGCACATTGCTGTATTGAGATTAGGCTCCGGTAAGTATAAGGGAGAGGAGCTGCAATTTAGAAGGTTTTTTTTTTCCTTAAAAGTGAAGTTTAAGTTTTTTTTAATTTATACTTACCTAGGTGGATGCAACATCAGTTGGATGCTGCATCTGTCCCCCAGCGCCTCTACACTGAGAACCGAGCGATCGAACACTGCCAATCACTTGGTTCAGACAGTTCAGTCAGCAGCTCTCCGCTCTGCCCCCTCCTCACTCACTAGAGTGCTGGGCTGTGGAGGGACAGGGAGTGGTTGGCTCAGGCGATGACGCGGTGCCTGGACACTTCTGTGATGTCGGCAAAGAGCAGACTTAAGCCCGCTCTCTGCTGAAAACGGGTCAAAAGGAGTGCAAAACGAACTGCACTCATGTGACCCACAGGAGATGTACAGCCAAACAAGCTTTGGCTGTACATCTCCTTTAAATGTTAAAAAGCCTTCAGCCTTAAGAACCACTTTCAGTTTAGGACTTTTGACTTTTCTGAACTGGATACTTGATGTCACTGACTTTAAGTGGAGTTCCACCCATTTTTTATAAATTGGATTACATAGATGTACGTAATCCCCTTTAAAACGACTTTTACCAATGGAAAGTTTTTTTTTTTTTGTTGCTAGTAAATACCTTATTTTCTGCTTTATTTATCCTCTTCTCACTTCTGGGTCCGGTCGGCGATTACGTAATTTGGCGATTCGCAGTGTGTGCTGGGATGGCATGAAATCTCGCTTTATTACACAGGAGATGAGCTGCACTGCGTGCTCCGCCCCGCCTCCTCTCAGTGAGCTGTATGTATGGAGTGTATTGAGGCTGTGCTCCGCCCCGCCTCCTCTCAGTGAGCTGTATGTATGTAGTGTATTGAGGCTGTGCTCCGACCCGCCTCCTCTCAGTGAGCTCAGTGAGGATATAATGCTTTCAGTCCTCGCTCACTGAGAGGAGGCGGGGCGGAGCACGGCTTCAATACACTACATACATACAGCTCACTGAGAGGAGGCGGGGCGGAGGCGGGGCAGAACACACAGTACAGCTCATCTCCTGTGTAATAATGCGAGATTTCATGCCCTGAGATACATCCCAGCACACACTGCGAATCGCCGAATGACGTAATCGCCGACCGGACTCGGAAGTGAGAAGAGGATAAATAAAGCAGAAAATCAGGTATTTACTAGCAAAAAAAAAAAAAAAAAAAAACTTTCCACTGGTAAACGTCATTTTAAAGGGGATTACATACATCTAAAGTGACTAAAATGGGTGGAACTCCACTTTAACCAAGAAGGACCAGAAGAGAAGACTGGTAAAGGCTGATAAAGTCCCATCTTCCCAAGCAGCTCCTAACTTTGATTTGGCATGACCACTGACCAGGCAGAGATTTTATTTCCCATGGTATGCAGTTGACACTACAGCTGTTTTTTTTTTTTTTGAGAGAGAGAGAAAGAGAGAGAATGTGAGAAGTCTTAACCTGCTTGGCTTGTCTAATAATGCCTTTTCCCTGGAAAGTCCTAGAAAGGAATACAAACCTGACATGCTACAACCCTGCCCTTCACTATCACAAACGTTTCTTCCCTGGGGTTCTACTTTAATATATTTGCTAGTGGCAAAACGGTTCCCAGAGCACAAACCAGATTTTCATGTAAATTGCATTGTTTGTCACCTTGGTCACATGCATTTCTGTGAATGACACTTTAGGGAGAGACCATACACTGCTGCTACGGTACAATCAAAAAGGGACCCGGGCTAACATTTCACTGGACAGGGACCATTCACACAAGTCACTCTATGTCACCTGGCAACAGTTAAGCCTCGTACACATGAGATTACATAAATGATCAATTTTCTTTGCATGCTAGTCTCCTATTGAAAATAAAGGAGGTTACTAAACTTTAAAACTGTACCGATTAAAAGAACTTTGTACGAAATGCAAAAAAAAAAAAAAAAAAAAAAGCTAGTTTTAAGTGTTGAAAAGTGCTCAAAGCAATCTGATAAAGCCTAGGTACACAGCTGATGGACCTAAAGAATCACATATGATCCCCAAATTGTCTAATTGAATAGTCCGGTTCCTTGCGGTCTAATGGCACTTTTCCACTGCAAGTACCGGCTCGGCTCCACGCGGCTCGGTTTGGTTTTCCACTGCATGGCACCGCATGGTACGGTGTTGAAACGGTTCGGTACGGTTTGCTTTTCCACTAAAGTAGTAAGTGGGTGGGATAACAACGATTCTCTGACCAATCAGTAGCTAGTAGTGACAAACAGTCAATGCTGCATGCAAAGGGTTGTGGGATATGATATCAGTACGGCCCTCTTGGAACCACAACCGAGGTGGTACTGTTTAAGCGAGTCGTACCATTTGGTTCCAAGTAGTGGAAAAGTGCCGCCATACCGTACCGTACCAACTAGGGCTGCATGCAAAGGATTGTGGGATATGGTATCAGTACGGCCCTCTTGGAACCACAACCAAGGTGGTACTGTTTAAGCGAGCCGTACCGTTCGGTTCCATGTAGTGGAAAAGTGCCGCCATACCGTACCGTACCGAACCGTTCCAACTAGGGCTGCATGCAAAGGATTGTGGGATATGGTATCAGTACGGCCCTCTTGGAACCACAACCAAGGTGGTACTGTTTAAGCGAGCCGTACCGTTCGGTTCCATGTAGTGGAAAAGTGCCGCCATACCGTACCGAACCGTTCCAACTAGGGCTGCATGCAAAGGATTGTGGGATATGGTATCAGTACGGCCCTCTTGGAACCACAACCAAGGTGGTACTGTTTAAGCGAGCCGTACCGTTCGGTTCCATGTAGTGGAAAAGCGCCGCCATACCGTACCGTTCCAACTAGGGCTGCATGATATTGGGAAAAAAAGAACATTGCGATATTTCGATTTCAACTATATATATATATATATATATATATATATATATATATATATATATATATATATATATATAGCAATATTTCTCTGGGTGGAATGCAGAAGACGGATTAGGCAGAGTCGGGACTCACAGTTGTGGTAGGAGGTAGAAGAACACAGCCCGACATGACATCTGTCCCACACGTTCCCTCTGCCGCCCTAGTTCTCTTGACCGAGCGGTGAGCGCGGCACAGCGAACCTATCACATGAGTAGTGGCACAGGGAACCAATCAGGTGTGCAGGCACGCGTGATTGGTTAGCTGTGCAGCTGCTCACGGCGCGCTGCTCACCGCTGAACGTGTGGGACGGCTGCCAGCACTGTGAGTCCCGACTTCTCCCTGCCTCCCTGCCTAATGGTAAATATCGTGTCTACGGCGATATGAATATCGCCCACGCCCGCAGAACGATAGTTGATATCACATCGACTATCGTTCAGCCCTAGTTCCAACACCGAACCATGTGGTACCATGCAGTGTAAAAGCTCAAAAGCGAGCCGAACCGTTGGGTTCCATGCAGTGGAAAAGCACCATAAAGGTCAGATTACACCTCATGTGCAGGCCCAGCTCGAAAAATTCTGACTCCGCAACTTCAGGGAGATCTCCAGACAGATCAGGGATAGGCAAGTAGAATAAGCTAGCTATTTGCTTTTAGAACTATCTGTATACATAAAAAGGTAAACCAAAAAAGGTCATAATACAAGAGTGGTAGACCGTATGTAGGAGGTTACAGAACATCAATCTGAAAGGCAGTGGCTACCCTACATGTGAGACTTCAACTCTTCCTTGCCAAGAGATTTAGACATTTGATGAGAGATTTAATCTCTTGCAAATAAAATAAAAAAGCACATTATGGTCTTCAGCTTAAAATATACCATGTACAGCTATAGTTTCGCACCATGCCCCAATTTCCTCTTGTTTGCCCACCCACATTTATTTGTTGGTTTGTGACATCAATGTGTTTCAAGCCTTACAGCAAGCTGAGAAACCACACAAAAAACACACATTAAAGCACAACACAAGCTTTATTATAAAAACACAAGAAAATGAAAAGGTCATTTTTTAAAGCTTTAGAATATAAAATACCTTCTGCTGCATTTCTAAGTCATGTTTCATGAAACTGGGGGTTTATTTTTGCAAAATGATGCAATATGGATGTATTTCTATATAGATAATCGGTCTTGGGGCCTGTACACAGATCCATGTCCACATGGTACCTGGCTCAGATATGCTGTATTGAGCTCAGAACACATAGGAATAGGTTTGCACTGTGGACTTGCATACTATAAAATTACATGCATTTTCCTGCAGACCGGGAGCCCAAAACCCTGGGAAACTAACAGGCAAGTTGCTTGTATTACCATAGATCAGTAGTGGCCGGATGTGGCCCTTAGCTTGCTTTTAGCCGGCCCGTGGGGCACAGTTTCATTCAACGCGGCACCCACGATGGGGCACATTTCCTTCCAACGGCACCCACAATGGGGCACATTTCCCTTCCAACGGCACCCACAATGGGGCACATTTCCCTTCCAACGGCACCCACAATGGGGCACATTTCCCTTCCAACGGCACCCACAATGGGGCACATTTCCCTTCCAACGGCACCCACAATGGGGCACATTTCCCTTCCAACGGCACCCACAATGGGGCACATTTCCCTTCCAACGGCACCCACAATGGGGCACATTTCCCTTCCAACGGCACCCACAATGGGGCACATTTCCCTTCCAACGGCACCCACAATGGGGCACATTTCCTTTCCAACGGCACCCACAATGGGGCACATTTCCTTTCCAACGGCACCCACAATGGGGCACATTTCCTTTCCAACGGCACCCACAATGGGGCACATTTCCTTTCCAACGGCACTCACAATGGGGCACATTTCCTTTCCAACGGCACCCACAATGGGGCACATTTCCTTTCCAACGGCACCCACAATGGGGCACATTTCCTTTCCAACGGCACCCACAATGGGGCACATTTCCTTTCCAACGGCACCCACAATGGGGCACATTTCCTTTCCAACGGCACCCACAATGGGGCACATTTCCTTTCCAACGGCACCCACAATGGGGCACATTTCCTTTCCAACGGCACCCACAATGGGGCACATTTCCTTTCCAACGGCACCCACAATGGGGCACATTTCCTTTCCAACGGCACCCACAATGGGGCACATTTCCTTTCCAACGGCACCCACAATGGGGCACATTTCCTTTCCAACGGCACCCACAATGGGGCACATTTCCCTTCCAACTGCACCAACAATGGGGCACATTTCCCTTCTAGCGGCACCCACAATGGGGCACATTTCCCTTCTAACGGCACCCACAATGGGGCACATTTCCTTCCAACGGCACGGCACCAACAATGGGGCACATTTCCTTCCAACGGCACCAACAATGGGGCACATTTCCTTCCAACGGCACCCACAATGGGGCACATTTCCTTCCAACGGCACCAACAATGAGGTGCATTTCCTTCCAACGGCACCAACAATGGGGCACAATAAAATGGGCAAAAAAAAGCATAGAAGTGTGTCCACACGCATTAATCCAAAAATATGTAAATTTTGAATGATTTTGAAACTATTGGTGCTACTGAATTACACTTTTTTCTTATTTAAAAAAATTTTTGCTTTAATCCATGCTAAAGAGGAGGATTTTACAGATTGGCACATGGTGTAAAGCAGGGGTCTCCAAACTATGGCCCTCCAGTTGTTCAGGAACTACAAATCTCATCATGCCTAGTCATGTCTGTGAATGTCAGAGTTTTACAATGGCTAATGGGATGTGCAGTTCCGCAACAGCTGGAGGGCCGTAGTTTGGAGATCCCTGGTATAAAGTAACAAAGTAAGGCCAGGATCAAACCTCCTCGGATCGTTAATGTAAAATGTGAACCAGATGGCTGGCATATGACACCTGATGCAAGACAGCAATTAACTTCACAATCAGTTTTCTTGGCTACTCAACTAGCAAGGCAGGTTTTGTGAGAGGATATTTGACTGATGGATGCAGGCCAAGGGACTAAGAAGATCATAGCTCAAAGCTGCCAAGGTCATTAAAAGAAATCAAGCCATCAAGGAAAATCTAAGCCAACCACAAAAAGCTAGAGACCCGAGTTGGATCTGCAAGTTGAATCAACTTTAAAAAGGCCTATACAACAAGGCTGGCTCATAGAATATTGGCACAAGCATTCAGTGGGTGCATTGGCTCTTCTTGACCTTATAAATGGGAGCAGTAAAATCAGGTCACAGAATACAGAGGAAGACCAGAACTTTTTTTCTATGCCAGGGGTATTGAATTACAATTCACAGAGGTCTGGGCAGTAAAAAATTTCTTCTACCAGAGGTCTGAATATCATGTCGGTACCGTTGCACATTTTCACGCGCTGCTTCAGAAGCATGCGGCGCAATATTTTTTAAAAAAAGGTAAAGGAATTCTTTCTGTGTTTCTTGCGGTTAGTGCAGCCCATGACATGTGCACCCAATGCATATGCACAGATCTTAACCCATTCTTACATCAGCATCCTTGGTCCCCACTGCACATCAGTCTCCCCTCCCCCTTCACATCAAGATCCCCTCTTGAGTGTCCTCAGCTCCCCCTTTACATCATCCCCCTCCACCCCTTTCACAGTAGTGCTCACACTTCCTTGACATCAATCCCCATTAACAGTAATGTCCTCTGCCCATATTTACACCATTCCCACACATTCCAGTCCTCAGCGCCCCCCACATTCCAGTCCTCAGCGCCCCCCACATTCCAGTCCTCAGCTCCCCCCCACTTTGATGTTCTCAGCTTCATCACTGCAATCCTCTGCCTCCCCCCCCCACCCCACTGTGATGTCCTCAGCCTCATCACTGCAATCCTCGGCCTCCCCGCCCCCCCCACTGTGATGTCCTCAGCCTCATTATTGCAATCCTCGCCCCCCCCCCCCCCTCCCCACTGTGATGTCCTCAGCCTCATCATTGCAATCCTCGCCCCCCCCCCCCCCCCCAACCACCACATTCAGTCCTTAGCCCTGTTTAACTATCTCCCTCAATGTCCTACCTTACACAGATTGGAGGGAAACCTGCTGCCCTGTCTGGATGGCGGCCGTTGCAGGATAGTGATTGGCTGCTAGAACTGTCCTTCATTCTAGCATATAAATAAAATTAAAGAAAATTTCCGCGCTAATGTAATGAAATAAAAAAATGATAAATGTCAGCAGCCAACACAAAATCAACCAACAATGACTCAAATTAATATTAAACCATAAAAGTGTAGCGCTAGCAACCAATCACCTGCTTCTTAACCATGAGCAGCTCCGCCCTCCATCCAGAACTGTCCCACCTCCCGCTGTCAGGTCGGTGAGGATTACAGAGCAATGGCAGGGGGAAGAAAAGGCTCCTAAATAGCGAGGCTGCAGCGGTCCGAATGGGAGAGTGACACGGTCTGCATTTGGCCCACGGTCCGCCATTTAGTGATGCCCGTTATATGTTAAAGACATCTGGTTTTGGAAGGCAGCAAAGATTTAAAAATTAAAAAACAATGCAGACAATGGAGGGGTGATAAGTACGTAGTAGTAAGCGCACAAAAAAAAAAGGGGGATTTTTGACTTACCATAAAATCCATTTCTCTGACGTTCACTGACGGACACAGCTCCTGATCTTCTTAATGATTGGGTTATACTGCCCCCTACAGGAGTAGGACACTAGGCAGAACAAAAGTCTGGCTATGCCTATGGGTAGTCCCAGGGAGTATACTCCCTCTCCCTGCTATAGGTACTCAGTTTTGTCACGGCGCGGGCGGCTGTTCCTTCAGAGCGCATGGGCCGATTACGTCATTGGCTGCATGCACTGCAAATATCTCCTAAACGGTGCAAGTTTAGGAGATATTTACAGCACCTATATGTAAGCCTTAATATAAGCTTACCTATAGGTAAAAGTAATTAAAGTTACAGCCACTTTAATGTATCTTAAACATCTTTAGATTGATTTTTACTACAAAAGTGTTTTAGTCAAATAAATTTGATCAAAATAAAAAAAAAAATCTGAAAAAAAAAAAAAAATTGCTTTAAATTAAAGAAAAAATAAATAAAAAAAATCAGAACTAAAAATCTAATTTAAATAAAAAATGATGATTTTTTTATTTATTATTATTATTTTTTTTTAAATCGTTGCTTTTTATCCACCCTGACTACTACACATAATGATTAAATCAGTATTTTAAGAACCTTTAAAGAATTTCTAAGGCTTTAAAAGACTGAATCTACAACATGAGGAGCGCACGCTTTCTGTCTACACATAAGAGGATTATATTGGGATGGGTAAGACATAATGTGATAAGTAACCACAGACCTGTTTATTGCGTCAGTACGCTTACCGAATAAACACAACATGTGCTTGACTTTGGTAGTCACCCTTTCCTTGGAGTGTGTCTCTGCTGAAATTCACATGTGCCAGAAACATTTGGGGTCATCCACAAAGAGAAATGACTGAGACCGTCTTTTCTATAAAGGTTCCATAGACTGACCCTATGGATCCCTGCCAAGAGCAGATAAGCATATGTGATTGATTCCACGGCCACCTGTACCACAGACATCTGTTTCGGCTTTAGGAGGTCAGCACAGAAGTCACTGCATTAGAGGTAGCACCATCAAGGGTTGTGGTTGGAACATCAAGAGTTGAAAGTACTTAACCACTTAAGCCCCGGAAGATTTTACCCCCTTCCTGACCAGGCCCTACTTTGCGATTCGGCACTGCGTGACTTTAACGGACAATTGCGCGGTCGTGCAACGCTGTACCTAAACGAATTTGACGTCCTTTTTCCCCACAAACAGAGATTTCTTTTGGTGGTATTTGATCACCTGTGCGATTTTTTGATCATGCGCTATAAACAAAAAAAAAGCGTCAATTTTGCAAAAACAACAATATTTTTCACATTTTTTTTATATGAAATTCCCCAAAAAAAAATGTAAAAATCTAAATTTTTTAACATTTTCGGGCCAATTTGTTTTATGCTACATATGTTTGGTAAAAAAAAATTCGCAAAAAGCGTATTTTGATTGGTTTGCGCAAAAGTTATCGCGTTTACTAACAAAAGGGAAAGATTTTTGTCATTTTTGTTTTTTTTTTAACGCGTAATGGCGGCGATCTGCGATTTTTTTTGCGGTACTGCGACATTGCGGCGGGCAGATCGGACCCTTGACTGACATTTTTGACACTTTTGGGGTTACCAGTGACATTACTACAGTAATCAGTGCTATACATATGCACTGTTACTGCAAAATTACACTGGTAGTGAAGGGGTTAACTTTATTTGAGAGGGAGGGGCTGTGTGTGTCCCTAGGGGCGTGATTCTAACTGTGATTGGCTGTCTGTTGAGCTGTAGAAACAGTGATCAACGGTTCTACATAGTAGAACCGTGTGACCACAGTTTCTACACATGGGAGAAGGACAAGACGGCTTGTATACACTAGCCGCCTGACTTTCTCCCTCTGCAGCAGCGATTGCAGAGTGACCGGCGGACATCGGGTCCGCCGGTGACACACGCAGGGGGGTCCGTGACTATGAGGGAGCGCGCCTCCGGGGGCGCGCGCTCACTCCCTAGGCCCCTTAACAGGCTAGCGACGTAGACCTACGTCACTTTGCCTGTGAGGGGCTGACTGCCGACGTAGATAGTCGTTAGGCAGTCGGCAAGTGGTTAAAGGCAAACAAACAATCACCCTATGTAGAAAAGCCAATGCGATAAACTGGAGCCAAACGTTGGCACTCTGTGATAAAGCAGTAAAAAGATATATGATGTGCGAGAATCCCTTAAAGTTAGCACATGCTGATCTATTTAATGAGCCTTTTTTTTTTTTTTTTATTTCAAAGACCTATTTTGAGAGAGAAGAAAAAAAAAATGATGAAAAGAATAAAAGATGAAAAAAGATGAAAATCTGGTGAATATGGGAAAGTTCTCCACTTCTTTTAAATGGAACTTTTTTTTTTACTAATTAAATGTGAAAAGCCTAAAAAAAAAAAAAAAAATCAGATAAAGCAGAACTTTACCCATAACAACTTGATAAAAATAATGTTCTGTAGCAAGGAACAAACATTCCACATTAATTATGCTACAAAAATTAGTGATGCACTGACATTTTGGCCGCCGAAAACTAACGGCCAAAAATAGTTTTCAGCATTGTGCCAAAAGAAAAAAAGTGACGATAACGGCTACCGAAAATGCCCGCACTTTTACCTTGCCTTTGGTGTGTTTTTCATAGGTCATGTGACTCAAAAAATGTATCAAGCACACAACAGGGGTGCATTTGTGATGCATTCTTGCTGCGTTTTCAATGGGGAGGTGTTTGTGAAGTTTGCTATATATGCACCAAAAACGCAGCAAGCAGGATTTTTAACACTGCTTCAAAAGGTGCCGATAATGGCCAACAAATTAATATTCATTTAAACTAATGATATTAAGTCAATTATAATACATTTATAAAAATATATATTTAAAAAAAAAAAAAAAAAAAGAAACAAAAACAAACTCAATTTCGGGTTTTGGCCAAACTTATCCTGAATTTTTGGTTTCAGCACCGAAATTTTCATTTTGGTGCACCACTAAAACAAAATGAGCGTGTGCTGTAAATTGCCTCCAGCATTGCTCCTGTCTCTTCTTGCTGCAGGCTGCCATTTTGTTGAAGCCCAGAGCCCCTGAGTAGGAGTAAATCTTTAGGCTGTCAGCAGATCGCCCTCTACAAATTCAGTACAGTGCCTAAAAAGAGAGAGCATGTCTCAGGTGCCCCCATAGCAAGCTGCCGACTAGAAGGAGGGGCCAGGAGCTCTGAAGTGGGACCTGAGAAGAGGATTGGGGCTGCTCTGTGCAAAACCACTGCACAGAGCAGGTAAGTATAACATGTTTGTTATTTTAATAGAAAAAAAAAAAAAAACACGAGACTTTACAATCACTTTAAATATAAGTAGATAATCTGAATTGCGTATCATCTTAAACATACAAGTGGCCCAATATAAAAGAAGATTATGGATTTTCCTGAGGGTAATAGAACAACCAACAGGGAGTCTCTAAGATCACCAATACGGTACAATGACGCTCCACATGAAGAGTCACTAGATGATACTTGGAAAACACAGGACATTTCCCATTGAAATTCTTTCATCTTCATATGTAGGACATCTACAGCAGAGAGGCAACCAATGTGAACTGCCAGGGGTGCGTTTGCGAAGCGGGAACAGGCTGCGAATTTGCAGCCTTCCGGCATCGCACAAGTGTGACCCGGACCTCAGGGACAGATGAGCGGACCCTGGATGCAAACCAACTGGCCCTCAAATGGCTGGTGTCATAGCTCACATGTACAGCACCACTGCAGCTGATGATCTAAATAGAGGCGAAGATGGCGCCATCACCTAAAAAAAGACAGGAAGGTTTAGTTCCATGACCAGGCCAGTATTTACTCCGTTACGTGAACCCAACATGGCAGTTGAGCTTGTGACATTTAAGTTAACCAGTCACAACCCTAGATAAATAGTTTGGGTTCAGTGAAAAACCACAAAAGTCAAAAAGGTTTTCATACAAAATTTTGTTTTAGTTGAGACCGCAGCGATACAATTTTGGTAAGAACGCTTGCCCCCTGCTTTTACTGGCTGGTTTATAATGCAGCATTAATCAATCTGACCTTGGAAGTCCTCACACAAAGAACCTACTAAAAAGATTTTTTTTTTCCGTGTGTATCTATCACTTTTATACCACCTGTATTTTATTTATTTTTTTTCTTAGAATCATTAAAATTATTAAAAAAAAAAATAAAAAAAGTACCCGATTCATTTTCACAATTTGATGTTTGAAACAGAAAACCAGATATTTAGCCAACGCTCACATTGGTCTGATTTGACACGTCAAATCAGAGCCGATTGCCGGAAATGGTACTGTCCAAATCGGTGCGACGCCATACCGATCAGATTCCCAAAAGTAATTTCTGTACTACTTTTGGTGATTTGGGGGTGCGATTTCCATAGACAGCTGGGCAGGAACCCGCAAAGATGTCTGTGAAAATCGCCCTCGAAGTCGGCTGAATTGCGAGTTCAGCTCAACTCGCACAATTTCAAAACAGCTTCAGTGTGAACCTGGGCTAAGGCTGGGTTCACACACTGGTGCGATGACAGACATTGCATGCGAGTTGCACCGCATTGCTGTGTGGATAACATGCGATGTCTGTGCAATGCGAATTCAGACATACAAACTGTATGGCTGAAATCGCATTCACATCAAAATGGTCCTCACTGGAATCCAATCGCATGGCTGTGTACACCTAAGCAATCCGATTCCTGCCCCATCTGACAGTTCGCACTGCGATCTGTGAACCAATCAGGGGGTTTCATTACCATTACATTGACACCCAAAGAGGTTCGCAGAGCTCAGTGTGAGAGTCAGGTGCGATGTGGAAGATTTACTGTCACTTCCTATTAGGGATGCACCGAGCCAACTTTTTTGGACCCGATACCGATATCTGGCGTTGTGAAATCACCAATACCGAAACCGATCCGGAGCTACACACAAAGCAAGCGGCTGCAGTACAGAGCAAAGCCGCTGCTTCCTGTGTGTGGATCCTCTATTCACATCTGATATCACTCTGCCTGTGAGCCGGACCTATACAGGAAGTAGCGGCTCCCATCCCATACTACTACTGCACCTAGTAAGGGATGGCTGAGCCATTACTCAGCAAAAACCGGATCGGCCAGTGGATCGGTCAATGTTACCTATCCCCCGATCCAGCTAGAATGGCCAAATCGGCGCAGATATCAGATCCAAATATCGGATCGGTGCATCCCTACTTCTTATCCCATCCAGCTATGTCCAAACAATGGACCTCCAGCTGTTCAGGAACTACAATTCCCATCATGCCTAGTTAAGTCTCTGAATGTCAGAGATTTACAATGCCTCATGGGGATTGTAGTTCCTGAACAGCTGGGAGGGCCATAGTTTGGACACCATAGCGAATATGAAGTGAGGGAATCCCTGCAAATTAAGGGAATCTCTTGGCGTCCCCAGGTCACCAGAACTAGTGTCCCTGTTGGAAGATTTGCTCTCTATTACTGTTTTGGGGACAACCCAAAATTTGGGATTTTCTTTTAGCCTCCATTTACAATCGGTATGATTGGACATATCAAATTGCAGCCTACTGCCAGCAACAGAACTGTCCCAAATCCGTGCGAAACCAACTTTGTGGCTCTGCACAGATTTCCAAAAGTTGTTCCTGCACTACTTTTGGCAACTTTGGGAGTGATTTCAATAGACATCAGTGCATGAACCCACACAGATGTCTTTCAAATCGCCCCGAACTCGCACTGAAATGTGGGTTTGAAGTCGTATGATTTCAGCTGAACTCGCATGATTATAAACCCGCGTTTAATGTGAACAAAGGCTTACTCTCACTTTTTATGAGAACAGTAAACAGGAGAAGCCGAGCGAGGGAATCTCCCTAAGGTGGGGGGGGGGGGCAGAGGTAGCAATAAAAACCCAACAGGTATTCTAATCCATCTGAGCTATGTCCAAAAATAAAAAAGTTTTGCCCTTCTTTATACTTTAGGCAGAAATATAATGAGAAATGAGTGTTCGATTATTACATGAATATATACATCATATGTATACGGAAAGCCGTGCTGTCCTCGTCTCACATTATTCTCCCTGCAAAGTCGACTATCCACTTCCTTGCCTGTCTCAAACAGGACTACACCAGCTCAGACAGGATCGTTCTGGTATCGGATTACTGCGCAGTCTGTAGATTAATCCCATGACTGTGGATGGAACGGCAACACAATGCTCTAAAGAGATCATTTTCCTATTACTTCTAGTCTAACAAAGGACAATACCAGACCATTTACTTCACAACACAAGATTTGCCAGAATTTATACTCTATGTGCCTGACCGCAGTTTTTAGCCTCTTTTGTTTTGCAAACAAACCAAAAGCGATTTTCCACTGTCCTAAATGTGGCTTTTCAAGAACACTCAACAGACCAACAATCATTTCCCCGCACAACTGCACACAAAGAGTACACACTGTACAGATCACCAAATGTGATCTTCAACCTGAGATCCAAGCAGAAATGAAACGCCAACATGACCACACACATACTATGTATACAAAGCTGTGCAATGATGGATCTAAACTGGCAATACATGCATAGATCGCTTTCATTCAGCCTTGCAGCTTAACAATAGAAATCTGAGGATTCCTCCAATCACACTAAACCATGCAGATGGATGAATCTGCTCTGCAGGCAATTGTTTTCTGACTGTCAGAATATCCAGGCTGGAGTCCGTCACTGCTCATCCAATCAATTTTCAGAGAGCTTTGTAAAGCTGGTTGGTACCAAAAGGGCCACCCAAGGCCCCTTTTACATGGGCGCTTTCCGTTTTGATCAGCAGGGGATTGGTCTGCTGATCAGAGAAGAGCGGGTAGATGACAAGTCCATGTCCATTCAGTTTAAAGCGGAGTTCCGGCCTCAAATACCTTTTTTAACTAAAAATACCCCTATAATACTAATCCATCGCCCTTTACAGAACCGCTATTCTCAATTCCTTCAAGGTGTACGGTATTGGATTTTAGTCAAAATCGTACTTTTAAAAACGCTGTCTGGGCGCGGCCATCTTGGATGTGGGCATCTGAAGCTGCAGTGTAATCTGCTGTGTCCTCCTTCCTGTTTCCATGGAGTGTTCTGGGAGTTCTTCCTGATTCCAGGGAGTGTTCTGGGAGTTCTTCCTGATTCCAGGGAGTGTTCTGGGAGTGATGACAAACAGCTCCCAGGATGCAATGCAAAGGCAGAAGTGATGTCGGTGGCCGTGGCCACAGAGGGGAGAGAAGGAGGAAGTACAATCAAAAATGCCCTGAAAATAAGGTAAGGGACCCCGAAAAAAATTGAAAATGTCCAATTGTTGATCAGCACCGCGAGCACTCCAGGAATCACTAAAGTTGCAAAATAGGCCGGAACTCCACTTTAAAGTGATAGTAAAATCTTTTTTTTTTTTTATGCAACAAACGTTTTGAGAGCAGCCCAGATCCTCCTCTTCTCCAGTCCCTCTCCGTTGCTCCTGGCCCCTCCTTCTTGCTGAGTGCCCCCACAGCAAGCATTTTGCTACGGGGGCACCCGAGGCGAGGCTTCCTTTGTATAAATCAGATATGGAGCCATAGCCAGGGCCCTTTCTCTACTCGTTACCTGACTGAATTTAATTGACAGCAGCGGAGACCAAGGGCACCCCACTGCTGCCTCAGCCAATGAGGAGGGGAGTTCCAGACAGCCAAGTCTCTCGTGTAACATGACTGGATCTAGATGGACCTCAGGTGTGTATTAGGGGGGCTGCTGCACACAGAAGGCTTTTTAGCTTAATACATAGAATGCATTAAGATAAACTTTCTGCCTTTACAACCAGTTTAGGCAGAGTGGACATGGGCAGAGTCCGCTCAGTTCTATGGGCGACCGGGAGTAAAACTATCCGCCTACAGGGTAGCAAACGGATCCCCGTCTGTTTTTTAGCAGACAGGATCAGAGGTAGGTGGATGTAGATTGAACCTTCCATTCACCCCTATGGACAGGTGGACGTTTACACCCACCTGTCCATAGGGGTGAAAGGAGGGTCCAATCAAGTCCACCTAAAAAAAAAAAAAAAAAAAAAAAAAAAAAGGACAGGCAAACCTATCAAAGCCTACATGTGAAAGGGGCCTTAAGTCTAGTACACAGGATTTAGAAAATCGTACAATACCGCTTTCGAAGTGATCATACGGTAACCTGATCGTTAATACACAGCTTTCGGGAGCCAACAGTTCATCCTAAAATTATCCGAAGGGACAAACAAAAAATTTTCTTGTACAATTTTTATTTAATCAGCACAGTTATCGACTGAAAATACAATACAAACATATAACATCAGTTGCAAATTTGTATTTTGTCGTATGAAAACTTCACATCGTGTGTACGAGGCTTATGGCTGAGCTTTTGGCTGATTTAGCAAGCATGGCCAGCTTTAAAAGGTATAATAAAGCCTACATTTTCTTTGTCTTGTCTACTGCTGAAATAAACACTTAAGCTAGCCCTTTAAAGAGGTTGTAAACTCGTTTCAAAGTTTTTTTATTTTTTTACAACCTGCAAGAGAAACACATAATGAGCTAGTATGCGATGCATACTAGCTCATTATGAAATACTTACATTACAACGAGCCCCCGCCGTACCGCTCACTCACCTGTATGATGTTCAGTCGCCCGTCTTCCGGGATCGCGGCATCCGGCCATCTGATTGTCCGGAGCTGCGGTGATGTCACGCACGCGCACGCGCGCGGGAGCCGACGGTCACGGCACGGGACTCTGAAGGAACGGCACGAGCGGCCGGTCCTTCAGAACGCATGGGCCAGTGACGTCACTGGCTGCATGTAAGGTAAATATCTCCTAAACGGTACATGTTTAGGAGATATTTACAGTACCTATAGGTAAGCCTTAATATAGGCTTACCTATAGGTACAACTTGCCGAGGAGGGTTTACTTCCTCTTTAAGGCTGGGTTCCCACTGATCCAATTCGTATAAAAGAGGACTGAGCGGCCTCAATGGAGCAAGTTCACACAACTCCAGGGCGACTGCGGAGCGCGTTGCACAAGGGTCCTGTGTCTTTAGCTCCGCTTCAGGTCCGAATTAGGGCAAAAAAGGACACACCTGACCCCCGCCGTGAGCCACGTCCGCACACAGTGTGAACCCAGCCTTATAGATTCCTCAATCCATGCTAAAACACTGGATGCAGGAAAAATTTCCTTCAAACTGCTGCAGCACCCATATTTGATAGGGAGCAGACACTGTTTATGGTATACCTACCTGCTTCATGCAATGGTTCTGGAGTAGCCCCGATTCTCCTCGCCAACACTCCTGGCTTCTCCCTTCTGCCGAGTGTCCCCATAGCAAGCCGCTAGGCTAAAGTACAGGTGCTGCTTGCACTGAAAGTCATAGGCAGCCAGCTAGCATTAGAAAGGCCTCCAAAGTGAAAACGGACTGAAGGTGGCCTGTAGTACAATGGCGCTAAAAATTATGGGACCTGTAGTCCTGAGGAGGAAATCAGATGTATGTGCATAAAGTATGGGGGGGAAGATGTGCATAGAAACCTGAGGCTGCAGTGCAGCTGTAATAAGCACTGCCCCCCTCACAGAAAATAGTTCATCGGATGTCAGCTTTGTGACGCACATTAAAATATGGAACACTCTACCTGCATTTTATTTTTCTCTAAACTGACCCAGGACCATTTCCACAAAACTAAAAGTCCTTTTGAGTGATAAATTTGCATGTACCGACTTCTGAGTCACAAGTTGCCAAATGGTGCTGCCAGTTAAAACAAACAAGTGCTTATGTGAACATGTGTATTACCCCCCCTCCAGACATTTCCACAGGAAGACTACTTCATTTTACCTAAATAAATCTTCCTAAAGCCATAAGTGAGGAGCCCAATTACCAGAAAGTAGTAGAAGGATCTGTCTCTGAACATTGACGGTTCTTCACCTCCAAATAGCTCAGACTAGAATCTAGCTGGCTTTTCCAGACCTCACCACAGCTGTGACGGTGACACTCGGCATCCATAGGAAACTGCCAGTCACACCGCCGACTGCCATTTCACAATAACGTTTGCCTGACAGGAAAAAACCTGGGACTGAACCATGAGAGGCCCAGGGTGA
Organism: Pelophylax lessonae; assembly: GCF_965119305.1. NCBI lineage: Eukaryota > Metazoa > Chordata > Amphibia > Anura > Ranidae > Pelophylax > Pelophylax lessonae. Next base: position 112,844,419 of record NC_138768.1, read on the forward strand.
CATGACAAATGATACACCTTAACCCTGCTGCCTTTACATTAAAAAGACAAATTCCAAGGAAAATGTTAAATTTAGGATTAATTCTGTAATCTGGATAGCTCTTCGCTCATTTTGAAGAAAACATGTTTCTGCACAAAGTTCAGGGTTTGTGACAGGAAATGAAAGCCTTCAACAACGTCCTGGTTATGTGTTCTCTGGGCAAGCTAGCTATGACATAGAAGCAGCAGGACGGTGACTGCTTTGCTAACATTCGGGGAACTTTTTTTCCTCACAAATGGTCAGCTTCCAAAAAAAAAAAAAAAAAAACTTGCATTCAAATGCAATAATGGACTTCAGCTGCTTAAAGTTACATAAGATGTGGTAAGTATAGTATCATCAATCACATCTTATGTAACTTTTGCACAGTCTAGTGCAGGGATCCTCAAACTACGGCCCTCCAGCTGTTGCAGAACTACACATCCCATGATGCATTGTAAAACTCTGACATGACTAGGCATGATGGGAATTGTAGTTCCTGTACAACTGGAGGGCCATAGTTTGAAGAGCCCTGGTCTAGTTAACCAGTTACTACACTTACCAAAGCCAGGTAAAAAACCAGCTTGGAGAAGGACTTGCTGACTGGTACCCACTGAGGATTTGAGGGAGTTAGTCGCTCATTCGCCGAGGAAACCTCCAGCACTGTGTTCTTTGGTAAATGCTGCCGTTGACAATAATGAGCTTTATTTTAAGTTGAGGGTCCCATGTGGCCAATTTTCCACATCCAGCCCCAAACCGCCATGTCACATGCATATATGTTAAAGAGATGTTTACTTGCCCACCATGTGACTCTCCTGTCAGTTGACATGTTGCGCTCGCTCACAGCTGCTTCTATTAATACTATTATGCTAGTTCCTCATTTTGAAGCTTTTCATACATGGAAACTCAGGGCTCAGTTTACTTTTATTAACGACTGTTGTGCAGTTATGTGTTCATTTTTTAGTCTGAGTAGCAACGCCACTTTTAAGCCCTTTGCAACCACACTATAGCCAAAATGACAGCTACAGCACAGCCGCACTTTGCCAGGAGGCCGTCATATGGCGTCCTCCAATGCACGCGCTGCCTAGGTACCACCTGTAGCGCACATCGGTGCAGAGCCAATCTGTGCCCACCAGTGATGACATTCTGTGCTGCCCCATCAGTGAAGGAGAAAAATTACTTCTTCACAAAACTTTTTAAACAAACTTCTTCCTTCAACATTTTCAGTCTTTTTTCGTTTGTTTACCAAAAAAGAAAAACCCAGTGGTGATTAAATACCACCAAAAGAAAGCTCTGTCTAAGGCCCCGTTCACACTGGGGCGACGCTACTTTGCCGGGCGACCTCATAGGTCGCGGCGCGCTGCTCGCCCCGCGACCTCGGAGCGGCCGGCACGGACTTCATAACATTGAGTCTATGCAGGTCGCTCCGGGTCACCCCAAAGAAGCTCCGGACCCTTTTTCTAAGTCGGAGCGACTTGTGTCGCTCCTATTAGAATGGGTCCGCAGCTTCTCTATGGAAGGCAATCTACGGCGACCTGTCAGGCGACCAGGTCGCCCCAGTCTGAACGGGGGCTAAAAAAAAAAAAAAAAAAAAAGATAAAAAGTTTAGCTTGGGTACAGTGTTGCATGGCCGTGCAATTGTCATTCAAAGTGCGACAGTGCAGAAAGCGGAAAAATGGCCTGCGCAGGAAGGGGGTGAAAGCGCCCAGTAGGCAACTGGTTAATGCAGAAGTAAAGGGTGGTGGGGGCTAGCAACATTTGCCATAATGTTCAAGTATGCTTAGTGTACTTGTACATTATTTTAGGACCCATTTTCCTTAGCACTGTGAAGCCCGAGCTTCCTATACCCACTTTACCTCCGCTGCTGCTATGTTCTCCATCCACAGTTTATTCATTGGTCAGCACGGATGATGTAACTCCCAAGCATATTACAAAATAATATTCAGGGACTCTACACTGTACTGCATCTGCACCACAGCGAGTGTACAGATTAAAGGCTAAGTCCCGGTTCACACTTATGCGATGCGGGAACCCTGCGAATCTACTGCAGGTTTCCGCATCGCATTCCCAGTGCAGGCAGTTCACACTGCCATATGCGACGCTTGGGTTGTCAATTCAAAGTTGACACCCCCAAATCAGTTCACATATCGCAGTGCGAACTGACATTCAGACATGAATCAGATCGCATAAGTGTGAAGCACCATGCGATCCGATTCTGGTGCGGACCCAAAAAAGGGTCCTGTGCATGTTTGTGCCGAATCAGATGCGAATTCAGCCATACTATTTGTATGGCTGAATTCGCATCGCACAGACATCGCATGTGATTTTCAGAGCAGTGCGCTCCGAATCACATGCAATGTCTGCCAGCGCACTGATGTGAATCGAGCCTAACTGCCTTTTGGGAAAAAAACATTTTCCATACAGAAGTCTGCAAAGCTTTGCATCTGTGATCAGTGGATAGCGGGTGCAATGTCTGGCTTCTGAACACTCTCCCTCCAGTTTTCTGCCCATACACCTGTACAGGCTCTCTGAAAGCTGGAGGAAGAGTGAATGGACAAGTAGTTCACTGAAAACTACAAGCGGTGTACTTTATTCGTTCCCAAATCCTGGTGAATAACGGATGCCAATTTTAAATACGACAGAGGCTGCACGGGAGAGGATCCCGCTGTCACAGGGGAAGGGAAACAGGAGCAGGAACACGTTACAAACTAAACACGGGTGTAACATGTTCCTGAAGGTGAACTTATCCTTTACAACATTTGCTAACTGGTAGGTCATTTTATGGCAGAAGAAACCGTTTTGGCAATTTTTTGTTTACAGGGTTTACCTCTACTTAAAAAGAATACCTGCAAGAAAGTCGCAATTTAAAATGTGCTGGCTTACAATGGTTTAAGACTCCATTCACACTAATACGACTTGTCAGGCGACTTGGTCCATTGTGTGGTACAGGATCGGTTCTAATAGGAGCGAAACAAGTTGCTCCGACTTAAAAAAAGGTTCCTGTACTACTTCGGGGCGACCTCGGGGCGACTTGCATAGACATTCATTTTATGAAGTCCATGCAAGTCGCGCTGCACGCGACTTCACAGGTCGCCCTGAAGTCGTGCCGCTGCAGTGTGAATGCGGTGTAAGTCCAATGAGGTGTATGCCACCTCGTCGCCTTATCTTATTTACAGTTTACATTTTTTTCTGAGGTACAGGAGTATAGATATTGCTTTATTCCTGGCGCTCTAACAGGAGAGATGTGGATGTTGTGTGACTGCCCACCACTCCCCTCCACTGTCCATTCACAGAAGGCTTTGTATTTTGAGAATTGGTTCACACAATACAAAAGCAAAAAGAGAGAGGAGAGATGTGGATGTTGTGTGACTGCCCACCACTCCCCTCCACTGTCCATTCACAGAAGGCTTTGAATTTTGAGAATTGGTTCACACAATACAAAGCAAAAAGAGAGGGGAGAAGAGAAAAGTAACAGAGGAGGGGGTAAGCAAAGCAGCTGCAGGATCAGACACACCGAAGGTCCAGTCAATACCCAATAGTGATGACTTAGAGGAGGCGGCGACTGTCGGAGGACGTACGAGAAATATAAATTGTAAATAAGAGATAAATCCATGGAGGTGGCATACACCTTTTAAATCATGGCTTGATTTCTCGAGTTGTTTCAAGTGAAAATTACCATATAATTATAGGTCGTCATCAATAGTCCTCTCACCTCTGTCCTTAATTCCCCCGTTTTCTGAGGTTTGTACACATCACCTCCTTCACTAGTACAATATGGTTCACCCCAGTCACCGAGCATAGGAGCAAAGCATTGTGGGACAAGATAGATTAAACCACACAACTATACAACTATATAACTGGTCAATACCACAGTGAAAGAATATAGAACTGAAATTTACTGCACTAAAAAGGGACAGTTCAGTCAATATATAATCAGTTTAACTGATTAAGATCAGCCCTGATTGAAAATCCCATTGAATTTGACCAAAAGGACATTTTTTTGTTATGCTTAAATGCCATATTGAAGCCTAAGATCTTTTTAAAAATGGAATCAAGGATCAGTTATCATTTAGACTATGACCAGAGACAGTCACTTCACATGAGAAAAATGATAACGCAGCCTTAGAATTGTTCAGGGGACTGAACAGAAAAAATAAAGTGACTCAATTCCTCCATCTACACATTTGATGTGAATGAGAGAATCCTCCCTTTGTGCCTTTGTATTCCGATAGCAGGGAGACTTCCCCAAAGTCAGAATACACAGATCAGCGCTGCCAGTTATAGCCGACGGCATTGATCAAGCGGACATTTTCCAACAGGACGGTTGTACAGAAGTAGTTTGGTTCGTCAATTTCTGTGCAACCACCCTGCCCATACATGGATCAAAATTTGCCTGGCCCCTGCTGAACCAACTACACTTCAATTCATCTATAGCCAGCCATAGTGCACTTTACAAGCAACAACATAGGAGGGTTAATATATATTTGTAAAAGTGGAGTTTTTTTGTTTTTTTAATGGGCTACCAGAAAAATCCAAAACAAATGGCCACATCAGTTCTATGTGTAGACTACCAATGCCCAGAGGTTGACCGAGATCCCCCCGAATGTCCAATTCTGCCCAACCTCAATGCCCGATAATGGAGACTTACTCCTTCCATTGACTTTTCAGAATAAAGCAAGATAGTGACAAACTTCCTACAACCTTCTGGAAAATAAAAAGAAGACACAAATGGCAAGGAACCACTGATAGGTAGCTTGTGGCGATTCGACACACCAATGCCTACCCAACTCGCTTTTCAGTGGACGAATAAGAGGTGGTGGAGGCAGCAAAATGTGGATTTCATACTGTCAAATTTAAATTAAAAAAATCGACCAACTGCAGATTGTGTTAGGTGGCTTTAAATTTTTGATGTGACTTTTTCCGATCCCCTTGCCATCCATATGAACAAGCAATTACCACAATGAATGGCTGCCAGCCGCTAACTTATATTAGCTCTGCCACAATATCCTAAGCACCGATTCACTGGCCTAACCAAACACGCATGTAAGAAGACGGTTCTTGTTTGCCAAGTATGAGCTCATAGTCTGCATGGGGATTAGTAGAGTGCTAGAAATCAACCCTCATCAAGTGAAGGAGAACGCAGGATAGGTGTGCAGGTTTCAACTAGTTTGCTAAGCCTTGCCAACTCTGAACTCCTGAAGAGTGGAGTCTAAATACAAATGGAACATACACAAGAAACTGTTGATTAAAACGTATTAAAGTCTGTCTAGCTTAGAAATCAAGTAAGCAATTAAACACCTGTCCTATCGCTTCTTATCCTCATTAGCACCTGTTAAGGGCTCATCGGAGATTTAGCAGAGCAAGTAATCAGTGTTAAAGTGGGAACGATCGCATGGCTTCATTACTGGCATGGCTGACTCAGTAACACATTAAGACGTAACAAATTACCTTTTAGAAGATAGGCTCTGAAGGTTTGTGGATTGGCTTCTCCAAGGACAATGCCACACAAGTGCTTTTACTCCAAGTGAGTCCTTAAATTAGAATTCCTTCCTAAAAGATCCCCATGGAGTATCACCCTGGTATGCAAGGGTAGGGGAAACCGCAGAGTGGTTATAGGTCTACTGTCGAGTTCTCTAGAATGCTTGCAATGAATGTATAAGACCAGAAGAAGCCAGCTAGTTTTCTCTTCTGCAAAGAACTGTGAAGTCCAGTCCAGATCAGATGGCAGTTCTAATAGGGTTGACGATGCAACACTGATAAAAGTCGATTGCTGCTTATTATGGGTTAGGATTCCCAATGGTACCAAAACCAAAGCAGCCTCAGGACATAAACAAACCACATGCATCAAGTGGCCTTAGTTTAAGGATAGCACCTGGAGTCTTGTGGAGGGTACTCTAGATGATGAGGTTTACTAAGAATATTCAAGTGCAGATCTCCTAATCCTAAGAGGGTGTGTTCAAAGAAAACTGGTTTCAGTTCTCAGCATAGCCTGCAGGGCTCAACTGCTAAACGGCTGTTCTTGGGATCTCCAGTAGAATGGACTGTCCAAGCAAAGTTCACAGGTTCCTGGGGTACACACTAGTAAAAAATCTGCCGAAAATTCCCGTCCGAGGTAAAATCGAACGACTTTCAGCAGCCGATGCCGACATTTTCAAAAAAAAAAAAAAACGGAGGGACAAACACCAATTTTTGGACAGACGACCAATTTTTGCTTAATGTGTATGCAGTACGTCTGCGAAAAAATCAGATACGAAAGACCGCGCATGATCTGAAGTTGCTGACAACCCAGAAGTCTAGGAACAAATGTCCCAAAAAAAAAAAAAAAAAAAAATCGGACGAGAAATTTCATGAACATTTATGCACTGTCCACTAAAAACGGTTATGACCGCTGAGGAAGAGAGCATTCCTCCCACTGTCCCCATGATTAAGTAGTTTCAGTAAGGATTCCCTGGGACCGAACGTCATAGGTTCCTGCGGGATAGAAGGGTTAACAAAAGGCTGCTGTAAGGTATGTCAAAATACAATGGAATGTCATACCACTAGGTACAACTAGCCTGCATGCCAGCTGACAACACCTCCGTTTTTGGTCTTGCTCTGCCCTGCATTCCATTTTCTGCTGATAGCAGAACTCTATTTATTCTATAGCAGAACTCTACTTATTCTATAGCAGAACTCTATTTATTCTATTAAAAAAAAAAAAAAAAAGAAGATGGCGACTTTAAAGGCAATGCTTAGAGCAGTCAGTCATTTTCAACCAGGGTATCATGGAACCCTAAGGTTCCTCCAGAGATTTCTAGGGGTTCCTTGATCTGTGGCTGATTGACTTCCCATCTAATGGGGTCTGCATAGTTCTGGGGACAAATAACGCTTGGCAGAGCCGGCTGCATGACACCATTGGTCATTTAGCTGTAAGGGTAGCAGTCTTGCCATCACTGTACAGGTGGGCATTCTTCTCACTGGCCACAAGTGTAAGGGGGATTTTTTCCCCACTGACCCCTGATTTTAGCAGGGGTTCCCCCGAGACCTAAAACAAATGTCAATGGTTCCTGCAGGGGAAAAAAAAAAAAAAAAAAGAAGGTTGAGAAAGGCTGGCTTAGAGCAATGTTTAAAATAAGGTAAAACCCACGTAAGACATCACACCTGATGCAATCTGAATAATCTGATTGCTCTCCAAGGGGCTATGGCACCCTATACTAAGCAAGCCTAGTGGGGTACAAACTAGTAGAAAATCTGCCGAAAATTCCCATCCGAGGTAAAATCTTACAATTTTCGCCTAGTGTGTACACAACTTTCAGCAGCCGATGCCGACATTTTCAACGAAAAAAAAACGGAGGGACAAACACCAAAATTTTTATTGTCCGTCCCCAGACGACCGATTTTTGTTTAGTGTGTATGCAGTACGTCCGCGAAAAATCGGATACGAAAGACCGCGCATGATCTGAAGTTGCTGATGACCCAGAAGTCTAGGTACAAACGTCCCAAAAAAAAAGAAAAAAATTGGACCAGAAATTTTGTGAACATTTATGCACCGTCAATTAAAAACGGTAATGAAGGCTGAGCAAGAGAGAAAAAAAAAAAAAATCGGAGGATATTTCGTCAAGTGTGTACGAGCCTTTACAGCTTACTAACTACAACGTACGATCACCTTGGTTAAAACCTTCACTGTAAAGATGAACGCATAGCAAAAACTGAAAACAAATGGTCTTAGAGCCGGTTCACATACAGACGACCCGACTTGCCGGGGCGACCTGTGAAGTCGCAGTGCACAGCGCGCACCGCGACCTCGGAGAGACATGCACGGACTTCATATCATTGAAGTCAATGCAAGTCGCTCCGAGGTCGCCCCAAAGTAGTACAGGACCCTTTTTCTAAGTCGGAGCGACTTGTGTCACTCCTATTAGAACGGGTCCTGTGCTAATCTATGGCAGGCGACCAACGGCGACTTGTCAAGCGACCAAGTTGCCTGACAAGTCGCCCCAGTGTGAACCGGCTCTTGGTCATAAAAATCCACAGAAACTATGTGTTGACTGCTAGCATTAGTAAATAGACAGGAAAGTACATCATATTTACTTGTTTTAAACTTTTTTTTTTTTTTGTTTTGTCTTTAGTTACTTCCTGATTCCTTGCCTAGGCAAATCATGTCATACATCCCAGAAGTATTCAGGAGGGGAGGAGAGAAGGAGAAGTTTTAACAGCTAATCACGCCCTCCTGCATGCATTCTTGAGCTAAGGGCAGATGGATTCCAGGAAGTAATTTGCCCTTTCTCAAGATGGCCTCAACCAGAACTGCTAAGGGGAGTTTTTTTTTTTTAAAGTGATTTCTCAACAAAATAAAGCAGAGAGACATGGATGGATGAGTTTGCTTTGAATATTAAAAATTAATGAAAAAGTATTTTTGGTTTGTGGTGCTCAGATGCAGTAAAGATCCGCTTTAATGTATTGTGCTGAGTTTCTACATACTTTTTTGTACAGGCTTCATCAAGGGTAATTAACTTTAATTTAAAAACTTTAATAAATTCTTTTTTTTTTTTTTTTTTTTAACCACTTGACGACTGCCTAACGCAGATCTACGTCGGCAGTCAGCCTCTCACAGGCAAATCGACGTAGGTCTACGTCACTAGCTTGTAAGGGGCTAGGGAGCGAGCGCGCGCGCCGCCGGAGGCGCGGTCACGCACCCCCCTGCGCGTGTGACCGGCGGACCCGATGTCCGCCGGTCACTCTGCGATCGTCGGGGGAGAGGGAGAAAGTCAGGCGGCTAGTGTAAACAAGCTGCCTGTCATTCTCCCCGGTGTATGAAGGATGATCATATGGTTCTACTATGTAGAACCGTTGATCACTCTTCATACATCTGAAGCCACAGCCAATCACAGTAGAAAGCACGCCCCTAGGGACACACACAGCCCCTCCCTCTCAAATAAAGTTAACCCCTTCACTACCAGTGTATTTTTACAGTAACAGTGCATATATATAGCACTGATTACTGTAGTAATGTCACTGGTACCCCAAAAGTGTCAAAAATGTCAGTCAAGAGTCCGATCTGTCTGCCGCAATGTCGCAGTACAGCAAAAAAAATTGCAGATCGCCGCCATTACGCGTTTTAAAAAAAAAAACAACAAAAATGGCAAAAATCTTTCCCTTTGTTAGTAAACGCGATAACTTTTGCGCAAACCAATCAAAATACGCTTTTTGCGATTTTTTTTTACCAAACATAGGTAGCATAAAACAAATTGGCCGAAAATGTTAAAAAAATTTTGATTTTTACATTTTTTTTGGGGGGGAATTTCATATAAAAAAAATGTGAAAAATATTGCTATTTTTGCAAAATTGACGCTCTTTTTTTGTTTATAGCGCGTGATCAAAAAAAAAAATAAAAAAAATCGCAAAGGTGATCAAATACCACCAAAAGAAAGCTCTGTTTGTGGGGAAAAAAAGGACGCCAAATTCGTTTAGATACAGCGCCGCAAGACCGCGCAATTGTCCGTTAAAGTCACGCAGTGCCGAATCGCAAAATAGGCCCTGGTCAGGAAGGGGGTAAAATCTTCCGGGGCTTAAGTGGTTAACAGCTAAGCACACCCTCCTGCATGCATTCTTGAGCTAAGGGCAGATGGATTCCAGGAAGAAAATTCTACATTAATCATTTGCCCTTACTCAAGATGGCCACAACCAGAACTGCTAAGAGGAGGTGTTTTTAAAGTGATTTCTCAACAAAATAAAGCAGAGAGACATGGATGGATGAGTTTGCTTTGAATATTAAAAATTAATGAAAAAGTATTTTTGGTTTGTGGAGCTCAGATGCAGTAAAGATCCGCTTGTATTGTGCAGAGTTTCTACATACTTTTTTTGTACAGGCTTCATCAATGGTAATAACTTAATTCGTAGGCACGTTAAACTAAAGTTTTTATTCACTGCAAAAAACATTTATATGTAGTGCATCTGTATAGTGTGTGCAAGGCACATAGAAATCAATAGTGTGCTTGCACTGAATGATGCAGATCAATACATGGTCATGGCATGGTGTGAAATCTGAACATATACAGCAAAGTTACTCCCTATGGAAGGTAATGACTAGTTCAGCTCCAATACAGCCTCACATTACGGACAGACCAGTAGGTGGCAGTTTTAAGTCAGGAAGCCGCTTTTCTGCCGATTCTTCATGCTGAATACTTTATAAATGATTCTAGATTCATTTTCCAAAAAAAAAAAAAAATGTAATCTCATGCAATAGACTGCCTGCATAACTGCAAAGTGAACAAAACTTTGTAACAATCATTTGATCATAAACCAGATATGTTGCAACAAACCTACAAAATAAATTAAAAAGTATTTGTTGCCAAAATACAAACTTTGTTAGATGTAATTAGAGAGATCACGTTGCAATACTTGCAACGCTTCAGTGTTTGTAACAAGTTGGCAAACTATAAAAAGTCACCCAAGCAGATCTGATCCTTTATTCTCAATCACAGGGAAGACAGGAGGGGTTCCTATAAAGAAAGCAGTAATGTACTAAGCATTGCATAAGAGCCGATCCCCCATAAGGAGCCTCTTCCGTCTGACAATGCAGACAAGCTGTTCCCCTCCATATAGCAAAGGCATGCATGTTGCTATTACAAAGCTGCATTCCAGTTCCTATAAAAACTTCGTATTACCGACACTTTTTACTTTAAATGACACGACTGACAAAAACGAAGTGCGGAGGAGGAGACACAACAATCGTCTATAAGATCCTACATGGGTTCCACCATAGACCCAGAAAGCAATGGCGCTGTCACCCGTCCACCCTGAATGTCACTGATAAATGAAGAGGCCTCTGCCCCATTGTCTTCTACACAAAGCTCGCAGATTTACATGCAGCACAGGAAAAAGGAAGAGAAAAATCAATAGCCAACTCCAGGAACTGGCCCTTCTTTGTGCAAGGCCAGCACATTCCACAGCTTCACAGTTCAGTTAGGCTGAAGAATGTCTAGAGGAGAGATCGCACAGACTGCCAATTAACAGAAAGGATAGACGGGGCGTCTCATGATTTGCATATTACATTACTAAGTAGAAAGGATAAAATCAGAATTTCAATGTCCAGGGATCATCTAGAGACAGCAAAGCAGCACATAGACGGGGGAGATGTCAGGTGTCAATGCTATTAGTTCACTCTCCTGTAATCAGAGATCCACCGCGGGTACATTGAGCAACTGCTACCAAAATAATTCTACAGTGTTTGTAAACATTGTTTCTAAACTGGTGTCCAGTATAGAGTTTCTATAAACATAGCACAGAACGCCAGCAACACTACCACACCAGATCCATACATTATAGAGCCAATAGAAAGGAAGATCTATGGCTGTCAGTGTCAACTGGGCACGGATCAAAGTGTATGGATCAGCACGAGGGTGAGAGAAGAGCGAGCGCGCGGGAGGGAGGCAGGCAGAGAGAGAAGAGCGAGCGCGCGGGAGGGAGGCAGGCAGAGAGAGAAGAGCGAGCGCGCGGGAGGGAGGCAGGCAGAGAGAGAAGAGCGAGCGCGCGGGAGGGAGGGAGGCAGAGAGAGAAGAGCGAGCGCGCGGGAGGGAGGGAGGGAGGCAGAGAGAGAAGAGCGAGCGCGCGGGAGGGAGGGAGGGAGGCAGAGAGAGAAGAGCGAGCGCGCGGGAGGGAGGGAGGGAGGCAGAGAGAGAAGAGCGAGCGCGCGGGAGGGAGGGAGGGAGGCAGAGAGAGAAGAGCGAGCGCGCGGGAGGGAGGGAGGGAGGCAGAGAGAGAAGAGCGAGCGCGCGGGAGGGAGGGAGGGAGGCAGAGAGAGAAGAGCGAGCGCGCGGGAGGGAGGGAGGGAGGCAGAGAGAGAAGAGCGAGCGCGCGGGAGGGAGGGAGGGAGGCAGAGAGAGAAGAGCGAGCGCGCGGGAGGGAGGGAGGGAGGCAGAGAGAGAAGAGCGAGCGCGCGGGAGGGAGGGAGGGAGGCAGAGAGAGAAGAGCGAGCGCGCGGGAGGGAGGGAGGGAGGCAGAGAGAGAAGAGCGAGCGCGCGGGAGGGAGGGAGGCAGAGAGAGAAGAGCGAGCGCGCGGGAGGGAGGGAGGCAGAGAGAGAAGAGCGAGCGCGCGGGAGGGAGGGAGGCAGAGAGAGAAGAGCGAGCGCGCGGGAGGGAGGCAGGCAGAGAGAGAAGAGCGAGCGCGCGGGAGGGAGGCAGGCAGAGAGAGAAGAGCGAGCGCGCGGGAGGGAGGCAGGCAGAGAGAGAAGAGCGAGCGCGCGGGAGGGAGGGAGGCAGAGAGAGAAGAGCGAGCGCGCGGGAGGGAGGGAGGCAGAGAGAGAAGAGCGAGCGCGCGGGAGGGAGGGAGGCAGAGAGAGAAGAGCGAGCGCGCGGGAGGGAGGGAGGCAGAGAGAGAAGAGCGAGCGCGCGGGAGGGAGGGAGGCAGAGAGAGAAGAGCGAGCGCGCGGGAGGGAGGGAGGCAGAGAGAGAAGAGCGAGCGCGCGGGAGGGAGGGAGGCAGAGAGAGAAGAGCGAGCGCGCGGGAGGGAGGGAGGCAGAGAGAGAAGAGCGAGCGCGCGGGAGGGAGGGAGGCAGAGAGAGAAGAGCGAGCGCGCGGGAGGGAGGGAGGCAGAGAGAGAAGAGCGAACGCGCGGGAGGGAGGGAGGCAGAGAGAGAAGAGCGAACGCGCGGGAGGGAGGGAGGCAGAGAGAGAAGAGCGAACGCGCGGGAGGGAGGCAGGCAGAGAGAGAAGAGCGAGCGCGCGGGAGGGAGGCAGGCAGAGAGAGAAGAGCGAGCGCGCGGGAGGGAGGCAGGCAGAGAGAGAAGAGCGAGCGCGCGGGAGGGAGGCAGGCAGAGAGAGAAGAGCGAGCGCGCGGGAGGGAGGCAGGCAGGCAGAGAGAGAAGAGCGAGCGCGCGGGAGGGAGGCAGGCAGAGAGAGAAGAGCGAGCGCGCGGGAGGGAGGGAGGCAGAGAGAGAAGAGCGAGCGCGCGGGAGGGAGGGAGGCAGAGAGAGAAGAGCGAGCGCGCGGGAGGGAGGGAGGCAGAGAGAGAAGAGCGAGCGCGCGGGAGGGAGGGAGGCAGAGAGAGAAGAGCGAACGCGCGGGAGGGAGGCAGAGAGAGAAGAGCGAGCGCGCGGGAGGGAGGGAGGCAGAGAGAGAAGAGCGAACGCGCGGGAGGGAGGGAGGCAGAGAGAGAAGAGCGAACGCGCGGGAGGGAGGGAGGCAGAGAGAGAAGAGCGAACGCGCGGGAGGGAGGGAGGCAGAGAGAGAAGAGCGAACGCGCGGGAGGGAGGGAGGCAGAGAGAGAAGAGCGAGCGCGCGGGAGGGAGGGAGGCAGAGAGAGAAGAGCGAGCGCGCGGGAGGGAGGGAGGCAGAGAGAGAAGAGCGAGCGCGCGGGAGGGAGGGAGGCAGAGAGAGAAGAGCGAGCGCGCGGGAGGGAGGGAGGCAGAGAGAGAAGAGCGAGCGCGCGGGAGGGAGGGAGGCAGAGAGAGAAGAGCGAACGCGCGGGAGGGAGGCAGAGAGAGAAGAGCGAGCGCGCGGGAGGGAGGGAGGCAGAGAGAGAAGAGCGAACGCGCGGGAGGGAGGGAGGCAGAGAGAGAAGAGCGAACGCGCGGGAGGGAGGGAGGCAGAGAGAGAAGAGCGAACGCGCGGGAGGGAGGGAGGCAGAGAGAGAAGAGCGAACGCGCGGGAGGGAGGGAGGCAGAGAGAGAAGAGCGAACGCGCGGGAGGGAGGCAGAGAGAGAAGAGCGAGCGCGCGGGAGGGAGGCAGAGAGAGAAGAGCGAGCGCGCGGGAGGGAGGCAGAGAGGAAAAAAAAAGCAGAGAAGGAAAAGAAGGAAGCAACTTAAAAGGGATTGTAAGGGGGTTTTTAATAACAAACATAACTTACTTCCTCTGTGCAGTTGGTTTTGCACAGGGCAGCCTGGATCCTCCTCATCTCGGGTCCCTCCCTCCTGCTCCTGGCCCCTCCCTCCTGTCGAGTGCCCCCACAGCATACAGCTTGCTATGGAGGCACCTGAGCCAAGCTGCAGCTCCGTGTGTCCATTCAGACCTGGAGCTGCTGTTCAGTCCCACCCCCTCTCTCTCCTGATTGGCTCTCTGACTTTGATTGACAGCCGCAGGAGCCAATGGCACCACGGCTGTATCTCAGCCAATCAGGAGGGAGAGTCCCGGATGGCCAAGGGACCCATGGACCTCGCTGGACAGAGAGGGGGGGGAGATCAGGTAAGTATTGAGGGGGGGCAGCTGCTACACACAGAAGGATTTTTATCTTAATAAATGCATTAAGATAAAAAAAAGAGACCTCCTGCCTTTAAAACTCCTTTAAGGTGATTATAACGTATTTTTTTTAATTAATAAACATGTTATACTTGCCTTCTCTGTGCAACAGAATTGCACAAAAGCAGCCCAGGACCTTCTCTGGTGTCCCCTGCAAACGCTCCTCTTATTTTGTGTGCCACCACAGGAAGCCACTTGCTATGGGGGCACATCAGCACGCTCAATCCCAAGCCCACTGCCTGCGTCTTAAGACAAAGAGTGCAGCTTGGCCCCGTCACAGGATTTGACTGACAGCAGCGAGAGCCAATGAGTTCCCACCGCTCTCAGCCAATCCTGTGAGAGTGGAGAGAGCCGCTACAAATGGGCACAGCACTGGATGGAGAGAGGGTGAGTATGGTATGGTAGTGATGCGTCCCTAAACAGGATCCGGTCCTCACTCCTCCAGGTGACCTTTCAGTTATCAGAGATATGCCATCGAAAGTCTGTGCAATCGTCAATAAATCTTCCAATCGTGTTGAAGAACGTTAGAGATGAGGGGGGTGGATGATGGGATAAAGCATTGTAAAAAGTTTAATGATGGAAGATTTGGGGATTCCTTAGGTTGGTCTTTATAGATTTCCTGAAGGAGGGACAAGACTCGACTATGGCACAGATCACCGCAATAACGGACAGACGCAGATTGTAAATATGTGGCTACAATAGCGGGATATCTGGTGGCCCGGGGTGACCGCACTCCCGATGACAATGTGGTCCTTGGCACGGAGGATGAGAGATCTGTACAGACATTGGAGAAGTGACAAGACACGGCGAAATGTTTATGGGGTAAATGGACACTGAACTCCCCGCCACTTATAGAGTGACAACCACTAGTCCCAGCATGCAGGACTCATCTCATGCACACACCTTACAATGTGACTGTACAATCAACCTTCGATCTACCAACACTCAGGACTTACCTAAACTATCCCACAACTTCTACCCAGTCTGGCAGGTCCTGGCACCCCATAGTGGTTGGTAGATCGAAAGAAGATTGTATGGTATGTGATAGGTGGTGTACAATCAGGATTGTATGGTATGTGATAGGTGGTGTACAATCAGGATTGTATGGTATGTGATAGGTGGTGTATAATCAGGATTGTATGGTATGTGATAGGTGGTGTACAATCAGGATTGTATGGCATGCGATAGGTCGGTGGTGTATTGGATTTATATCTGCAGCCAGTACAGCGTGGAACAAACTGTCATTCCATATACTAATGACAGATTGCTTCTATGCAATGGCTGATACACAGATCAATCACAGGTATTGGTGGCCAGACACACTTGACTATTCTGATCAATTTTCCCAGAGAGAAATAATCGATAGTTGATCCATTCGGTGGTTATGACACACACACAGGGGAAGTAGATTCTGACTGATATTTGGTTATTGATCACTGATCACTCCCTGTACTGGTAGATTCTGACTGACATTTGGTTATTGATCACCCCCTGTACTGGTAGTCATGCATTCTTCAATAGACAATCATTAAGTTTTCTGATTAATTTCCCCAGATAGGAATAATCAATGTATAGATGACAATGGTTATGACACACACAGAGGGGGGGGGGGGGGTGGATTCTGATCAGTAGCTGGAAGATATCATTGGTTATTGATCACTCCCTGTATTGGTGGTTACACATGCTTCAATAATTTTCCAATTATAATTCTGTCTGGATAGGAATAATGATCTATAGCCGATGACCCATTGGATGGATAAGAATAATCGATCTATAGCCGATGACCCATTGGATGGATAGGAATAATCGATCTATAGCCGATGACCCATTGGATGGATAGGACACACACTGGGGAGGTGGATTCTAATCGATAGCTGGAAGATACAATTAAGAGTTATTGATCACATCTGTTTCCACCATGCAATATCATAATCTGATTGATCCAATTATGATCTAAGTCCGGGCTCACATTGTGCGCTGTGTTCCTGGCGTGTTTTATGTGCATTTTGCATGTGCTGCCAATGAACTCCACTATACAGCGGGCGAGATTTACTACAACTGGAGAGTGCAAAGTCTGGTGCCACTCTGCATAGAAACCAATCAGCTTCCACGTTTTATTGTGAAAGCTTCGCTGAACAAGCTGACGCTTGAAGCCGATTGGCTACCATGCACAGCTGCACCAGTCTTAGTAAATCTCCCCGTGTGTGGCATCAAAGTCCTGCACACCTCGTCTCTGCTGTGCGCTCATAACGCATGCATTCTAATAAGAGTCCACCTAAAACCACGCATATATGTGAACCCGGCCTTAGATTATCATTGGATCAATGCCATTATAAGATGGCATTATAGAAGCAAATATGTGATCAATAACTTATAATCGTATTGTCCAATTATCGATCAGAATCCACTTCCCCTGTATGTGTCCTATCCATGTAATGGGACATCATCGATAGATCGATTATTCCTATCAGGGGAGATTGATCAGAAAAGACATTGATGGTTTATTGACCACCAATGCAGGTGACATACGAGAACCTGGCCTAACTGATCAGCCAATCATCTCAGCAACACGATCGATCATTCTCCATCCTGGCTGATCGACTCAGTTCAATGCAAATCGATGAGAAGGGAAGTTATGGAGATTTGATGTGATCAGTATGAATGCATGATCAGAAAGTAAAACGGTACGGCCGCCTGGCAGTGTACACCATACAACCTTACAATCTGATCCATCCAATTATAAACTAATTGATCAGTGAAATCTCAGTGGTGCCGATGATGCAAGATTGATAATTTTCCATCCTGGCTGATCGACTTCATTGTAATTCGACTAGATGGGTTGCCGATGTGACTGCACGTCACATGGATGGGATTATAAAATCGTACGGCCGCCTGGCAGTGTACTCCATACAACCTTACAATCTGATTGATCCACTTATAAACTAATTGATCAGGGAAATATCTCAGTGCTGCCAATCAATACATCATGATCAATACTGGATTGCCCACACGATTGTTTTGGTGGATCAGATGTTAAAAATCGTACGTCCACCATACAACCTTAATCTGATTGATCAGCAAATCATCTCAGCACTGCCAATTGATGCAACACGATTGATCATTCCCCATTCTGGCCGATCGATGGGTTGCCAATGTGACAGCACGTCTCACAGATCGGATTAAAAATTGGACAGCCACCTGGCAGTGTACACCTTACAATCTGATTGATCCAATTAGAATCTTATTCATCAGCAAATAATCTCCGTGCTGCAACATGAATGATAATCCTCCATCCTGGCTGATCAATTTGGTACAATTTAAAATCGATCGGAAGGAAAGTTCTGATGATTTGTGCGATCATTTTGATTGTATGATCAGATAATAAATCGTTCGGCCACCTGGCAGTGTACACCATACAACCTTATATATCTGATTGATCAGCAAATCATCCTCAGTGCTGCCAATCACTGCAACACGATTGATCATTCTCAGGCCGATCGACTCAATTTCATTTGATCAGGAGGAAAGTTGTGGCAATTTAATGGATGAGATAAAATTGCGTGTCCACCATACATACAATCTAAGTGATCACTCCAGTGCCCCCGATTGATGGGGAACGATCGGTAATTCCCCGTCCTGGCCGATGGGCTCAGCTCAGGGTAAATCTATCGGAAGGGAAGTCCTGACAATTCGATGGGATGGCGTTACGATCGTTCTGATGGCTGGGATGATA
This sequence comes from Pelophylax lessonae, assembly GCF_965119305.1. NCBI lineage: Eukaryota > Metazoa > Chordata > Amphibia > Anura > Ranidae > Pelophylax > Pelophylax lessonae. Next base: position 112,862,382 of record NC_138768.1, read on the forward strand.
AAATAGTCCAACCAGCTGGCAGCACACACCATACAACCTCCCAATCCGATCGATCCAAACAAATGTCAGGCCCCGCTCACACCTGGCATAGCGGAACGCACGGTTTTGCACCCTTTTGTGCGCCATGCGCTAAAGACGCCCCGGAACCTTTTGGGGCGCCATACAGAATTTTATCATTTTTGTCAGGTTTTGCACAGAGGTGTGAATGGGGCCTGGCGATTGTACGATAAAATCACCCCACACACACACAGATCGGGGACTCACCCTGCGCCTCTGCTCCAGCCTCAGTCCGGGGGCCCCCAGGGGCCACAGGCAGCGGTCTAGGGGGGCGTGGTTTTGGAGTCGGGGGGCTGATCTTCTTCCGGCCGATATACTCCACATAGGTGCCCGGGAAGTCGCCCCTCTCCCCCGTGTTCTCATTGTAGCCGTTCAGCCATCCGATGTGCTCGGGCCGGGCCTCTCCGCCCTCCCCGCAGCCCAGGGCCACCAGGGTCCCTCTATTGACGGTCAGGATGTCCCCCAACCGCAGGTCAATGTCTTCCTCCCGCTCCTTCTTGTAGGGGAACAGGGCCCGGTACTGGTATCCCTCCGCGCTCATGTCTCTGCGATCTCTCACTCACACACACACAGCGATCTGAGTCTTCCGTACAATGCAGGGGCCGATCACAGCACAGCCAGCGTGCCCGGGGACTGCCTGGAGTCGGAGGCGCGGCACCGAGCTCTCATGTCTCTGCTGTCCTCTCCGATCGCCCCGCTCTTCCTCCCAGACTCGCTACACACAAGGCGAAGGGAGACGCAGGCAGCAGCGGTGGGAGGGGACCGGGGGCACGGAGGCGCCACGCGCATGCGCCGCTATTGCGCAGCTGTCACTCAGAAGCCGCGGCGCGCCGCCCGGATTGGCCGGCCGCTGCTGGTACGTCGCCACGTAGGCGGGGTTACGGGGGGCCATCTTTCTGATGGGCAGTCGGCTTGTTGCCATGTGCGTGAGAGAGTGCTGGGGAAGATTTCAGTTGCCGAGCCTCCCCTGTGTATGGAGTTTGTGGAGTCGGCCTGGAGCTCAGCACTCCTCCTTACCCGTCTACTGCTCGTAGTGTAGGTGGCTGTGCATTCATTGCAGTGCTGGGAGGGGGGAGGGGCTGTACAATAAAAGCCATACACACAGCCTGAGCCCATTCATCGTACATTCCAGGGGCAGGCCTGCCATACATTGCACAGCTCACACAGGGGAGGGCATGGAAAGTTCGAAGGCCTCATTCACATCTCAGCAAGAAGCTACAAAATCAATGGAGGGGGAAAAATCAATTATTCTCTATGGAGAAGTTTCACATCTCCACCCCAAGTTCTGCAGATCTTTTCTACATCAAATGGCTCCATTCACCCCCTGAAGGCTCCATTCACCCAGCTCCATTCACCCCACTGAGGGCTCCATTCACCCAGCTCCATTCACCCCACTGAGGGCTCCATTCACCCCTGAAGGCTCTATTCACCCCCTGAAGGCTCCATTCACCCCCTGAAGGCTCCATTCACCCCTGAAGGCTCCATTTATCCAACTCCATTCACCCCTGAAGGTTCCATTCACCCGGCTCTATTCACCCCTGAAGGCTCCATTCACCCCTGAAGGCTCTATTCACCCCCTGAAGGCTCCATTCACCCAGCTCCATTCACCCCCTGAAGGTTCCATTCACCCCCTGAAGGTTCCATTCACCCCCTGAAGGTTCCATTCACCCCCTGAAGGCTCCATTCACTCAGCTCCATTCACCCCCTGAAGGCTCCATTCACCCAGCTCCATTCACCCCTGAAGGTTCCATTCACACCTGAAGGCTCCATTCACCCCCTGAAGGCTCCATTCACCCCCTGAAGGCTCCATTCACCCGACTCAATTAACCCCTGAAGGTTCCATTCACCCCTAAAGGCTCCATTCACCCCTGAAGGCTCCATTTATCCAACTCCATTCACCCCTGAAGGTTCCATTCACCCGGCTCTATTCACCCCTGAAGGCTCCATTCACCCCTGAGGGCTCCATTCACCCCTGAGGGCTCCATTCACCCCTGAAGGCTCCATTCACCCGACTCAATTAACCCCTGAAGGTTCCATTCACCCCTAAAGGCTCCATTCACCCCTGAAGGCTCCATTCACCCGGCTCCATTCACCCCTGAAGGCTCCATTCACCCCTGAAGGCTCCATTCACCCTTGAAGGTTCCATTCACCCCCTGAAGGCTCCATTCACCCCCTGAAGGCTCCATTCACCCTTGAAGGTTCCATTCACCCCTGAAGGCTCCATTCACCCCCTGAAGGCTCCATTCACCCCTGAAGGTTCCATTCACCCCTGAAGGCTCCATTCACCCGACTCAATTAACCCCTGAAGGTTCCATTCACCCCTAAAGGCTCCATTCACCCCTGAAGGCTCCATTCACCCGACTCAATTAACCCCTGAAGGTTCCATTCACCCCTAAAGGCTCCATTTACCCAACTCCATTCACCCCTGAAGGTTCCATTCACCCAGCTCTATTCACCCCTGAAGGCTCCATTCACCCGGCTCCTTTTACCCCTGAAGGCTCCATTCACCCCTGAAGGTTCCATTCACCCCCTGAAGGCTCCATTCACCCCCTGAAGGCTCCATTCACCCCCTGAAGGCTCCATTCACCCGACTCAATTAACCCCTGAAGGTTCCATTCACCCCTAAAGGCTCCATTCAGCCCTGAAGGCTCCATTTACCCAACTCCATTCACCCCTGAAGGTTCCATTCACCCGGCTCTATTCACCCCTGAAGGCTCCATTCACCCAGCTCCATTCACCCCTGAAGGCTCCATTCACTCCTGAAGGTTCCATTCACCCCTGAAGGTTCCATTTACCCCTGAAGGCTCCATTCACCCCTAAAGGCTCCATTCACCCCTGAAGGCTCCATTCACCCGACTCAATTAACCCCTGAAGGTTCCATTCACCCCTAAAGGCTCCATTCACCCCCTGAAGGCTCCATTCACCCCTGAAGGTTCCATTCACCCCTGAAGGCTCCATTCACCCCTGAAGGCTCCATTCACCCAACTCAATTAACCCCTGAAGGTTCCATTCACCCCTAAAGGCTCCATTCACCCCTGAAGGTTCCATTCACCCAGCTCTATTCACCCCCGAAGGCTCCATTCACCCGGCTCCATTCACCCCTGAAGGCTTCATTCACCCCTGAAGGTTCCATTCACCCCTGAAGGCTCCATTCACCCCCTGAAGGCTCCATTCACCCCCTGAAGGCTCCATTCACCCCCTGAAGGCTCCATTCACCCCTGAAGGTTCCATTCACCCAGCTCTATTCACCCCTGAAGGCTCCATTCACCCGGCTCCATTCACCCCTGAAGGCTCCATTCACCCCTGAAGGTTCCATTCACCCCTGAAGGCTCCATTCACCCCCTGAAGGCTCCATTTACCCCTGAAGGCTCCATTCACCCCTAAAGGCTCCATTCACCCCTGAAGGCTCCATTCACCCGACTCAATTAACCCCTGAAGGTTCCATTCACCCCTAAAGGCTCCATTCACCCCTGAAGGCTCCATTCACCCAACTCAATTAACCCCTGAAGGTTCCATTCACCCCTAAAGGCTCCATTCACCCCTGAAGGCTCCATTTACCCAACTCCATTCACCCCTGAAGGTTCCATTCACCCAGCTCTATTCACCCCTGAAGGCTCCATTCACCCGGCTCCATTCACCCCTGAAGGCTCCATTCACCCCTGAAGGCTCCATTCACCCCCTGAAGGCTCCATTCACCCCTGAAGGTTCCATTCACCCCTGAAGGCTCCATTCACCCGACTCAATTAACCCCTGAAGGTTCCATTCACCCCTAAAGGCTCCATTCACCCCTGAAGGCTCCATTTACCCAACTCCATTCACCCCTGAAGGTTCCATTCACCCAGCTCTATTCACCCCTGAAGGCTCCATTCACCCAGCTCCATTCACCCCTGAAGGCTCCATTCACTCCTGAAGGCTCCATTCACCCCTGAGGGCTCCATTCACCCCTGAAGGTTCCATTCACCCCTGAAGGTTCCATTCACCCCTGAAGGCTCCATTCACCCCTAAAGGCTCCATTCACCCCTGAAGGCTCCATTCACCCGACTCAATTAACCCCTGAAGGTTCCATTCACCCCTAAAGGCTCCATTCACCCCTGAAGGCTCCATTTACCCAACTCCATTCACCCCTGAAGGTTCCATTCACCCGGCTCTATTCACCCCTGAAGGCTCCATTCACCCGGCTCCATTCACCCCTGAAGGCTCCATTCACCCCTGAGGGCTCCATTCACCCCTGAAGGCTCCATTCACCGACTCAATTAACCCCTGAAGGTTCCATTCACCCCTAAAGGCTCCATTAACCCCCTGAAGGCTCCATTCACCCCTGAAGGCTCCATTCACCCCTGAAGGTTCCATTCACCCCTAAAGGCTCCATTCACCCCTGAAGGCTCCATTCACCTGACTCAATTAACCCCTGAAGGTTCCATTCACCCCTAAAGGCTCCATTCACCCCTGAAGGCTCCATTTACCCAACTCCATTCACCCCTGAAGGTTCCATTCACCCGGCTCTATTCACCCCTGAAGGCTCCATTCACCCAGCTCCATTCACCCCTGAAGGCTCCATTCACTCCTGAAGGTTCCATTCACCCGGTTCCATTCACCCCTGAAGGTTCCATTCACCCCTGAAGGTTCCATTCACCCCTGAAGGCTCCATTCACCCCTGAAGGCCCCATTCACCCCTGAAGGCCCCATTCACCCCTGAAGGCTCCATTCACCCCTGAAGGCCCCATTCACCCCTGAAGGCTCCATTCACCCCTGAAGGCTCCATTCACCCCTGAAGGTTCCATTCACACTGAGCGTATCCTTTTCAGGCGTTTTTTGTGCTTTTTTCCAGACGTTTTTTGTAGGTAGGTATTGACATCTAACAAAACCGCGTGTAATCTGCCAAAAAAAGAAGCTCATGTACTTTTTTGAGCTTCGGGTGTTTTTCTTCTGGAGACAAAACGCTCATATGTGAACAGGGGCCATTGAAATGAATTGGATTTTGTTTGTTGGGCGTTTTGAGAGATGATCGTTTTACAAGCTGTAATACGATCAGGTGTGAACAGGGCCTAAGGCTCCATTCACACATGAGCATATAGTTTTCAGGCGTTTTTTTGGGCTTTTTACAGGTGGTTTTTTTTTTTTTTTTTTTCAAGCTTTTTTAAGGTGTTTTTTCAGGAGTTTTCTGCAAGTATTTGGAGGCAGGCATTGACATCTAGAAAACATGCTTGTAATCTGCCAAAAAAGAAGCTCATGCACTTTTTTGAGCTTCAAGCGTTTTTCTTCTGGAGACAAAATGCTCAGGCTCCATTCACACTTGAGCGTATCGTTTTTTGGGGGCTTTTTTCCAGGTGTTTTTTGCAGGTGTTTGGAGGCAGGCATTGACATCTAACAAAAACACCTATAATCTGCCAAAAAAGAAGCTCATGTACTTTTGAGGCGGCAAGCTTTGGACAGTGACTGGATGTGTGGCCGAAAGGATAGTTCAGAGTCCAGGATTATACCTAGGACCTTGGCATGGGTGGACGGGTTGATAGTTGTGCCGTTGATGTTGACAGAGAAATCAGGGGAAGAGGAATGTGGGGGAAGAAATATCACAAGCTCGGTTTTGGATAGGTTGAATTTGAGCAAGTGATGTGACATCAAGGCTGATACAGTCAGGTCCATAAATATTGGGACATCAACACAATTCTAATCTTTTTGGCTCTATACACCACCACAATAGATTTGAAATGAAACAAACAAGATGTGCTTTAACTGCAGATTTTCAGATTTAATTTGAGGGTATATACATCCAAATCAGGTGAAACTGTAGGAATTACAACAGTTTGTATATGTGCCTCCCACTTTTTAAGGGACCAAAAGTAATGGGACAATTAGCTGCTCAGCTGTTCCATGGCCAGGTGTGTGTTATTCCCTCATTATTCCATTTACTAGGAGCAGATAAAAGGTCCAGAGTTAATTTCAAATGTGTTATTTGCATTTGGAATCTGTTGCTGTCAACTCTCAATATGAGATCCAAAGAGCTGTCACTATCAGTGAAGCAAGCCATCATTAGGCTGAAAAAACAAAACAAACCCATCAGAGAGATAGAAAAAATCAACTGTTTGGAACATCCTTAAAAAGAAAGAACGCACCGATGAGCACAGCAGCACCAAAAGACCCGGAAGACCACGGAAAACAACTGTGGTGGATGACCGAAGAATTCTTTCCCTGGTGAAGAAAACACCCTTCACAACAGTTGGTCAGTTTAAGAACACTCTCCAGGAGGTAGGTGTATGTGTTTCAAAGTCAACAATCGAGAGAAGACTTCACCAGAGTGAATACAGAGGGTTCACCACAAGGTGTAAACCATTGGGGAGCCTCAAAAACAGGAAGGCCAGATTAGAGTTTGCCAAACAACATCTAAAGAAGCCTTCACAGTTCTGGAACAACATCCTATGGACAGATGAGACCAAGATCAGCTTGTACCAGAGTGATGGGAAGAGAAGAGTATGGAGAAGGAAAGGAACTGCTCATGATCCAAAGCATACCACCTCATCAGTGAAGCATGGTGGTGGTAGTGTCATGGCGTGGGCATGTATGGCTGCTGTGACAGGAAGTCAGATAAATCTATGGGTGTTGTCACAGACGGGAGATATATTTCTGCTTGGTTTAGACAATTCACCAATTACTATCAGGTGTCGGCTGCAGAGGTAGGCAGGAAGGTGTACAGAAGTTGAGAAAACTTTCAGCTGTTCAGAATGAGGCAATTAAGACCTCTATAATTTGTCCAAAGGGAGTCTATTGATTGCTGTCTCCTGAGGCTGTGTAAGCTGGGGAGAGCAGTCAGATGAGAGACTTCTAAAGGTGAGGTGTTGAACTTTTTCTGTGTAAAGAAAACACAAATGGACATTTGAGTGTCTGCTGTAGGACCAGCAGTGTCTGCCCAACAGTAGGTTGGGAAGACTTCTTAGGTAGGTTCCGGTGTGTGAGAAGGTAGACGCCCACAGCGGCCAGGATTTATTTTGTGTTTTATTTTGATTTTGATGTTTTTGCTGCATGCACTTGTTTGAAGAAATTGGAAGAATAAACCATAAACTGTTGTTTTCAATCACTCCTCGGCTATCTCCCTGTGTGACGAACCCCCCAAAAGGGGTTATCCACACCTGCTACCAAGCTAATCCCTCACACTGCCAATGGAACTGGTTCTCTTGTATTTATTGATGATGTGACTGCTGACAAAAGCAGCAGGATGAATTCTGAAGTGTTTCAGGCAATATTATCTGCTTATATTTAGCCAAATGCTTCAGAACTCATTGGACGGCGCTTCACAGTGCAGATGGACAATGACCCGAAGCATCCTGCGAAAGCAACCAAAGAGTTTTTTAAGGGAAAGAAGTGAAATATTATGCAGTGGACAAGTCCATCACCTGATCTGAATCCGATTGAGCATGCATTTCACTTGCTGAAGAGAAAACTGAAGGGAAAATGCCCCAAGAACAAGCAGGAACTGAAGACAGTTGCAGTAGAGGTGTGGCAGAGCATCACCAGGGATGAAACCCAGCGTCTGGTGATGTCTATGCGTTCCAGACTTCAGGCTGTAATTGACTGCAAAGGATTTGCAACCAAGTATTAAAAAAGTGAAAGTTTGATTTATGATTGTTAATCTGTCCCATTACTTTTGGTCCCTTAAAAAGTGGGAGGCACATAAACAAACTGTTGTAAATCCTACACCGTTCACCTGATTTGCATGTAAATACCCTCAAATTAAAGCTGAAAGTCTGCAGTTAAAGCACATCTTGTTTGTTTCATTTCAAATCCATTGTGGTGGTGTATAGAGCCAAAAAGATTAGAATTGTGTCGATGTCCAATATTTATGGACCTGACTGTATGTCTGTTAGTAAGCTGGTGATGCGTGAGGAGACTGAAGGAGTGAGCTGAGGGGTGGAGAGATAGATTTGGGTGTCATCAGCATAGAGATGGAGGAGGTGTAGATTGAGAAAAGGAGTGGTCCAAGAACCAGGGGCATCACAAGAGGGGTGCGGGGGGGGGCGGACCGCACCAGGGTGTCGACCGGGGGGAGGGTGACACCACTCTGCCTCTGCCCAAGCTCCCGATCCTTCTCTTCAGAAAAGGGTGGACCCATTGTGTGACAATAGCGAATGAAGATTCGCTATTGTCAAACGGAACCTCCTCCTGGCCAATCAGGAAGCGGGACCCGCTTCCTGATTGGCCGAAAGGCAAAACCATGCCATTGGCCGAGGAGGAGGCGGGAGGACTCGAGGAGATGCTGGCATCTCTGCATTGAAAGGGGGCACACTGGCATCTCTGCATTGAGAGGGGGCATGCAGGCATCTCTGCATTGATAGGGGTCACGCTGGCATCTCTGCATTGAAAGGGGGCACGCTGATCATTCTGCATTGAAAGGGGGCACGCTGGCATCTCTGCATTGAAAGGGGGCACGCTGGCATCTTTGCATTGAAAGGGGGCACGCTGGCATCTCTGCATTGAAAGGAGGCACGCTGGCATCTCTGCATTGAAAGGAGGCACGCTGGCATCTCTGCATTGAAAGGGGGCACGCTGATCATTCTGCATTGAAAGGAGGCACGCTGGCATCTCTGCATTGAAAGGGGGCAAGCTGGCATCTCTGCATTGAAAGGGGGCACGCTGGAATCTCTGCATTGAAAGGGGGCACGCTGGCATCTCTGCATTGAAAGGGGGCACACTGGCATCTCTGCATTGAAAGGGGGCACGCTGGTCTGTCTGCATTGAAAGGGGGCACGCTGGTCTGTCTGCATTGAAAGGGGGCACGCTGATCATTCTGCATTGAAAGGGGGCACGCTGGTCTGTCTGCATTGAAAGGGGGCACGCTGGTCTGTCTGCATTGAAAGGGGGCACGCTGATCATTCTGCATTGAAAGGGGGCACGCTGGTCTGTCTGCATTGAAAGGGGGCACGCTGGTCTCTCTGCATGTATGTTTTGAATAGAGTACTGTATACCCTGGACCCTTTTACACAGGCGGACCGTTCAGATCCACCTGTCAGTTTTTTTGGCGAATCTGAACGGTCACTCCATGCATCTCTATGTCCGCTGACATCCAATCCGATCCATTAAATCTGGACGGATGGAAACCCTATTTTCCAGCCATCCAGGGGATCGGATGAGAACAGACAGACGGTCCGTTCCCATCCGATTCCCCCATAGAGATGCATGGGGACCTAACAGCTCTGTTTTTATTATTTTCATATGATATTGTAATTTAAAGTTAATTTTAATTCTCCCAGTTATTAATGTCGCTATTGCCATTACTTTTAGTGTTCTATGGGAGCTATGATTTACAAGTTACATTAGAAAAAAAAAAAAAAAATTATTGAAAGGGGTTGGGGTGACACCAACCCTAGTGATGCCACTGCCAAGGACAGAACTTTGGGGGACTCCGACAGAGAAAGGAGAGGAGATAGTAGAGTTGTAAGTAGCACGGAAGGTGCATTGCGATAGGTAGGATGAGAACCAGTGAAAAGCACGGTCATGGAGGCCAAATGAGTGGGGTTTTTTGAGGAGGAGGGGGTGGTCTACTGTGTCAAAGGCAGCAGAGAGGTCCAGGAGGAGCAGTACAGAATAGTGTCCATTTGTGTTTGCTGTTAGAAGGTTGTTTGTGAGTTTAAAGTGGAGTTCCACCCTTTAAAAGACACTTTGCCCCATCTGCTTGCTCTGTGTCACCTGAAAAATAAATGGATAATCACGATTTTTTTTTTTTTCTTTACTTACCTTGTTTTAGAAGAAAATATACTCACCTTACTTCCTCTTCCTCTCTTTTTGGCCGTGGCCCGTGCCGTCACTTCCTGCTTGCATCGATTCCTGGGAGCTGAGCGTCATCGCTCCCAGGAATCAATGCGCCTGCATCGGCCCCGCTCGTCATGTCCGGTGCAGGCGCGTCATTCCTTGCTAAACAGCTTCTGGGCATGCCCAGAAGCTGTGCAGGAATGACGAGTGGGGCCGGTGCAGGCGCATTCTGGGATGAAGAAGACACAGAAGAGGACGCGCTGGCTTCAGCTGCCCACACCTGAGATGGCAGCGCTGGACAAGACATTTTCAAGGTAAGTATTTCTTCTAAAAGGTAAGTGCGACCTGGGACAGTTCAGAGGCTATCCATTGTGTAATGCACTAGCCTTGACTGTCCGTCCCGGGGGTATTTTTAGTGAAAAAAACTTTCTGAGGGTGGAACTTCGCTTTATGGAGAGCAGTTTCAGTGGAATGTTGAGGGCAAAATCCAGACTGAAGGGGATCAAGAAGATTGTTCTTAGTCAGATGGTCGCTCACTTGGTTGTAGACCAATCGTTCAAGGAATTTGGAGGAGAAGGGGGAGTAAGGAGATGGGGGGCATAAATTTTGAAGGTTGGTGGGGTCCAGTGAGGGCTTTTTAAGGATGGGAGTGACTAGCGCATGTTTTAGAGAATTAGGGAAGATGCCAGAAGAGAGGGAGAGGTTGAAGATGTGAGTTAGAGAGCGTAGAATAGTCAGAGGGTGAGCGTAGCATATGCGAGGGATCAGGATCCAGGGGGCAGGTGGTTAGATGGGTGTTAGATAAAGCAACAAATAGAGCTTTCTTTTGATGGTATTTGATCACCTCTGCTGTTCTTTAGATTTTGTGCTATAAAGAAAAAAAGGGCGACAATTTTGAAAAAAAAAAAACATAATATTTTTTTACTTTCTGTTATTTAACATTCCCAATAAAACAATTAAAAAAAAAAATCACATTTTCCCAAGTCATCCTCCAGGACGGTCACATGAGAGATAGGCTCCTCCTACAGGAAACACAAGCACAGATATGTTTAAAATGGCTGCCCACCGGCTGCCCACCGGCTGCCCCTCAGTTCTTGTCCTACAGGCAGGAGCTGAAGATGACATTCATCCCCTGTTTGTTATTTTTCTTCCCTGTCCAAGGCAGGCGTCCCTGGGCACCCAATTCCTAGACCTGGATACTGCTGGTGAGGCCACCAGCTCCAGGTTTTTTGGGGTAAGGAAGGTGGGATTTCCTGGGGTGAGACCTGTACTTCAGGACTCCCCCTCAGCTAGACTTGATCACCGGTTTACCCTATCTTGCACCAGGGAGTGTTTTTGATGGCGGCAGGGGGAGGGCTTGTACCTCATCAAGCAATGATTATTTCACTTACCTCTGCTGAGGCCAGATTAGGTAAGTGAAGAGCCTAAGAGGAGTGGTTTCTATTTTTCAGCCAGCCGGAGGTCCTGGTGAGGCTGCCCGCCACCCCTCCCGGTAAGGCTTGCACACCGGGCCCCATAAGACTGGGGACTTCCATGTGCAGCACGCCAACCAGCCGCGCCGTGGCGCGGCGGAAGTGATGCTCTCAAGATGGCGCCGCGGCCGGAAGTAGGGCGGCGGCCATCTTGAGCTTGGGAATGTGCGGGAGATAGCAGTTAGTGTTGCTCCCTGTCTATCCCCCCCAATACATGGAACCAGTTGGGCCACGGCGCCTCCCGCCCGCCCTCAGTGGGCTTCCAATCTTGGCGGCGGGGGGGGGGGGGGCCCGGAGCAGACACAGCACCCCCTGAGACCGCCACTGGGCGACTGTGCCCTGGGCTGACCTTTCCTCATGGGACAGAAAAGCGCTGGTTCCCTTGCTCAGAGCAATGGCGTGCTAACCCCCCCCCCCCAGACGGTCCCTGTGGCGGAGGACCTAGCCACCTACCAGAGGCTGTTGGAGCAGGCCAGCCTGGTACGGTAAGTCGGAGAGGAGGGGGGGGTTTCTCCTAAGGGCGGAAAAAGGGGGCTAGTCCTTTTTCAGGCAGCCCTTGCTTTCCTGCCACTTTCACTTTGTTTTGGGTTTTGGCTTTTTCTACTTGCCCAAGCCAGTATTGTGCAGACGGACAGTGCACACATCAATAATGGCGTTATTTTTAGTTGGGCATGGCTAGCTGCGTGAGTAAAGCCAGGTTCCCTGGGCTCATGGGACAGCTACACTATTGAGCCACTCAGCTGGAAGTGTAGAGCAGCATCCCGATGTAGGGAGATTGCATAGATCTGTTGTCTTTCCCCCCATCCTCATGTATTCACACCCCTACCTGAGTGATAAAGCACCAGCTGGGTCACAAGGTAGGTAGGCAAGTAGATCTTTCTTTCGCTGGGAATACCAGGTGCTGTAGGCTTAAGCACCATATCCGCTAGCAGCTATATTTCCCTTTTCTCCTGACCACAGGAGACACTGGGAGGGCATGTACAAGCTGGAGCTGGACCATCGCTTAAGGGCACCTGTCCTCGGGACACAGGCTCACCCTTAGGATCTTTTCCACCCAGAGCTGTTTTTTCAGTGGAAAGCCCCACGTTGGGCATATGGCATTGTGAAATTTAGAAACACTATTCACCTACGACCACATCTGCTCACGGGCTGAGCAGGATCGGGCCTGGTTAGTACCTTAATGGGAATCCACCTGGGAACACCAGTTGCTGTATGTAGAGGTGTGGGCACGTGTATGTAATATATATGTGCGTGTATGTATACATGTACATACTGCCGACTTCCACCCCCCCCTCTTCCGGGTCCCACGCGTTAACATAATCCTCGGTGGACCTGAGGGGCGTAGTGGGTGTAGTGGTTTGCTATGCACCGCGCAACCATGAGTGCAAACCCACACAAAGATGAGATAATTAAATAGCTGTACATGAGGTGACTTTGCAAGAGCTTCACAGGGTCAGCATGTTATCATGTACTTGATGTAAAAAGTCTCCCTGGGCCTTCTGGCTCCAGACTTGACATGGGCTAGTGGTGCAACATCTCCTTTGAGAGAAACCTGTTTGGTCCCGTACTCAACCACAGTGCTGGCAAGACCAACGGTCAAGGCCAGGGGCTTCCCGTCCAAAAAAGGAGAAGCGAAAGGGTTTTGGAGGCACCAGGGGAGAAACTCACTTGAAAAGGAGATAAGATTAACAAACTACCATGAGGTTTTCTCAGGGGATATCGTAGTTTACGCCACATCACCCTGAACGCTCATTATCTCATCGGATTTGGGGGGTAGACCTCCTCTTCCCCAATCCTGGAACTTTCAGGAACATATCCCAGCGGAGGCCAGCTCTCCAGAAGGGCAGGGCAGACTGACATTTTCTCCAGCTATGGACAGAATTGAATTTATGGCAAATTCGCCATCCAACCTCTGTCTCACCCCTTCTCGAACCTCTTTGTCTAAGGAAAGCCATGCAGGTAGCAGTCACGACTTTACTGGTTGGTAGGGTGATCAAAAAGCGCCTTCTTTCTCAGCGTATTGGGGGTTTTTACTCCCTGGTTCCTCTAAGAGCAAAATCCCTCGGGCAAACTCTGCCTAATCCGGAACCTAAAAAGCCTCAATTACTGGATTCAGTACAGAAAATGTAGATGTAGTAGATCTTGCCAGTGAGATGCCTGTTTCCTGAGACAGCTTTACTGCTAACCTTAGGCCTGAAGTAGGCCTATTTTCCTGCTCTGGTTCATCCCAGCCATTTGGCAGACCCCAGATTTACTATACGCGCAGAAAGGCAGAGCTGCCGATTCCTACATCAGCCTCTCCCCTTTTGGGATTTATGCAGCCCCACGCAGTTTTCACCAAAATCGTGGTAGAAATGAGCTTAGAATGAAAGGGGGATTTCCTTAATGGAATGATGTCCTCATCTGTGGTCGGACGGACCCCCTAACAAATATTTCTTACCTTCTTAGACTGGAAAAGCAACAAACTAAAGTTCAACAGAACCCCATCACAGTGGGTGGGGTTTGAGGCTACACCATCGACACAGCGACCCTAAGGATACTTTTGCCAGGGTCGGGGCAACAAGATGGCACATTTTGATCCCACCTGATCTCATGTCGGCCTCAGTTTCAACAGTCCAAGGGGCCCAACTCCACAGGCAAACCTGTGAGACGGAAAAATATCCGCTCCACAGGTAGCCCGCAATCCACCTGATCAGCAGAAGTCACCACTGATACAAGGCCTACGGCCACATCACTTCAGTAAGAGAACTCGCAGCGACAGGGGAAACCCAACTTGCTCTGCATATCCAAGTAGTATCAGAGGTAACAGACATAGCTGGCAGGCTAAGCGCTCTGACAGCTAGTGTAGCCAAGGGAGACTTCCGGAGAAGCATAGGTTCGAACCCCTGCGCTGGCTCTTACCAGTGAAAGGGCCACAGCTCGCAGATTAAGCTTCTAAAGGCTAGTGAAGCCATAGGAGACTTACCGAAAAAAGTGATGCTTAAACCTCACATGGGCACCCTGGGACCTCAGTCAAGTCACCTTATGACGAAGTCACGATGAAGGTGTACACCAACCATCAAGGGGGGTGTCACGATCATAATATCGCATGAGTAGCCCACGAGTTATTGTCAGGGGCAGAGATGCGCCAGGTCCCTGTCAGCTGTCCACAAAAAGGAAGGTCATTGGACTGGCGGACCTTCTAAATCGCTGACCCGGCGTAATGGAATCTGAACCTCGGAGTCTTCAAGGCACTCACTCGGAGTGGGGGGTCTTCTCGAAGTCGACTAATTAGGCACGGCGGACTCAATAAGGTGGCAGATTACTTTATTCTACAGATAAGAGGATTCTCTAGGGATAGACCCCCTCAGGCTCCAGGGGCAATTCAGCTTCGCCCACACACTTCCACCAACCCAGGCATGGCTACGCACCTGGAAAAAATAGCAGAAGACGACCCCTGGTTCCTTCCGGAACAGCCTTCTAGTTCATTCTGAACCGGGGCAACCTTCTAAATTCTATCAGGATCCCATCACTCCCACATCTGCACTTTGAAACTAGCAGCATGGATCCGAAACAGCGGGTACTATCAAGCTAGAGTCTCTCTGGCGGATAGCTGTTATCCTACTGTAAAGTAGGAAGCTCACCAGGAAAATTTACAACAAATTATGCAAAAGTAGATACTTAATAATGCAGCCCAAAAATAGAAATCCGGGAAGCCTAGGCATTTTAGATTTCCTCCTGGATGGCGCAGAAGCGGGGCTCGCTGGGAGTACCCTCAAGTTCCAGGTAGCCGCCTTATCAGTATTTACTGACAGGCCGGCATACGATAATCAGTAGTTAAACAGTTTCTTCAAACCTATCAAATTCTCATCCCGATATATCGGTACTCAAAACAGACCATCTGCTGGCTACAAAGGTCGCATTGGCTCTCGCCGCTCTGTTAGTAGTGCTCCGTTCCCTTCCGAAAGAATCCCTCAAACCAGGAGGTAGGATTTTTTGTCATACTAGAAGTCTGGAAGGACGCCCTGCATTATCTGGAGGCTACTAAACCATTTGGTAGTACATCCAACATTTTTTGTTTTTTACCATTCACATAGGCAAAGCAGCCTTGTAGAACTCTGTAGCCATATGGATCAAATTGGTCATAGGAGCGGCCTTATTGGCCCAATGTCACACCTTTCATTCATATGTCAAGGCACTTCTTACTGCTTGGGCAGTAAAGACTGGGGCTTCCATCTGTCAAATCAGCAGAACAGTCTCCTGGTCCAGGGACTCTACGGTTGTAGGTCACCACAGGGTTGTTCTGGTCTCCAACCAAGGTCTAAGATTTGGTTGAAAGGTCCTGAAAGTGGTAGTCCCACCCTAGGTATACATCGTTGGGGTCTCATGTGACCATCCTGGAGGATGACTTGGGAAAGTCTGAGTTATTACCTGATAACTCCCTTTCCAGGAATCCTCCAGGACGGTGGACCCCCACCCTATTGGATAACTGTGATATAGATTATTGGAGGCTAAAAGCCTACGCTGTCCAGTTCATCTTTATACAACTGAGGGGCAGCCGGTGGGCGGCCATTTTAAACATATCTGTGCTTGTGTTTCCTGTAGGAGGAGGAGCCTATCTCTCATGTGACCGTCCTGGAGGATTCCTGGAAAGGGAGTTATCAGGTAATAACTCAGACTTTTTTTATCAGTTTAAGCCAATTTGTATTCTGCTACACATTTTTGGTAAAAAAAAATCCCAAAAAGCGTATATTGATAGGTTTCCACAAAAGTTATCGCTTTTACAAACTACGGGAAAGGTACGCTTTTACAAACTACGGGGTTAACACTGAGGGTGATCAAAGGGTTAAATGTATGCCTGTTTGTGCTTACTGACTGCGTGTGGGTAGGGTTCTGTGACAGACACAGACAGCTTAGCGGAAACTCCTGATCTCTCCCTGCCTGTGTGACAGAAGACCCACCTGCTTTGTTTACATAAGCAGGCGGGTCTTCTGTCAGTTTCTGTGAAGATGTATAGATAATACATAAATAATAACCAACCTTAAAAAAAATTGAATAAATTATTAATAATAACAAATAAACACCCAAAACCCCCAAAAACGTGCTATTAAATTATGAAAAAGCACGTCAGGCCACCAAGGTGGTGGAGCCGAGGAATAAGAGAAACTACGGCGCCAGAGTAATATTGCAAGATTTGCAACCAGGAGACCGGGTGCTTTTGAGAAACCTTGGAGTACCAGAAATTCATAAAATAGCAGCTAGCTGGAAGCCTTACGTAGTCTGTCGGATCTCCCAGCCTATTAGATCATTGGCTCCTGCTGCTGTCAGTCAAATCCTGTGTGTCTATGGGCGCACACAGTGTGGCTTGGGAACTCGCCCGCATGTGTGCCACCATAGGAAGCAGCATATGGAAAAGAGGTGGGGTACCCCAGAAGAGGGGGATTTGGGCTGCCCTGTGCAATACCCCTTGCACAGAGCACTTAAGTATGAAATCTTTTTTATTTTATTGAAAAAAAAAAAATAATGCCTTTACAACATTTTTAAGCCTTTAGTTGCTGAATTATGTAAAAGAAAATTACATAATCGTCATTAATAATTACCTTCCAAAATGCTATTTTCCTGGTTAGCATGCTGTCAGAGTCTTCAATACTTTTTGAATAACTCAACCTAGAACAAGAATCACTGGAGTTCTAACTTCACTTGCTTTTTACTTGTTCTGTGTCAGTGACTTACAGTGTATTAAATCTTTATGACCAGCAGAGAGATAGCATTTTGTGAAGGAATTCAGTGCACATCATGAACCATACCGTACAATAAATGCACAAATTATTAACTCCTAAAGTGATTGGTACCAACTCTAGCAGCTCCAGGGTTATATAATTCAAAGTTGCTGTACACTACAGAAGGGGGCCCAAACCTTCATCTATAATTTCTATTGACGTAACAGAATTATAAACCGGATTTGTCCAGCTTTCCGTTGCCAGGATCAATCTTTGATTTTATTAGAACCAACACAGGCAAAAAATACTTTTCAATCCCAATCACACTGTACATGACCTATAATCCAAGGAGAAAGAACAAATCTAGTTAGATCTGGAGTTCTGCAGGTAGACCTCCATCTGTCACAGCATCAGAGTTTCCAGACATTTCTGTCTGAATCTCCCGTGAACTTCACATACCACAGCTTTTCCATTTTATTGGCATCCGGCATGTGCACAGTAATGTAGTTATTCTGCTAGCAAGAAAGGGCAAAATAGATAGTAATATTAAGTGAATACAAGGAATCCGAGCCTGAACTATGTCAGGAACACATGTCTACAGACGAGCAAAGAACAGAATATTTATAAATTAGCAATTAATCTCTATTAACTAGCTGCACTTTTACTAATACGACTCCCCTGGGCTAGATTTTACATTAGGTGCAGTTGGTTTGTGCCTTTAGACAGCAGAAGCAAAGAGGCAGCTTTTCCTTGCAGAGGGACTACATATTTTTTTCCCTATTATCAGTGGAAATACAGCCATCCTTCATAAGGATACTATAGGCAGTTACAATATTGTACTTTAGGTAAGGACCAGTGGAACAAGAAATGTTTTGTGCAACCGAGATAAACCTAACAAAGAAGGTCTGCTTGGTTTATCCTCCTTTACATTTCTTTTTGTGTGATTTGGGTTAGGCCTGTGTTAATGGACTTTTGTTCTGTTCAGAACTGTTCCCCATAAAAGTCAATAGGAATGCAAAAAGAACACAAAGCAGGTCAAATCCAAGTTAGAAGAAGGTCAAGTGCCTGTAGTCTGAATAGTGAACGAAGTGATCAAGGTCTACTTGGGTTATGAATCTTCAGGTAACAGTGATACAACTCCTCTGGCTACAGTTTTAAAATTTAGCTCCAATGCCTCTAGTACATTTGAATTTGCTTGAATTGGGTTAGGCCTGTGTTGATGGGCTTTTGTTCTGTTCAGAACTGTTCTATATCAATGTCAATCAGAGAGCGAAAGCAGCACAAAGCAGGTTAAATCTAAGTCAGAAGAAGGTCATGTCCTATACTCTGAATGATCAATGAAGTGCCTTAAACCCATCAACACAAACCCAAAGCCCCTACGTCTGTCAGGGTGCCAGGAAACCAGGCCACACGGGGATGCAGGTAAAATAAAGCAGTTTATTGGAGCAAACAACAATAAACCCACAGCCAGAGTGAGGAAGTGAGAGCAGAAACAGGCCGGGGTCAAGTCCAGAAGCGGGTAGTCATCCAAGCCAGGGGTCGAGTCCAGAAGTGGGTAGTCTGCTGATGCCGGGTCGTCTGCTGATGCTGGGTCAAGAGCCAAGAGAGTCATCATCCAAGCCAGGTCATACACGGAGGAATACGGAGAATAGAAGACTGCTAGCAGAGATGCACCTTGGAGCACAAACACAAGGGCAAGGACTTCAACCCATCAGTTGACAGATATAGTCAGGTGTGCAGCATCATCACTGTGTGACACCCAGGCAGCAGGCAAGTGATGATGCAATCAGGGTTTATAAGAGGCGGCAGTCTGCACATGTCCAAGATGGCTGCCAACAGGAGGGCAAGGTAAGACCTTGACAACGTCTCTTTCAGATGGGTGGTTGGGGGACTGTACAAACGGGCAGCTGGTAAAAAAAAAAAAACAAGAAGGAGCTGTACATATATTGTGCACACAATGCTTTGCTTCATGGCCACAGCATTTTAAACTTGGGGTGTAGATTTTGACAGGCTGTCAAACTCACCCATTGAGTCAATGGGGCTGAACATCAACTGTGTGCAATGCATGCAATTACAGCGCGGTAGTGCAGCATTATAGGAATAAATCAAGCAGTGAGGAGGCGATTTAATGCCTCCTCACCGCCTATCACCTGCCCTCATCCCTCTGAAAAGCAATCTTAAGAGGGCAACGCACTCCATTGAGAATGTGAAATAACCCATACTTCGTTAACATATTACTTCTTTTCAAGGTTTAATAAAAATGTTCACTAAAACTGTGCAATGATGTATGGAGGTTGCCATTACCAACCTCCCCTTCCAGTTGCGGCTGGTGCTCCATGGGCCGGGGGGGCAGCAGACAGACCACACCAGCCCGCACACCAGCTCCAGCCCGTAACCTTAGCCCCCCCTGGTCACGGCTCACTCACCCTGACATGTGGAGGGCAGGCAGCGGCGCCGGTGGCAGCTTCCCCCTCGGTCTCCTCCGTTGGTTGGGCTTCCCGTGCATCTCCTCCCTCCTCCTCCTCCTTAGCAAATAGCATGGCTTCTCCTTTCGGCCAAACAGGAAACGGGTCTCAGGACCCGCTTCCTGATTGGCCAGGAGGAGAATCCGTGTGACAATAGCGAGTATTCATTCACTATCGTCCCACAACTCGGTGGGCTCAGGGCGCAGTGCTTGGCACTCCGAGCCTACTCTTTTTTGAAGCCTATTCGAGCCTCTGGCTCTAATCACGTGCTTCAAAAAAAAAAAAACCCCATTGGAATCCATGCGTCCGGCACCATGCATGTAGATTAGGGGGCCAGACGCATGGATAGGGGGGCCGCGCCCCTGCGCTCCCAATGGATGGACCGCCACTGTCCCCTTCTAAAAAATACTAGTTCTTTGACTGTCATAATATTAACAATTTAAAACCTGTGCTAAGTGGATGAAATAATCAAATAAATATGTGAATGTATAATGCAGCTGCTATTTACCAAGTAAAAAACTGATTAACAAAAACACAGCGCTTGCAAATATAATATTTGAAATTAAAAAGTGCACAAATCCTTAAAATTCATAAAGAAGGTGCAAAACTGCAAAAAGTCCAATAATGTTGTGCAGAACAGTGCAAAGATAAATAATTACACAAGTCAATAGACCAACATTGTTGACCTCTTTCCAAATAGTTGAATGGTGGGCTAGGTACACACGTAAAGTTTATTTTGTTAAATGCAGCGGACTGAACATTAAAAAAATGAAAGATAAATCATTTTGTGAAAAACTTTAATAAAGTGCTTATGGTGCTAAAAAAAAAAGTACAAAATATAGTGCAGTGTAATGGAAAAAGTGCTGGTATTACTGCAATACCAGCACTTTTTCCATTTTACTGTACTATATTTTGGACCTTTTTAGCACCATAAGCACTTTATTAAAGTTTTGCACAAAATTATTTATCTTTGCACTGTTCTGCACAACATTATTGGACTTTTGCAGTTTTGCACCTTCTGCCAATTCTTCAGGTAAGCAAGCCAAAAACATGATTAAAAAAATACATGCAGCTTGGAGAGTGATATGCAAAAAGAAAAAAACAAAAACAAAGCTTTTAAATGCCCGGCTTTGGAGATGCCTAAGAGTCGGTTCACACCAAGGCGACACGACTCTGTACTTCCTCTGGGGGGTGACTTGTGCATTCCCATGCACCACGACTTCGGAGCGACTTACATGGGCTTCACATAATGGAAGTCTATGCAAGTCGCTCCGAGGTCGCCCCGAAGTAGTACAGGACCCTTTTTCTAAGTCGGAGCGACTTGTGTCGCTCCTATTAGAACGGGTCCTGTAGCGGTCAATGGACCGCGAGGGAGCGCGACTTGTCAGGCTGATAAGTCGCCTGACAAGTCGCGCTAGTGTGGACCGAGTCTTAAAGCTGTTCACGGTGTTACAAAACTGTTTTATTTTTACAGGCAGCCTCAGCAACAGCACACACTGCCAGCACACAATATTTTTCCTTTACAATTACACTGGCTTACCCACCACAACAGCACCCAAAATCAGATTTTTTTCAGGTGTTTTAGTAATGACATTTGGTTTTTCATCAAGTAGTAAACAATTTGAAATGTGGATAGAAACTGCCCAGAGGTTTGCTAAAGCTGTCTCTGTTCTCGCTGATGTAAAACTGTTCTGCTGCCGGACAATTTCTGAAATTAATTAAAAGACTGCAGATGATACAACAGGGTAAAACTTTCCGGCAACAAGACAATTTAATGAGCAAGACTAGGACCAAATGTACTAGTGACAAATAGCACTGGCAGGATTTTATTACACAAGTCAATAGACCAACATTGTTGACCTCTTTCCAAATAGTTGAATGGTGGGCTAGGTACATATGTAAAGTTTTTATTTTGATCAATGCAGGGGACTGAACCGTAAAAAAAATGAGAGATCGCAGTACTAACACGCAATGTTAGTACAGCGATTTTCCCACGCTGTGCCTTTGTGTTCTGACAGAGGGACTGCTCCCTGCCAAAACACACTTATCAGACCGACTTTTGGTTGTTATAGGGGCTTCTGTTGGACAGGCTGCTGTACACACTGGCCGAATGTCGGCTGCTTTCTGCTGAACCGGCCGATATTCGGTCCAGCCGTAGTCTTGACAATTTTCTGATCTCCTGACCTGGATTTTCTGATCTCCTGACCTGGATTTTCTGATCTCCTGACCTGGATTTTCTGATCTCCTGACCTGGATTTTCTGATCTCCTGACCTGGAACAAGCTTGCAGCCAGTGAAGTCAAAAACCCTCTTTTGCATACTTGTTCAAAGTCTGTGACGTAGGAATAATGGATTTGAAGGATAGCCAGATAACTAGCAATTTTAGAAGCGAGTGATCAGCAATGGGAACCTATGTATTTCTCTCAGCAGAGGTTTCCTTTAAGGTAGAGAATGTGCCCAGTAATTAATGACTGAATGATGACGTTCATTATTATAGTGTCATTCGTGGCCTTCCTGTTGAGCTCTAAATTGTCCTTTTGGTCTTCTGATAGGCTGCCAACATGGCAGAACGTCCAGGAATTCCTGGTAGTATGCGACAAGGCCATTCTGTTCTCAAATAACAAATACATTAATAAAGTTAAGTACGTATTTGGGAACCTGAATATCTGTATGCACCATGCTCTCAATATCAGCTGCGCTCTTCTCTCACCCACATTTTATTAACCACTTCTAGACCGGAAGGTTTTACCCCCTTAATGACCAGGCCATTTTTTGCGAAATGGCACAGCGTTACTTTAACTGACAACTGCGCCGTTGTGCAACGCTGTACCCAAAAAAAATTGATGTCCTTTTAGAGCTTTCTTTTGGTGGTATTTGATCACCTGTACGATTTTTATTTTTTTACGCTATAAACAAAAAAAAGTAGGACAATTCTGAAAAAAACAATATTTTTTACTTTCTGCTATAAAACATTCCCAATAAAAAAAAAAAATCTAATTTTTTCATCATTTTAGGCCAATATGTATTCTACTACATATTTTTGGGAAAGTGTATATTGATTGGTTTGCGCAAAAGTTATCGCGTCTACAAACTAGGGGAAAGATTTATGTAATTTTTATTTATTTTTTACTTGTAATGGCGGCAAACAGCGATTTCTTTTAGCGGGACTGCGACATTGCGCTGGACAGATCGGACACCTAACTGACATTTTTGACACTTTTGAGGGTACCAGTGACATTACTACAGTAATCAGTACTAAAAATATGCACTGGTACTGTACTAATGACACTGGCAGGGAAGGGGTTAACACCAGGGGCGATTAGAGGGTTAAATGTGCCCCTAGGGGGTGCTTTCTAACTGTGTGGGGGATGGACTTCAGCAGTTCCCCTGGGTACAGGGATCCCTTCTCATCTGGGAACAGGGACCCTATCACCCCTGGGGACAGGGACCCCTTCTCACCTGGGGACAGGGACCCCATCTCCCCTGGGGATGGGAACCCTCTCTCACCTGGGCACAGGGACCTTATCTCCCCTGGGGACAGGGACCCCATCCCCCCCTGGGGACAGGGACCCATCACCCCTGGGGATAGGGACTACATCTCTCATGGGGACAGGGACCCCCTCTCACTTGGGGACAGGGACCCCATCTCCCCTGGGGACAGGGACCCCATCTCCCCTGGGGGCAGGAACCCCATCTCCCCTAAGGGCAGGAACGCAATTTTCCCTAGGGACAGGAACCCCATCTCCAGTCCATGCTGGCTGGCAGGGCTGGTGTCAACCACCCTTGGGTGCCAGGATGGGGGAGGAGGCAGTGAACTGGCTTTGTATTAGTGAAGCACCTTAAAGTGAGGTAGACCTGTACTGTTAATATTACTATGTTAGGATTATTATTATCATTTAATGGCAGGTAAATGAAGCCCTCCATGCATTCACATACATTGAATCCAACCCTTAGGTGGAAAAAGGTTGCTGACCCCTGTTATAGACTATCAAAAAGAATGGAACCCTCTCCTGCCCAGATAGCAAGGATAACTTGCTGCAATTTTGTGGCAGTGTTGAATTGTAGGTCTGTTAACTTGCTACACATTTTTACTTGCAATTTGTACACTTGCAGAGCACTTGAAGCACAAGTTCTAGTTGATGCTTTTCCAATTTGTAGCAAATGTGCATGGCAAGTCTCTAGCAAGAGCAAAGTTGCAGTGGTGAGTCTACAGCAAGAGCTCTGCAGGTCACAGTGACCCCTGTGGTGGGATGACTAATGCACAAAATAACTGAACCAGAACTTGCAGCAGATTTGCAGAATGCTGGCGGACTTGCTGCAATTGTGTAACAATTGGCAAGTCTAGCAATAGCTTTGCAAGTCATTTTCAAACTTGCAGCTCAATTTCTTGCTATCTGGGTGTATGAGCCCAGGAACTGTCTGCAACAGCTTGGTCACTGTGCTGGAAGCATGCAATGACAGAAACAAAGGCCTGCCAATGGATGCATATGTGAAATGTGTGAGTGTGAAAGGCTACCCTCCCTGCCGCTGCTCATATGCGCCATATGGTCAGCAAGAGGTTAAAAAGACCCCTATATTTCTTTAGGCAAGCAGGCTGCGAAAGCAAACCCACATTGTATTTTAGTTTCATTCTTGCTTTTAAACAGTAAAATGTAGATACAAAGCTATATAGTACTGGATTCCTATGTGCACATGTCCTAAGGCACTAAATTACTTATGGAGTCATTTTCACCATTCACCCTTTCTCTGTTTGGGTTGCGTCACTTAATAAAGGCTCAATGCAATGACAAGCTGAAATCTATTGTATCCATAAATTCATGCTGCACTGACGTGTGTTGGGTAAAAAATTAAACATGCTGCATATAAAAGCACGCCCTATGTGCTGTGCAGCATGTGTTTAGGTAAACACAATAAAATATCATTGCTTCTGCTGTGAAAAAACACACATAAACGCAATGCATTCAAAATATGGATGTCACAGCATGTCATCTCAATTCCACTTAAGTTGCAGCATGGCATTTTAATGTATATTACCCTTTGAAATTAAAAAAAGAAAATTGTGATTCTTTGGCTGCAATATCACCCCCTAACCACCTATAAACCAGCTCTGAACCGATTCTGAAAAAGCAATCCAGCGTGGATAAGTTTTCAGAAGGGTGGTAGGGTCTGCTGTTCATGCAAAAGGGCCTTTTTATCAGGCCTGCCAATAGAAGGGTAGAGCCAGCCCTCCTGAACTGGACCCAAATCCCATTAGTCCAATAGGGGAGCCCAGGGGCAGAGAGGAAACCTTTCTTTTCTATGGGGTGCAGGCAAAGTAATACCAATGGTCATGGCTCCTAACTAGTGTTGAGCGAACACGGACTGTATTATTCGTGTTCGTACCGAATAATTGGATTTTTTTTACCCGAACACGGACACGGACACTTTACTGTATGTTCGGGTAAAAATCCGTGTTCGGTCGTTTTATTTCCGGGTTTTGCATGCTTTGGCGCTCTTTTCATGGCGGGCTTTCAACAGCCAATCAACAATCGTTTAACTGGTGTGCCTTAAGCCATCCCAGCCATGCCTGCAAATGTCTTAGTAGCTGTGATTGGCCGTCTGAAGCATGTGACCAAGTCTTTATAAGTTCGAGGCAGCCGCCGCAGCAGCGTCATTCTGCTGCTTAGCTAAGGGACAGAGCACACATCAATGTGCTGGCTGCTGATTAGGGAAAGATAGGCAGGAAAAAACCATTTGTGTCCGGATAGAATTGAGGGACAGGTCGGAGTGTTTAGGCAGGGCGAGTTGTAGGCATTTTAGGGATAGAGTCTGCTGAATTATAGGGTCAGTGTCTTCTACAAACTACAATCGATATTGCTGTGTGGGGGGTGGGGTGAATCTGCACTCAATCCTGATCTACGATCTCTTCTCAATCCTGTTAGGGACAGAGTCTGCTGAATTTTAGGGAAACTGTGTTCTACAAACTACAATCGATATTGCTGTGTGGTGTGGGATTGGAGATAGGCAGGTGTCAGTGATCCACATCCATTTTTCTGTGTGTGAGCTGCAGTGAACACAATCTTTTTGGGCTGCAGTGAACACAATCTTTTTGGGCTGCAGTGAACACAATCTTTTTGGGCTGCAGTGAACACAATCTTTTTGGGGTGCAGTGAACAAAATCTTTTTGGGGTGCAGTGAACACAATCCTTTTTGGTGTGCAGTGAACACAATCTTTGTGGGGTGCAGTGAACAAAATCCTTTGTGGGGTGCAGTGAACACAATCTTTTTGGGGTGCAGTGAACAAAATCCTTTTTGGGGTGCAGTGAACAACATCCTTTTTGGGGTGCAGTGAACACAATCTTTTTGGGGTGCAGTGAACAAAATCCTTTGTGGGGTGCAGTGAACACAATCTTTTTGGGGTGCAGTGAACACAATCTTTTTGGGGTGGAGTGAACAACATCCTTTTTGGGGTGCAGTGAACAAAATCATTTTTGGGGTGCAGTGAACACAATCTTTTTGGGGTGCAGTGAACACAATCTTTGTGGGGTGCAGTGAACACAATCTTTTTGGGGTGGAGTGAACAACATCCTTTTTGGGGTGCAGTGAACAACATCCTTTTTGGGGTGCAGTGAACACAATCTTTTTGGGGTGCAGTGAACACAATCTTTGTGGGGTACAGTGAACAGAATCTTTGTGGGGTGCAGTGAACACAATCTTTGGGGGGTACAGTGAACACAATCTTTTTGGGGTGCAGTGAACACAATCTTTGTGGGGTGCAGTGAACACAATCTTTTTGGGGTGGAGTGAACAAAATCATTTTTGGGGTGCAGTGAACAACATCCTTTTTGGGGTGCAGTGATCAAAATCCTTTTTGGGGTGCAGTGAACACAATCTTTTTGGGGTGCAGTGAACAAAATCCTTTGTGGGGTGCAGTGAACAGAATCTTTGTGGGGTGCAGTGAACACAATCTTTGGGGGGGTACAGTGAACACAATCTTTTTGGGGTGCAGTGAACACAATCTTTGTGGGGTACAGTGAACAGAATCTTTGTGGGGTGCAGTGAACACAATCTTTGGGGGGTACAGTGAACACAATCTTTTTGGGGTGCAGTGAACACAATCTTTGGGGGGTACAGTGAACACAATCTTTTTGGGGTGCAGTGAACACAATCTTTGTGGGGTGCAGTGAACACAATCTTTGGGGGGGTACAGTGAACACAATCTTTTTGGGGTGCAGTGAACAACATCCTTTTAGGGTGCAGTGAACACAATTTTTGTGGGGTGCAGTGAACAACATCCTTTTAGGGTGCAGTGAACACAATCTTTGTGGGGTACAGTGAACAGAATCTTTGTGGGGTGCAGTGAACACAATCTTTGGGGGGTACAGTGAACACAATCTTTGTGAGGTGCAGTGAACACAATCTTTGTGGGGTGCAGTGAACACAATCATTGTGGGGTGCAGTGAACTCAATCTTTGTGGGGTACAGTGAACACAATCTCATACTTCTGAAGATTTGAGGGTGCTGCCTGTTCCATACTCCCCCTACTCCTCATCTAGCCTTTTAGGGGTACAAACAATAGTAATTGGGGCCTAGTGTGGTTGTGTACGTGTGATATACATACACTTTTTTTGGATCATATTTTCTATTCCGCTATTTAATCAAAAACCTTTGGGGATCAGTTAAATTGGGGGATAGTCTGTGTTGGTACGTGTGAGAGAGATCCACCTTTCCAAGTTGTTGGGGTTCATCTCATACTTCTGAAGGTTTGAGGGTGCTGCCTGTTCCATACTCCCCCTACTCCTAGCCTTTTAGGGGTACAAACAATAGTAATTGGGGCCTAGTGTGGTTGTGTACGTGTGATATACATACACTTTTTTTGGATCATATTTTCTATTCCGCTATTTAATCAAAAAACTTTGGGGATCAGTTAAATTGGGGGATAGTCTGTGTTGGTACGTGTGAGAGAGATCCACCTTTCCAAGTTGTTGGGGTTCATCTCATACTTCTGAAGGTTTGAGGGTGCTGCCTGTTCCATACCCCCCCTACTCCTCATCTAGCCTTTTAGGGGTACAAACAATAGTAATTGGGGCCTAGTGTGGTTGTGTACGTGTGATATACATACACTTTTTTTGGATCATATTTTCTATTCCGCTATTTAATCAAAAACCTTTGGGGATCAGTTAAATTGGGGGATAGTCTGTGTTGGTACGTGTGAGAGAGATCCACCTTTCCAAGTTGTTGGGGTTCATCTCATACTTCTGAAGGTTTGAGGGTGCTGCCTGTTCCATACTCCCCCTACTCCTCATCTAGCCTTTTAGGGGTACAAACAATAGTAATTGGGGCCTAGTGTGGTTGTGTACGTGTGATATACATACACTTTTTTTGGATCATATTTTCTATTCCGCTATTTAATCAAAAACCTTTGGGGATCAGTTAAATTGGGGGATAGTCTGTGTTGGTACGTGTGAGAGAGATCCACCTTTCCAAGTTGTTGGGGTTCATCTCATACTTCTGAAGGTTTGAGGGTGCTGCCTGTTCCATACTCCCCCTACTCCTAGCCTTTTAGGGGTACAAACAATAGTAATTGGGGCCTAGTGTGGTTGTGTACGTGTGATATACATACACTTTTTTTGGATCATATTTTCTATTCCGCTATTTAATCAAAAACCTTTGGGGATCAGTTAAATTGGGGGATAGTCTGTGTTGGTACGTGTGAGAGAGATCCACCTTTCCAAGTTGTTGGGGTTCATCTCATACTTCTGAAGGTTTGAGGGTGCTGCCTGTTCCATACCCCCCCTACTCCTCATCTAGCCTTTTAGGGGTACAAACAATAGTAATTGGGGCCTAGTGTGGTTGTGTACGTGTGATATACATACACTTTTTTTGGATCATATTTTCTATTCCGCTATTTAATCAAAAACCTTTGGGGATCAGTTAAATTGGGGGATAGTCTGTGTTGGTACGTGTGAGAGAGATCCACCTTTCCAAGTTGTTGGGGTTCATCTCATACTTCTGAAGGTTTGAGGGTGCTGCCTGTTCCATACTCCCCCTACTCCTCATCTAGCCTTTTAGGGGTACAAACAATAGTAATTGGGGCCCAGTGTGGTTGTGTACGTGTGATATACATACACTTTTTTTGGATCATATTTTCTATTCCGCTATTTAATCAAAAACCTTTGGGGATCAGTTAAATTGGGGGATAGTCTGTGTTGGTACGTGTGAGAGAGATCCACCTTTCCAAGTTGTTGGGGTTCATCTCATACTTCTGAAGGTTTGAGGGTGCTGCCTGTTCCATACTCCCCCTACTCCTCATCTAGCCTTTTAGGGGTACAAACAATAGTAATTGGGGCCCAGTGTGGTTGTGTACGTGTGATATACATACACTTTTTTTGGATCATATTTTCTATTCCGCTATTTAATCAAAAACCTTTGGGGATCAGTTAAATTGGGGGATAGTCTGTGTTGGTACGTGTGAGAGAGATCCACCTTTCCAAGTTGTTGGGGTTCATCTCATACTTCTGAAGGTTTGAGGGTGCTGCCTGTTCCATACCCCCCCTACTCCTCATCTAGCCTTTTAGGGGTACAAACAATAGTAATTGGGGCCTAGTGTGGTTGTGTACGTGTGATATACATACACTTTTTTTGGATCATATTTTCTATTCCGCTATTTAATCAAAAACCTTTGGGGATCAGTTAAATTGGGGGATAGTCTGTGTTGGTACGTGTGAGAGAGATCCACCTTTCCAAGTTGTTGGGGTTCATCTCATACTTCTGAAGGTTTGAGGGTGCTGCCTGTTCCATACCCCCCCTACTCCTCATCTAGCCTTTTAGGGGTACAAACAATAGTAATTGGGGCCTAGTGTGGTTGTGTACGTGTGATATACATACACTTTTTTTGGATCATATTTTCTATTCCGCTATTTAATCAAAAACCTTTGGGGATCAGTTAAATTGGGGGATAGTCTGTGTTGGTACGTGTGAGAGAGATCCACCTTTCCAAGTTGTTGGGGTTCATCTCATACTTCTGAAGGTTTGAGGGTGCTGCCTGTTCCATACCCCCCCTACTCCTCATCTAGCCTTTTAGGGGTACAAACAATAGTAATTGGGGCCTAGTGTGGTTGTGTACGTGTGATATACATACACTTTTTTTGGATCATATTTTCTATTCCGCTATTTAATCAAAAACCTTTGGGGATCAGTTAAATTGGGGGATAGTCTGTGTTGGTACGTGTGAGAGAGATCCACCTTTCCAAGTTTTTGGGGTTCATCTCATACTTCTGAAGATTTGAGGGTGCTGCCTGTTCCATACCCCCCCTACTCCTCATCTAGCCTTTTAGGGGTACAAACAATAGTAATTGGGGCCTAGTGTGGTTGTGTACGTGTGATATACATACACTTTTTTTGGATCATATTTTCTATTCCGCTATTTAATCAAAAACCTTTGGGGATCAGTTAAATTGGGGGATAGTCTGTGTTGGTACGTGTGAGAGAGATCCACCTTTCCAAGTTGTTGGGGTTCATCTCATACTTCTGAAGGTTTGAGGGTGCTGCCTGTTCCATACCCCCCCTACTCCTCATCTAGCCTTTTAGGGGTACAAACAATAGTAATTGGGGCCTAGTGTGGTTGTGTACGTGTGATATACATACACTTTTTTTGGATCATATTTTCTATTCCGCTATTTAATCAAAAACCTTTGGGGATCAGTTAAATTGGGGGATAGTCTGTGTTGGTACGTGTGAGAGAGATCCACCTTTCCAAGTTGTTGGGGTTCATCTCATACTTCTGAAGGTTTGAGGGGGCTGCCTGTTCCATACCCCCCCTACTCCTCATCTAGCCTTTTAGGGGTACAAACAATAGTAATTGGGGACTAGTGTGGTTGTGTACGTGTGATATACATACACTTTTTTTGGATCATATTTTCTATTCCGCTATTTAATCAAAAACCTTTGGGGATCAGTTAAATTGGGGGATAGTCTGTGTTGGTACGTGTGAGAGAGATCCACCTTTCCAAGTTTTTGGGGTTCATCTCATACTTCTGAAGATTTGAGGGTGCTGCCTGTTCCATACTCCTCCTCCTACTGCTCAACCATCCTTTTAGGGGTACAAACAATAGTAGTTGGGGCCTAGTGTGGTGGTGTACGTGCGAGATACATACACTTTCTTTTTGATCATATTTTCTATTCCGCTATTCAATTAAAACCTTTGGGGATCAATTCAATTGCGAGATAGTCTGTGTCGGTACGTGTGAGATCCACCTTTCCAAGTTGTTGGGGTTCATCTCATACTTCTGAAGATTTGAGGGTGCTGCCTGTTCCATACTCCTGCTCCTACTGCTCAACCATCCTTTTAGGGGTACAAACAATAGTAATTGGGGCCTAGTGTGGTTGTGTACGTGCGAGATACATACACTTTTTTTGTTTATATTTCCTATTCCGCTATTCAATAAAAACCTTTGAGGATCAATTGAATTGCGGGATAGTCTGTGTCGGTACGTGTGAGATCCACCTTTCCAAGTTTTTGGGGTTCATCTCATACTTCTGAAGATTTGAGGGTGCTGCCTGTTCCATACTCCTCCTCCTACTCCTCATCCATCCTTTTAGGGGTACAAACAATAGTAATTGGGGCCTAGTGTGGTTGTGTACGTGCGAGATACATACACTTTTTTTGATCATATTTCCTATTCCGCTATTCAATAAAAACCTTTGAGGATCAATTGAATTGCGGGATAGTCTGTGTCGGTACGTGTGAGATCCACCTTTCCAAGTTTTTGGGGTTCATCTCATACTTCTGAAGATTTGAGGGTGCTGTCTGTTCCATACTCCTCCTACTCCTCATCCATCCTTTTAGGGGTAGAAACAATAGTAATTGGGGCCTAGTGTGGTTTTGTACGTGCGAGATACATACACTTTTTTGGATCATATTTCCTATTCCGCTATTCAATAAAAACCTTTCTAGGGCAAGATCTTAAATTACAGAAATATGAGGAGACCGTCAAATAAGGGCCGTGGCCTGGGTCGTGGTGCTGCTGGTAGAGCTCCTGTTGCAAGGAGAGGACGTGGTCGATCTGTGCCAGCTACACGCACAAGTGAAACACCTTCCTCAAGTGTGAGTAGGCGACAGAACCTGCATCAGTATTTGGTAGGGCATCAAACGCCCCTAGAAGTGATGAGGCCAGAACAAGTTGAGGCGATAGTAGATTGGTTTGCTGCTGACAGTGCCTCCAGTTCCTTCACATTGTCTCCCACCCAGTCTACTGCAGAAAGGTCAGAGTTGGCACCTGCAGCCAATGTCCAACCGTCTTTCACCTCACCCCCTTGCAAATCAGGCCAGCAGTCTGAGCCCCAAGCCATACAGCAGTCTCTTATTCTTTTTGAGGACTCTGTCAGCAGGGTTTCCCAGGGCCATCCACCTAGCCCTGCCCCAGAAGTGGAAGAGATTGAGTGCAGCGATGCCCAACCACTTATTTCTCAAGATGAGTACATGCAAGGATCATCGCAGCATGTCTCCGATGATGACGAAACGCAGGTGCCAACTGCTGCGGCGTTCAGCATTGTGGAGACCGACAAGGAGGGCAGGGGTGAAGACTGGGTGGAAGATGATGTGGAGGACGATGAGGTCCTCGACCCCACATGGAATGAACGTCATGCAGGTGACCTGAGTAGTTTGGAGGAAGAGGCGGTGGTCGCACAGAGCCACCAGCACAGCAGAAGAGGGAGCAGGGTGCAGAAGCGGAGCGGCCGTGCCCTAGACACTACGCCCGCTACTGCCCAACGCAGCAAGGGAACGAGCGCACCAAAGTCAGCTCAAAGGAGTTCTCTAGCGTGGAAGTTCTTTAGAAAATGTGCTGATGACAGGACACGAGTGGTTTGCACCCTGTGCAATCAGAGCTTGAAGCGAGGCATAAACCTTCTCAACCTGAGCACAACCTGCATGATCAGGCATCTAAGTGCAAAGCACGAGCTGCAGTGGAGTACACACCTTCAAAACCAAGAAACGTCTCTGGCTCATCCTGCTTCCTCTTCTGCTGCAGTCTCGGCCGCTCCAGCCACATCTGTAATGATACCGGCACCTGCCACCCCGCAAACAGACGATCTGTCAGCAACACCACCACCTGGGTCACCAACAACCATCTCCACAATGTCCCGTGGAAGCGTTCAGCTTTCCATCTCCCAAACACTTGAGAGGAAGAGGAAGTACCCCCCTACCCACCCGCGATCCCTGGCCCTGAATGCCAGCATTTCAAAATTATTGGCCTTTGAAATGCTGTCATTCCGTCTGGTGGAGACGCACAGTTTTAAAAACCTTATGTCGGTGGCTGTCCCACAGTACGTCGTGCCCAGCCGCCACTACTTTTCCAGGCAAGCCATCCCTTCCCTGCACAACCAAGTGGGGGAAAATATCAGGTGTGCACTGCGCAACGCCATCTGTGCCAAGGTCCACCTAACTACGGATACGTGGACCAGTAAGCACGGTCAGGGGCGTTATATCTCCCTAACGGCACACTGGGTAAATGCAGTGGCGGATGGGCCTGAGGCGGATAGCAATTTGGCGCATGTCCTTCCACCACCGAGGATTGCAGGGCGCTTCAGTTTGCCTCCTGTTCCTAACTCCTCCTACTCCCCTTCCTCATCCTCTACCGCCTCCTCATCCGGACAGCGTAACACCTTCACCACCAACTTCAGCACGGCCAGGGGTAAACGACAGCAGGCAGTTTTACAACTTGCCTGTTTGGGGGACAAACCACACACCGCGCAGGAGTTGTGGAGGAGCATGGAACAGCAGACAAATGAGTGGTTGCTGCCAGCGAGCCTCAAGCCCGGCCTGGTGGTGTGCGATAACGGGCGAAATCTCATAGCAGCTCTGGGCCTAGCCGGTTTGACGCACATCCCTTGCCTGGCGCATGTGCTGAATTTGGTGGTGCAGAGGTTCCTTAAAAACTACCCCGATATGTCAGAGCTGCTGCAGAAAGTGCGGGCCGTTTGTGCGCACTTTCGGCGTTCTCACCCTGCTGCTGCTCGCCTGGCAGCGCTGCAGCGTAACTTCGGCCTTCCCGCTCACCGCCTCATATGTGACGTGCCCACAAGGTGGAACTCCACCTTGCACATGCTGGAAAGACTGTGCGAGCAGCAGCAGGCCATAGTGGAGTTTCAGCTGCAGCACGCACGCGTGAGTCGCTCTGCGGAACAGCACCACTTCACCACCAATAACTGGGCCTCCATGCGAGACCTGTGTGCCTTGTTGCGCTGTTTTGAGTACTCCACCAACATGGCCAGTGGCAATGACGCCGTTCTCAGCTTAACTATCCCACTTCTATGCCTCCTTGAAAAAACAATTCGGGCGATGATGGAAGAGGATGTGGCACAGGATGAGGAGGAGGAGGAGGATGAAGAGGTAACATTTCCAAGGCTTTCAGGGCAGTCATTCGCAAGGGGCTCCGAGGGTGGGTTCCTGCACACGCAAACGCCAGGGACGCAATTGTCCAGCAGGGGCACAGTTCTGGAGGATGAGGAGGATGAGGAGGAGGAGGAGCTGGAGGAGGAGATGGAACCATGTTCACAGCAGGGTGGCACCCAGGCCAGCTCATGGCCATCACTGGTGCGTGGCTGGGGGGATACAGAGGACACGGACGATACACCTCCCACAGAGGACAGCCTTTCGTTGCCTCTGGGCAGCCTGGCACACATGAGCGATTACATGCTGCAGTGTCTCCACAACGACCGCCGAGTTGCCCACATTCTAACTTGTGCTGATTACTGGGTGGCCACGCTGCTGGATCCCCGTTACAAGGACAACGTACCGTCCTTAATTCACTCACTGGAGCGCGATCGCAAGATGCGCGAGTACAAGCGCACGCTGGTAGACGCCATGCTGCTGGCATTCCCATCTGACAGCGGGGCCACAGTGGAAGCACAAGGCAGAGGAGGAGGAGGAGGAGGTCGCCAACGCAACCAGGGCACCGCCAGCACCTCAGAAGGCAGGGTTAGCATGGCCGAAATGTGGAAAAGCTTTGTCAGCACGCCACAACAAACAGCAGCACCAGCAGCTCAGATGGAACGTCTTAGCAGGAGGCAGCATTTTACCAACATGGTGGAGCAGTATGTGTGCACACGCCTACATGTAGTGAATGACGGGTCTGCCCCCTTCAACTTCTGGGTCTCCAAATTGGGCACATGGCCTGAGCTTGCCCTTTACGCCTTGGAGGTGCTGGCGTGCCCTGCAGCCAGTGTATTATCTGAACGGGTATTTAGCACGGCTGGGGGCGTTATAACAGACAAGCGCAGCCGCCTGTCCAGAGACAATGTGGACAAGCTCACGTTCATTAAAATGAACCAGGCATGGATCCCACGGGACTTTTCCGTACCTTATGCAGAATAGCAATGGATACCGACCTTACCCACCCATTGTTCCATTTTTGCTCTTTCTCACTCTTTTGGGGTGTACCCTCATTTAAAATTTTTGAAAAGAAGCAGTGTTGGCTACCTCGTCCTCCTCCTCAGGGCCAGATTAATGTAGGGGCTATTGGAGCTGCAGCTCCAGGCCCCTACCTTTTATATAGGCCCCGGGTTGGCCATATTCACTGTTACCGCTCTTCTGTCACTTGTAAACACAGAAGTCTGGCTTCTATGCTCGCTTCCCCAGGCAGCACCCTCAGAACCTCCCCACACAGCGTGAAGGCCGGACAAGGAGGGACAGTTGGCGATGCATGGATGTGTTTATGGGCTTCAGAGACAGCATCCCATGTTGAATTAGGCATGCATGGCTGCACCCTTCCTCCTCTGGGTGCATGGCAAGGCACGGCCCTTAAGGCCCTTCAAAATCCTCAGCACCAAGCCCATGATGCTGTTAATCCGGCCCTGGTCCTCCTCCACCGCCGCTTCCACCTACACCGCCCATAGGTGTGCGCAGCCTATTGCATTAAGGTGTGCACCCCAAAGTTGAAATACACATGCATGTGTTTGCCAGCAGGGAGAGTAATGTATCGGGGCCATGTACCTGTAGGCAAGGAGAAATAGAGCAGAGCAGGTCCCAGGGAGATCTTTCCCATCTCCTCACTGGCAATGCTATGTGCCCTAGGTGATTAGGGTGTGCCCAGGCACACCCAGCACACCCTGTGCGCACGCCTATGTCACCGCCACATCCACCACCACCTCAACCTCCCTCCTACTCCATATGGGCCTCGTCCTTCAGAGATGAAGAAGAACATTGTTTTATTTTTCTGTTTTTTTTTGTTGTTTTAAGTTATTTCCCTATCCACATTTGTTTGCAGAGCACTTGCCATGCTCTTAATTACGTTTTGCTGCCATTTGCAGCACTCTAGCCCTTTCCTTTGGTGTTTTAGAGCCATTTTAGTGCCTTAAAGTTCGGGTCCCCATTGACTTCAATGGGGTTCGGTGTCCGGGAAAAGTTCGGTAAAAGTCCGGGACACGGACCCGGACTTTTTTTTAAAGTTCGGCCGAACCCGTCGAACACGGACATCTAGGTGTCCGCTCAACCCTACTCCTAACATTTTTAGTACAGTTTCCAGGGCCCCATTAGTTCAGCACAAGGACCCAGAAAGGCATAGCTCCCAACTGTCCCTGATTTAGAGGGACTGTTCCTGATGTGGAACTAACTCCCTCTGTCCCGCTTTCCTCTTTATTTGTCCCTCATTTTGGTCTGATCTGTAAAAGTGTATATAAAATGCACTTTTTTTCTTTCAAAAAGTGTTTTCCAGTGCTAAGCCTTTCATTCAATGTCTAAATTGTTGTACAATTCTTCTTTAGGGAGGGTGACAGGGGGTATATCCTTTGCCAATAGGTGTCCCTCGTTCCCATCTCAAAAAGTTGGGAGATATGGCCTTTTTTTTTTTTTGCTTTCAGAAGCAGATGGAGTGGAAGGTGAGATATTAAGTGACTTGGCTCCTGACAGTTACTCCTGTCCCTTGCACTCTGTATGTTACATACTCCTGAACTTGAACTCTACATGTTACATACTCCTGACACCTGCACTCTGTATGTTACATACTCCTGACACCTGCACTCTGTATGTTATATACTCCTGACACCTGCACTCTATATGCTACATACTCCTAACAACTGCACTCTCTATATGTTACATACTTCTGACACTTGGACTCCGTATATTACATACTTCTGACACCTGCACTCTGTATGTTATATACTCCTGACACCTGCACTCTCTATATGTTACATACTTCTGACACCTGCACTCTGTATGTTATATACTCCTGACACCTGGACTCTCTATATGTTACATACTCCTGACACCTGGACTTTCTATATGTTACATACTCCTGACACATTTACTCTGTATGTTGCATACTTCTGACACCTGCAGTCTGTAAGTTACATAGTCCTGACACCTGCATTCTGTATGTTACCTACTCCTAACACCTGCACTCTGTATGTTACATACTCCTGACACCTGCACTCTGTATGTTATATACTCCTGACACCTGCACTCTATATGCTACATACTCCTAACAACTGCACTCTCTATATGTTACATACTTCTGACACTTGGACTCCGTATATTACATACTTCTGACACCTGCACTCTGTATGTTACATACTCCTGAACTTGAACTCTACATGTTACATACTCCTGACACCTGCACTCTGTATGTTACCTACTCCTGACACCTGCACTCTGTATGTTACATACTCCTGACACCTGCACTCTGTATGTTATATACTCCTGACACCTGCACTCTATATGCTACATACTCCTAACAACTGCACTCTCTATATGTTACATACTTCTGACACTTGGACTCCGTATATTACATACTTCTGACACCTGCACTCTGTATGTTATATACTCCTGACACCTGCACTCTCTATATGTTACATACTTCTGACACCTGCACTCTGTATGTTATATACTCCTGACACCTGGACTCTCTATATGTTACATACTCCTGACACATTTACTCTGTATGTTGCATACTTCTGACACCTGCAGTCTGTAAGTTACATAGTCCTGACACCTGCATTCTGTATGTGGGCTCAAGTTTTAAGCCCCTCCCACTGTTAGCACAACTTTGCATTACCCATAATTCACCATGGAATGTTTGGTGTACTGCCTCATTATTGTCCACTTGGTGTTCAAAGGGTCCCTGTGAAGTAGGCTGTACAGGGTCCCATGATTTCTAATGGTGGCCCTGCTAATATGACCCAAAAGTTCAAGTGATAACCACTTGTCGGTGGGTGGCCTCTGGAACTGCAGACCGGTCAATACAAGATACAAATACCTGGCTTTATAGATGTTTGTTGTCACTAATGTTGAAAGAAGTGTACTGGTGATATTGGTAGCGTCAGCTAATGGTTTCCAGCATTTTGCAATAAGAAGTCTGATTCTGGAGATGACAGCCTATAGGTAGCTTGTATAACATGCCTTTTATTGTGCTGCGGGGGGGCCTGGAGAATAGACCCTTTGTGGGTCTAATCAAAGGAACAGCCACTGTTTATTGCCAAATTTAGTTAAGACGTTCCCTGCTGCATATGGAATGTGGGTTGGAAAGACAGAAAATGCTACTTAAGAGTAGACACACTTAAATTTTGCATTATTTATATATATTTTCTCTTCACCTCGGGGTCATGTACCCGCTGCCAACAAAAAAAGATGAATACATCATTTCATAATTAAAGAGCATTGGCAGCAGACCAGACGTTTCTGGCAGTGCGATTCAACAAAGAATGAAGCATACATTGCTGTGACCGCCTCAGGTACATTAAATAATGGCTCTTTTCCCTCATAATATATGAACTTTTGAGGTCACCCAGCCTCTGCTTAATGAATGCTGAATCGTTTTCATTTTAGATGAACTGGTAAGAGCCAGGGTCTTCCACGCCATTGAAGTCTTTAATTAAAATGTTTCGACAACATTACAATTTTATCTGGCGCATTGTAGTGGCCTTCTGGGCTGAGGTTTGTGGTGTGTGTGCCAGGTGAAGTGGGTGCCAAACTAAGCATGGCTTGGAGGAATTTTATGTGGCAGTTTATCTTGAGGTAATTTAATACACTCCAAGAGCTAACATTTCTACGAATATAAACAATGCACAGTGAAAAATGAAAATCGCGTTATGTAAGCACTAGAGTGCACTTCAAGTAACAATGACCTTTTTTGTTACTTATAGGTTATGTTTTTAGAGCATTTAAGGCTGAGGTATGTGGTTGGTGTTTAATCTCTATTCATTTCAGAAACTGGCTAGACCAGGGAAAGGCAAAATATAGAACGCAGAATTAATAACTATATGAGCTGAGCTTTAATTGACAACTGAAAAGGTACACTATATTACCAAAAGTATTGGGACGCTTGCCTTTACATGCACATGAACTTTAATGGCATCTTAGTCCGTAGGGTTCAATATTGAGTTGGCCCACTCTTTGCAGCTATAACAGCTTCTACTCTTCTGGGAAGGCTGTCCATAAGGTTTAGGAGTGCGTCTTTGGGAATGTTTGACCATTTTACCAGAAGCGCATTTGTGAGGTCAGGCACAGGCCTGGCTTGCAGTCTCCTCTCCAATTCATCCCAAAGGTGTTCTATCGGGTTGAGGTCAGGACTCTGCAGGCCAGTCAAGTTCCTCTACCCCAAACTTGTTTATCTATGTCTTTATGGACCTTGCTTTGTGCACTGGTCCAAATCAATTGTTGGAGGGGGGATTATGGTGTGGGGTTGTTTTTCAGGGATTGGGCTTGGCCCCTTAGTTCCAGTGAAGGGAATTCTTAACCACTTGCCGACCGCCGCACGACTATTTACTGCGGCGGTCAGCCCCTCACAGGCAGAGCGACGTAGTACTACGTCGCTAGCCTGTGATCTTCTAGAGAGCGAGCGAGGCGCGCTCCCGCGCGTGTGACCGGCGGACCCAATGTCTGCCGGTCACTCGGCGATCGTCGGTGCAGAGGGAGAAAGGCAGGCGGCTAATGTAAACAAGCCACCTGTCATTCTCCCCTGTGTATGAATGGTGATCAAACAGTTCTACTATGTAGGACCGTTGATCACTGTTCATACAGCTCAAGCCACAGCCAATCACAGTTAGAATCACACCCCTAGGGACACACATAACCCCTCCCTCTCAAAAAAAAGTTAACCCCTTCACTGCCAGTGTAATTTTACAGTAACAGTGCATATGTATAGCACTGATTACTGTAGAAATGTCACTGGTAACCCCAAAAGTGTCAAAAATGTCAGTCAAGGGTCCGATCTGTCCGCCGCAATGTCGCAGTACTGCAAAAAAAATCGCAGATCGCCGCCATTACGCGTTAAAAAAAAAACAACAAAAATGACAAAAATCTTTCCCTTTGTTAGTAAACGCGATAACTTTTGCGCAAACCAATCAAAATACGCTTTTTGCGATTTTTTTTCTACCAAACATATGTAGCATAAAACAAATTGGCTGAAAATGTTAAAAAATTTTGATTTTTACATTTTTTTGGGGGGAATTTCATATAAAAAAATGTGAAAAATATTGTTATTTTTGCAAAATTGATGCTCTTTTTTTGTTTATAGCGCATGATCAAAAAATCGCACAGGTGATCAAATACCACCAAAAGAAAGCTCTGTTTGTGGGAAAAAAAGGACGTCAAATTAGTTTGGGTACAGCGTCGCACGACCGCGCAATTGTCCGTTAAAGTCACGCAGTGCCGAATCGCAAAATAGGCCCTGGTCAGGAAGGGGGTAAAATCTTCTGGGGCTTAAGTGGTTAAGGTGTCAGCATACCAAGACATTTTGGACAATTTCATGCTCCCAAATTGTGGGAACAGTTTTGGGATGGCCCCTTCCTGTTCCAACAAGATTGCACACCAGTGCACAAAGCAAGGTCCATAAAGACATGGATGAGCAAGTTTGGGGTGGAGGAACTTGACTGGCCTGCAACCCGATAGAACACCTTTGGGATGAATTAGAGAGGAGACTGCGAGCCAGACCTTCTTGTCCAACATCAGTGCCTAACCTCAAAAATGCGCTTCTGGAAGAATAGTCAAACATTCCCATAGACACACTCCTAAACCTTGTAGACAGCCTTCCCAGAAGAGTTGAGGGTGTTATAACTGCAATGGCTGGGCCAACTCAATATTGAACCCTACCGACTAAGACATGGATGCCATTAAAGTTCATGTGTGTGTAAAGGCAGGCATCCCGATATTTTTTGGTAATATAGTATATATCCAAAACCATTTTTACACCATGAGGTTGTCAAGCTAAGTCAGTGCCAACAATATGAAACAAACACACAAAAAATAACAAGATAGAAAAATATATAATTTATGATACAAAATGACACCCTTAAAAATATGGAGTTTTGAAAAAATCTCAAGCCTTAAACCAGTATTAAAGCGGTAGTATACTCCTTTATTTGACTTTTATCTACAGGTAGGCCTATAATAAGGCTTACCTGTAGGTTCAATTAATATCTCCTAAACCTACACGGTTTAGGAGATATTCAACCTGCATGCAGCCGATGACGTCAGCGGCGAATGCGCTCTGAAGGTCCGGCAGACCTTCAGAGCTCCTTGCCGGGTCTTGCCGGAAAGTGACTGGCCATGCGCGGGAGTGACGTCATCGCGGCTCCGGCCACTCACAGCGCCGGAGCCGCTGAACCCGGAAGAGACGCCGAGGGAACATGACGGCGCCCTCAGCGTTCTCCAGACCAGTGTTTCTCAACCTTTTTTCAGTCAAGGCACCCTTTAAAAATTATGGAGGCACCCCATTCTAAAATGTAAAAACTATTCTAATAGTTTTACATGATGCAGCAACATCCACACACAGGACGCACAACATCAGAGAGGATTTATTCTTCCATAGGAAATACACTTTTGCAAACTGGTACTGACTAGTATTCCATGGTTTCTCTTCTCCCTCAGTTTTTCTCCAACACTCAGCTAATGTGAACTTAACGCTGATGGAGGGGCAGGGGAGGGGGATACAAAGATGCTGTGCAGGTGACTGACATCCTCCATATCAATTGATGATGCCGAAAGCTAGAAGGTTGTAATGGTGCACAAATAAAACCCGTGGATTTGTGTAACTAAAAGGCAGGGTTCATCCGCACACCCGCTTGTATAAAAATTTTGGGCATTTTGCCAAGGCACCCCTGAAGAAACCTCAAGGCACCACAGGGCACCCTGGTTGAAAAAGGCTGCTCCAGACGACCGTGTCGGGGCTTCGTTCTAAGGTAAGTATTTCATAATGAGCTAGTATGCGATGCATACTAGCTCATTATGTCTTTGTCCTGCAGGGTTTGTTTTTTTTTTTTTTGTTTTTTTTTTCTCGAGGATACAACCACTTTAAACCCCAAACCAAAAATGTGAACTATTGCAGCTTACCAGTGCTTAGATGTGGTGCGTCACTGGCTTCATGTAAGGTAAATATCTCCTAAACGGTACATGTTTAGGAGATATTTACAGTACCTATAGGTAAGCCTTATCATAGGCTTACCTATAGGTAAAAGTGTCAGAGGAGGGTTTACTTCCTCTTTAATGCGGGCCTCTGCTCTTAACCACTCTACGACCGCTCACAGTAATACTACTGCGGCAGAGTGGTTCGTTATCGTCCAGCCACGTAGTATTAACGTGATTGGACACTCCCCCTTCTGGGCGGCGCTTGAGCGCCGCCGGAGGCTCGCTCCCGCTGTTTTCATTCACAGCGGGAGTCGGGCCAGGGGAGGAGCAGCGGCGATCGCCGCTGCTCTTACCCGATCGTCGGGGATCAAGTCTGGAGATCCGCCCGCTGTGTGTAAACACAGCGGGCGGATCTCCATAGTGACAGGGAGTGACAGATCGGACTGTTCAGCATAGCTGGACATCCGATCTGTCCATGACTCACACAGTCACCTCCCCCCCTACACGTCAGTAAGCACCAGGCATACATTAACCCCTCCCTCTCCAATAAAATTAACCCCTTCCCTGCCAGTGTAATTTTTACAGTAACAGTGCATATTTATAGCACTGATTACTGCAGTAATGTCACTGGTACCCCCAAAAGTGTCAAAAATGTCAGTCAGGGGTCCGGTCTGTCCGCCGCAATGTCGCAGTCCCGCAAAAAAAATCGCAGATCGCCGCCATTACGCGTTAAAAAAAAACCACCAAAAATGACAGAAATCTTTCCCTTTGTTAGTAAACGCAATAACTTTTGCGCAAACCAATCAAAATACGCTTATTGCGATTTTTTTTACCAAACATATGTAGCATAAAACAAATTGGCCAAAAATTTTTAAAAAAATTGGTTTTTACATCTTTTTTGGGGGGAATTTCATATAAAAAAATGTTAAAAATATTGTTATTTTTTCAAAATAAACGCTCTTTTTTTGTTTATAGCGCAAAAAGTAAAAATCGCACAGGTGATCAAATACCACCAAAAGAAAGCTCTGTTTGTGGGAAAAAAAGGACGTAAATTTCGTTTGGGTTCGGCGTCGCACGACCGCGCAATTGTCAGTTGAAGTCGCACAGCGCCGAATCGCAAAAAGTGGCCTGGACGGAAGACAGCAAAATCCTCCGGTGGTAAAGTGGTTAAAGATGAACATACACCATGTACACTTGCACTGTAACTGTTCTCCAGTTAACTCTCAGGTCCCTGTGACAATGTACACCTCCTCTGTATTCTGCATTGAAGAGAGATATGCTGAGCCTTGTCCACATCCACCTGTCCAGCATTTTCCACTCCACTACCATTCCCCAGTAGTGGAGTGGGCCCAGCCATGCATCCTGTGCAGGCACCACACGTGCACTTAAATACACTCTTGAACTTTGATACCTCTGTACAGGATGAGCGCTTCTGTGGTGCAAATCTGCCCCTCAAGCTCTGGAAGACAGACTGCTGGTGGAAGGAGTGCCGACAACAGTAACTTCAGACCAGGTATGGACAATTTTTCAAATGCTTTACTTAGAAAATTGCAAAGGCAATTGCAGAGTCCAACATTCAAAGGTATAATTCTTTCCTAAATCTAACTACAGGCAGTGTGCTGCCCCAGCATACCTGCAACGATAGTGATCGTGCAACAGAGTCCAACAGATGTATTCTTCCAGGGCTGGTGTCTGGAGCGAACCCCAACTTCTGATGACTTTGCATCCAGGCAGTAATGAGCAACATCCTCCTAATCTTCGCACGTATTGTTCTCCGTCTCATTCTCTTACAGTCCTCGAACCTGATGCGGGCCCTGGACCTCTCTGCTCTTTACTCCGGACTTCTTGTAGCCTCTTTACTCAATCTTTCTCGGGTGCCTCCTTGGGGCCTCTCGTTCCGGGGGCTTTTTGCACCGGACCTCTGTCCCATATTTATATATCACAGGATTAGTGGGCCGGAGCCAGAAAAGAATCCGCCAAAAGACCAAAAAAAACAGGGAAGGCATTAACTTCTATCCTCCTGGCCGGGATAGCACCTATCTGACTATTTTACCTGCTTACATATCCTTATAATAAATAGGGCTAATTACAACTTTCACAGCATCTTACACCCATATTTAAGGTGTAAAATGTACCATGGTGCCATGGAACTGGCCGAAATTCGTTCAGTGAGTGACTCTGTCAACAGCCTCCCACCTGAAATCCTTTGACTGAAAAATCAAAGTAGCTGTGTTGAAAATTGGTGGCTTAAAAGTGACTGCATCTGATTCAATGCAGCTGTGCTAAACAGGTAGCACTGACACCCTAATCCAATCGCCATGGAA
The DNA here is from genome assembly GCF_965119305.1 of Pelophylax lessonae. NCBI lineage: Eukaryota > Metazoa > Chordata > Amphibia > Anura > Ranidae > Pelophylax > Pelophylax lessonae. The sequence continues at coordinate 112,906,460 of NC_138768.1, forward strand.
AGGCGAATCTTACTGTACAAAAACAGGAAGGAAGGTGTAAAAGGTGTTACAAGGACTCAGGTGTGAATGGGGAGCAGGTATGTTAAATTTGGTATTATCGCTCTCACTCTCTCATACTGGTCACTGGAAGTTCAACATGGCACCTCATGGCAAAGAACTCTCTGAGGATCTGAAAAAAAGAATTGTTGCTCTACATAAAGATTGCCTAGGCTATAAGAAGATTGTCAAGACCCTGAAACTGAGCTGCAGCATGATGGCCAAGACCATACAGCGGTTTACTAGGACAGGTTCCACTCAGAACAGGCCTCGCCATGGTTGACCAAAGAAGCTGAGTGCAAGTGCTCAGCATCATATCCAGAGGTTGTCTTTGGGATAAAGACGTATGAGTGCTGCCAGCATTGCTGCAGAGGTTGAAGGGGTGGGGGGTTCAGCCTGTCAATACTCAGACCATACACTGCACGCTGCATCAAATTGGCCTGCATGGCTGCCGTCCCAGAAGGAAGCCTCTTCTAAAGATGATGCACAAGAAATCCTGCAATCAGTTTGCTGAAGACAAGCAGACTAAGGACATGGATTACTGGAACCAAGTCCTGTGGTCTGATGAGACCAAGATAAACGTATTTGGTTCAGATGGTGTCAAGCGTGTGTGGCGGCAACCAGGTGAGGAGTACAAAGACAAGTGTGTCTTGCCTACAGTCAAGCATGGTGGTGGGAGTGTCATGGTCTGGGGCTGCATGAGTGCTGCTGACACTGGGGAGCTACAGTTCATTGAGGGAACCATTAATGACAACATGTACTGTGACATACTGAAGTAGAGCATAATCCCCTTCCTTTAGAAACTGGGCCGCAGGGCAATATTGCAACATGATAATGATTCCAAACACGCCTCCAAGATAACCACTGCCTTGCAAAAGAAGCTGAGGGTAAACGTGATGGACTGGCCAAGCATGTCTCCAGACCTAAACCCTATTGAGCATCTGTGGGGCATCCTCAAATGGAAGGTGGAAAAGCGCAAGGTCTCTAACATCCACCAGCTCCGTGATGTCGTCATAAAGGAGTGGAAAAGGACTCCAGTGGCAACCTGTGAAGCTCTGGTGAACACCATGCCCAAAAGGGTTAAGGCAGTGCTGGAAAATAATGGTGGCCACACAAAATATTGAGACTTTGGGCCCAATTTTGAAATTTTTTGCTAGGGATGTACTTACTTTTGTTGTTTAGACATTATTGGCTGTGTTGAGTTATTTTGAGGGGACAGCAAATTTACACTGTTATACAAGCTGTACACTCACTACTTTACATTGTAGCAAAGTCATTTCTTGAGTGTTGTTACATGAAAAGATATAATAAAACATTTCCAAAAAATGCGAGGGGTGTACTCACTTTTGTGAGATACTGTACATATGCTTACGCAAATAACAATATTCAGAAAATTGCTGTTTGCATATTTACTTCAGAAGAGTTCTGGGTTCCTGTCATATTTCCAGCTTCAGATGATGAAGATGGCCTCTCTTTCTGCTCCAGTTCAACACCCCTAGGCCAAAGAACAGGGAATGTAGGGACAAAGGGGTGGCATGAGTGTCGTAATGTCATGGCGATGGCCCTGGAACTTGAACATGATGTCTTCAAATAGATTGGAATATCAGGATAGTGTGATTTAGATGAGCAGACAGGTCAAGGACACTCTAGGTCATTACCAGGAGTCACTGTCAAACTGACTCAGGTTGCAGGATCACAGAACGAAGAAAAGCTGTTAAAGACCTTTCAGCAATGAGGCCTGGCAGGACCCAGCTATAAATAGCCTGTTTGGCCTGTCTGTCAGCAGTAGGCCTTTATGCAGGTCCATACAAATGCCATGAGTTCTGCACATCAGCATGCACCTACCTTAACAGAGGCGCATGGTTGGGCCCAGTCCTGTGTGCAAAGCTAGTGACGTGCATGCGCAGGTGCTCATGCCAATAACAATTGTGCAGGTTGACATGAGATTTATGACAGCATCACTACTGAGAAAGAAGTGTAGTAGGCTCTTTGGGAGAAAGCTTACAGTGGGTACGGAAAGTATTCAGACCCCCTTAAATTTTTCACTCTTTGTTATATTGCAGCCATTTGCTAAAATCATTTAAGTTCATTCTTCTTCCTCATGAATGTACACATAGCACCCCATACTGACAGAAAAACACAGAATTGTTGACATTGTTGCAGATTTATTAAAAAAGAAAAACTGAAATATCACATGGTCCTAAGTATTCAGTCCCTTTGCTGTGACACTCATATATTTAACTCAGGTGCTTTCCATTTCTTCTGATCATCCTTGAGATGGTTCTACACCTTCATTTGAGTCCAGCTGTGTTTGATTATACTGATTGGACTTGATTAGGAAAGCCACACACCTGTCTATATAAGACCTTCCAGATCACAATGCATGTCAGAGCAAATGAGAATCATGAGGTCAAAGGAACTGCCTGAAGAGCTCAGAGACAAAATTGTGGCAAGGCACAGATCTGGCCAAGGTTACAAAAAGATTTCTGCTGCACTTAAGGTTCCTAAGAGCACAGTGGCCTCCATAATCCTCAAATGGAAGACGTTTGGGGCGACCAGAACCCTTCCTAGAGCTGGCCGTCCGGCCAAACTGAGCTATCGGGGGAGAAGAGCCTTGGTGAGAGAGGTAAAGAAGAACCCAAAGATCACTGTGGCTGAGCTCCAGAGATGCAGTCAGGAGATGGGAGAAAGTTGTAGAAAGTCAACCATCACTGCAGCCCTCCACCAGTCGGGGCTTTATGGCAGAGTGGCCCGACGGAAGCCTCTCCTCAGTGTAAGACACATGAAAGCCCACATGGAGTTTACTAAAAAACAACTGAAGGACTCCAAGATGGTGAGAAATAAGATTCTCTGGTCTGATGAGACCAATTAGAACTTTTTGGCCTTAATTCTAAGCGGTATGTGTGGAGAAAACCAGGCACTGCTCATCACCTGTCCAATACAGTCCCAACAGTGAAGCATGGTGGTGGCAGCATCATGCTGTGGGGGTGTTTTTCAGCTGCAGGGACAGGACGACTGGTTGCAATCGAGGGAAAGATGAATGCGGCCAAGTACAGGGATATCCTGGACAAAAACCTTCTCCAGAGTGCTCTGGACCTCAGACTGGGCCGAAGGTTTACCTTCCAACAAGACAATGACCCTAAGCACACAGCTAAAATAACGAAGGAGTGGCTTCACAACAACTCCGTGACTGTTCTTGAATGGCCCAGCCAGAGCCCTGACTTAAACCCAATTGAGCATCTCTGGAGAGACCTAAAAATGGCTGTCCACCAACGTTTACCATCCAACCTGACAGAACTGGAGAGGATCTGCAAGGAGGAATGGCAGAGGATCCCCAAATCCAGGTGTGAAAGACTTGTTGCATCTTTCCCAAAAAGACTCCTGGCTGTATTAGATCAAAAGGGGGCTTCTACTAAATACTGAGCAAAGGGTCTGAATACTTAGGACCATGTGATATTTCAGTTTTTCTTTTTTAATAAATCTGCAACAATGTCAACAATTCTGTGTTTTTCTGTCAGTATGGGGTGCTATGTGTACATTCATGAGGAAGAAGAATGAACCTAAATGATTTTAGCAAATGGCTGCAATATAACAAAGAGTGAAAAATTTAAGGGGGTCTGAATACTTTCCGTACCCACTGTATGTTGGCAGCTGTCAGATCAAACTACCTAGACAGAACTAATATGGCATATACTGTAAAAAATGCCCAAGAAGCAAAGCAAAGGACGAATGACTGCTAATTACTGACTTACCATGCCTTGTTCTGCACTGTGTTTCTCTGAGGAGGTGGTTATCTTGGTAGAGGAGCAAGATTTGGATTCTCCTCATCATAACTGCCCCCCCCGCTCTCTGATGACTACTGTGGGGGGGGGGGGGGTGACAAGGAAATAGCAAAGTCTAGGAAGTAATGACCCCCAGAATGAATAAAGCAACGACAGGGAGAAGCATGCACTACATTTACTCAGATACAGATTCCTCTCCTGCAAACAGTACAATAGGGGAATTACAAATCTTACTCTAAATTTTGTGGGACTAGCAGTCATGGGCAACAATGCCTCTTAAATAAATATAGAAAAAATATATAAATTAAATTAAAAATAGAGCTGTTCTATAGAAATAGAGCAGCTCTATTTTTCATTGTGTTTATCTACTGTGTCTATCTTACAGTTAAGGCCCCTCTCACACGTACGGTCAGTTCATCAGTTCAGTCACGTCAAGTGTATCAGTTTTCCATCCATTTTTCATCCATTTTTCGTCAGTTTTCCATCCGTTTTTCGTCCGTTTTCATCCGTTTTTCATCCATTTTTCATCCGTTTTTTTTTTACATCTACTACCAATGCAAAAATGGATGAAAAACAGACCGTTTGTCTGTTTATGTCCGTTTTTTTGTCTGATCCATTTTTTTGATGGATGAAAAATAGGGCACTCATCCGTTCCAAAAAACGGACATTGACGGAAGCGAATGAAAACGGATGTTAACAGATGATCATCCGTTGTCATCCGTTTTTACATAGAGATGCATTGATGTCCGTTTTTCATCCGTCAAAGGATGGATGAAAAACGGACAAACAGACCGTATGTGTGAAAGGGGCCTTAGTTGCTGCTTTTGGAAACCTTTACATATTAAGGGCTCTTTCACACGGACGTTCCGTATGTCCGTAAATCACCCCATCCGTTTGCGGGTGATATACGGACATAATGAATGTCTATGAGATTGCGGATGTCAGCGGATGACCATCCGCTGACATCCGATTTTCGTCCTTTCAGTTCTGTTCTGTTTTTTGGAACGGAACAGAACCCTATTTTTCTTCCGTTTAAAAAACGGAACGGATGCAAAATTGGATGTCAGCGGTGTCATCCGCTGACATCCGCAATGCCCATAGACATGCATTATGTCCTTATATCATCCGCAAACGGATGGGATGATATGCGGACATACGGAGCGGATGACACAAGTGTCATCTGTGTCCGTGAAAAAAAAAAAAAAAAAGTGCCGGAGCGGATCGCAATACGGTCTGCTCCGTGTGAAAGAGTCCTAAAGCTCAGTTTTTTTTTTTTTTAAATATATAACAATGCCTCTTAGCCTACAGATGTATGGCTATGAGACTTCAGGCTCTGGAGTGCCTAGGCACGGAATAGGTACTACTGTTTTTCAGTGGACATTAACAACAATATGTAAATACTTAATTCCCTAAAGCGGAGCGCCACCTAAAAGAGGAAGCTCCCGGGGGCGTGGCCTGAAGACCTATGTGAGCGGACGTGTTCTAGAGAGGCTCTCCCGGCGGATCTCCGTTTAAGCTATCCTGCGGCTCCAAACTCGAGCGATACCCTTACCCCCGACCGCCGGTGGACACCGCCATCCAGCCCTGGTCATGTCTCCGCCGAAACGGCCATCCGAAGCGGCGGCTAAGCTGGAGAAGTTTCGGCGCCAGGAGGTGAGCGGCGTGGCCCAAAATGGCGGACCGTCCCAGCCAGCTCCTGCTGCAGCGGCTCAGGCTGCGGACCAGGCAGTCATTCTGGCTGCCGTCACGGATTGCAAGGCGTCCCTTACCACTAAAATAGAGGAGATAAAGGTGGACATATCTTTACTCAGGCAGGACTTTCAAAAGTTGCGGGGCAGGATGTCGGAAGCCGAGGGACGGCTCTCCAGAGTGGAGGATGATTTACCCCCCATACAGAACGCTGCTGAACAGGCCGCCAGGGATATACAGTTCTTGCTACATAAACAGGATGATCTGGAGAACAGAGCCCGGCGTAATAACGTTCGTTTTATTGGCTTGCCGGAGGCTGCGGAGGGGTCGTCCCCTGCCACGTTCCTGGAAGATCTACTGGTTAAATCATACGGCAGGGAGGCATTCTCACAGGCCTTTGTTGTGGAACGGGCGCACCGAATGCCAGCTAAAAAGCCGCCCCCAGGTGCACCACCCCGGGTCTTTATTGCCAGATTCATGAACTTTCGGGACAGGGATGCAGTGCTCCGGCTATCCAGGGAGCGGGGGAATATCCCACTGGACAACCATAACATCATGGCGTTCCCGGACTTCTCGGCGGAAGTCCAGAAGCAGCGTAGCCAGTTTGGAGAAGTCAAGAGGCGCCTTAGGACCCGCAACCTCAAGTATGCGATGTTATATCCGGCCAGGCTACGAGTGGTTGGAGAGGATAGGGTACATTTTTTTGAAGACCCTGACGCGGCGATAGCCTGGCTGGATCGTCTGCCGTGAGCGGTGAGTCTGTTGCCTCTTCCCCGCCCCTGAGTACATTGGAAGACTGTACGTTCTCCAGTCTGAACTGCCCTGATGATTCTCCCTTTGCTTCTCGCCCCCTTCACCTGCCCTACATGCCTTGGAAGTTCGTGGTGGCACTCCCTCTGTTCCCCTGACACACTAGTATTTTTGGACTGAACTCCTTCGGGGGATGCCTGCTTGCCCTTTTACCTGCCCCCCCTTTTTTTTCTTTTTTTGCCTCCCCTTGGTCGTACGGACTCTTTTCCCTCCCCCCCCCCCCATGGACCTTTTTTCTTTTCTCATCTGTTTTGCCGATACAGACTTTTTTTTTTCTATATTTGACTTCCGGCCGGGAGGTCTCTATGCCCATCATGGGTGCTGTGAACCCTCGTTGTCATACTTTGTGCTCACTGATGTGTTCCAGAAATGGGACCCCTCTTCGGAGATTGTTCGCCCCCACGGGCTCGTGGTGCTCTGGTTGGTCCTGGGGGGCTTTGCCTTTTGGTGGAGCTACCCGGGGCGGCCGGTCACTGCTGCCCGTGGACTGTTTGGTTTTGGGATTGATGCTCACACAAGTTGGGGTGTGTGTTGGGCTGGGTGGGGGGTGGGGGTTTATGTTTATTGAGTTATGCTATGTGATTTGTGTACTGACATGTATTTGCACTACCCTGTATTTTCGCACTGTTTGGTTGGACTCCTGGATTTCAGGCCATGGGCGGCGGGTGCAGTTTACACTTGTCCTGGGTTGCTGTCCACATCCTGTGCCACGGCATGTTCTCTCCTCCTTGATGTTATGGCAGGGCTGACCTTTCTTACGTGGAACGTGCGGGGCATCCGAGACAAGGTCAAGCGCACGGTTATCCTGTCCTACCTCAAGGAACAGAGGGCAGATGTCATTGCACTAGTTGAAACGCATGCTGAGGGAAACTTGCTTGGGGCCATCCGCAGACCGTGGGTCGGCTGGGCTTTTCATGCGTCACATTCCTCTCATTCGAGGGGTGTGTCGTTGCTGGTCTCCCGGTCTGTGGCTTTCGCAGTAAAGGAGGTGGTGACGGACCCCATGGGTAGGTATGTCTTTGTGGCTGGAGCTATGGGGGGGCATGACATACTTCTCTTAGCCTGGTACCTTCCTCCCCCCTTTAGTGCTACCCTCCTGACGGAGGGCATGATGTTTATGGCAAGATACCCCTCGGTTCCTGCAGTCTGGATGGGGGACTTTAATACGGTCTCCAGTCCGCTTCTGGATAGGGTGGGTGCCCCGGGCTCCCCACCCTGCCCGGATAGAGCCACACGCTTTCATAGATTGTTGACCAGCTGTCACCTCTTTGACTCGTGGAGGTGTTTACATCCCACTGCACGGGCCTACTCGTGCTTTTCCACGACCCACTCCACCATGTCTAGGATTGATGGTATATGGATCTCCCAGGCCCTTCTGCCCAAGCTTCTGGGCGCCCGTTTTGGCCCGAGACTGCTCTCGGACCACGCCCCGTATATGGCTACTCTGTCCCCGCTTACCACCCCTCCCCAGAGACATTGGCGCTTGAATCCCTTTTGGCTCAAGACTATCCCGGACATTGACTCCTTGACGACAGAATGGGACTTTTTTTTCAGCTCCAACTCTGACACTGCTTCCGCGTTGTCGGTGTGGGAGGCCTTCAAGGGCCATGCATGTTTACTTTTGACGTCGCGTATTGCTCGACATCGCAGGGCGTCGCGGACCGACCTTCTTGCTGCTGAACGTCAATTGGCTGAACTGGAGGCTGAATATGCCGGCTCTCCGACGCCGGACGCACTTTCTCAACTCAAATTACGGTCTAGGGCCCTGGACCATATGTTCCAGGAACGGGCTAATCATAAATTATTTTTCGGCCGTCAACGTATTTTTGAGCATGGTGAGCGATCGGGCAAATTGCTTGCCTATTTGGCACATATGGACGATAGACCGCCCGTGGTGATTACACTTCACCCCTCGGTGCTGGGGGACTCCTCGGATCCAGCGGCTGTGGCGGAGCTCTTTGCTTCGTATTTTAGCGAGGTTTATTCCTCTAAGGTGGATTATGATCCGTTGGATCTGACCAGTTTGCTGGATACCCTGGAGTTCCCTGCACTGACCCCTGAACAGGTTGCGGTGCTTGAGGCCCCGATTTCTCGGACCGAGATAGTCTCTGCCATTTCTAGTTTTGCTAGGGCTAAAGCGCCTGGATCTGATGGCCTCCCCATCGAGTTTTATTTGCAGTATTTTGAGTCCTTGACCTCCCGTCTGCTCGCGGTGTTTGAGGCGGCATTTGAGTTGGGCTCTTTACCTGCCTCGATGTGTGAGGCACTGATCATTTTGCTCCCCAAGCCTGGCAAGGATCCCCGGTATCCGGATTCCTACAGGCCCATCTCCCTGTTACAGTGCGATGTTAAAATCCTGGCCAAGGTACTTGCCCTTAGACTCAACGTAGTGATCCTCTCCTTGGTACACCCCGATCAGATGGGATTCATGCCGGCCAAGAATACGGCCTTCAACACCAGGCGCTTGTTCATGAACATGCAGGCCCCCCATGACTGTGTCGGTACCAGGGTGGTTGTGACTTTGGATGCCGCCAAGGCCTTTGATTCTGTCGAGTGGTCATACCTGTGGCAATGTCTCCGTAAATTTGGGTTCGGTCCGAAGTTCATTAAATGGCTTACAGTGTTATACAGTCAACCTCGGGCTCGGGGGGTGGCCAATGGCTGGACTTCTAGGTCCTTTCCTCTTTCTCGAGGTACGCGTCAGGGGTGTCCCATCTCCCCACTGCTGTATGCCCTGGCGGTCGAGCCACTTGCGATGGCCCTCCGGGCGGACCCAGGCATAAAGGGTCTCCGCCGCGGGGACCTTGAGGAGCGTGTTGGGCTGTACGCAGACGACATGATCCTGTACCTGGCGGACTCCGGGCCCTCTTTGAGGCGTGCCCTGGAGGTCATACAGCAGTTCGGGAGATTTTCTGGCCTGACGGTCAATTGGGACAAGTCCCTTGTCCTTCCTATAGACAGTTTCCCCCCAGCAGCTGACCAAGCGTCGCTCCCCCTGTCGCGGGTGTCGGAATTCAAGCATCTTGGGGTCCGGGTGACTAGATCCCTTCCTGACTATATCCCGTTAAATATTGAACCCCTCTTTGCCTTGGTCAAGGACAAAACACAAGTTTGGGCTAGGCTACCCTTGGGCGTCATGGGCAGGGTGGGCCTGGTAAAGATGATCCTGCTCCCCAAAATCCTATACCTGCTGTGGCACTCTCCAGTTTATATTCCATATAGATACTTTATGACTCTAGAGAGCCTGCTGAGATCATTTATTTGGGGCTCCTCCAGACACAAGCTGTCCTGGAGGCACACCCAGAAGCCGACCAAGTTGGGGGGCCTGGCGGTTCCTGAATTGGCAAGGTATTACCTGGCTGCCCAATTATCGCATTTCTTTCATCTGGATAAACAGGACTCGGACAGGTATATGGCGCTGGTCTGCAGAGGTGCGGAGTCGCGGCTCCCTCACCCGTTCTGTGATGTCCTTAGAGGAGTTGCTGGGTCTACCCCTGTGGCTCCTCGGGGAGGTCTCCTGTTCCATCATAGGCGGGTCTGGGACCTGGCGATGTCCAGAACCGGGGATGCAACGTTGCATTCCATGACTCCCTTGTGGTTTAACCGTCAGCTGCCGGAGCTCCTCCATATCCCTGATCCTGGGGTGTGGATTCGTAGGGGTATATATTTGCTGTCCCATGTTGTTTCTGCTGGGTCTGTTAAGTCTTTTAGCCTACTCCAGGAGGAGTTCCAACTCCCGGCATTCATGCACTTTTACTATTTGCAGTTGTCCCACGCTTTGAGAGGACAATTTGCCCATGCCATCCCGGACTTACCGTCAGTTGACATACTTGAGGTGATCAGGGGCCAGGAACACCGCAAACTCATATCATTGCTCTATGAAATGTTAGGCACCAAGCGGGTGACTGCCCTGGCATATGGGGTGCGGGAGTCCTGGGTGGGCGATGCTGGGGAGCTGGGGGACGAGGAGTGGGACGAGGCCTTGGAAGCTTGCACCTTGGTCTCTCCTAAATTGTCGGACCGGCTAACTCAGATCTATATTGTCCACAGATCGTATCTTACCCCTGTGCGACTGGCTCGATTTGACTCCTCCCGCTCCTCTGCATGCCCTAGGTGTTCTCACTCCCCGGGCACCTTCGGGCACATGATTTGGTCCTGCTCGGACGTGCAGGGATTTTGGACGCAGGTTGTCCGGTTCCTGCATGACCGTATGGGATGCCCGACTACCCTGGACCCCAAGCTGTGCCTACTTGGGATTTTTCCCGAGTCTGACGCGGACAAACATATGGTTCAATTTCTCCGGGAGACCCTGTTTGCTGCTAGGAAAGTAATAGCCCTGAAATGGATGCAGCCTGTGTCCCCTACCCTTGAGGCTTGGAAGGCAGTGGTGAGCGCTACTCTCCCTTTCAAGAAGGTCATGTATGCTAATAGGGGTTGCCCCAAAAGGTACAACAAAATATGGGATAGGTGGCTGGAGGCCCCTGACACATGTCAGATTTAAGAAACAGGGGATACTGCACGTATACGCTTTGACACAGCGACTGGTTTCTGGACCTGCGCCCATGGTCTCTACTGTGTGTTGGACTGTGATGGATAGTCTTTGATTACAACCCGTCAAGTGTATTGTTATCTTATTGTTTGACTCTTATGCCTTGTACTTTTTGCCCAGTGTGAGGCCTGCATTTTTTTGATTATGTACTCCTGTACTTGTGCAAATGTCTGACGGTATTTTTTCTTTTGTATGTTTATATGTCATGTTTAACTCAATAAACGTTTGTTTGGTTCAAAAAAAAAAAAAAAGAGGAAGCTCCGCTTGTTCGCACCCTCCACTGCCACTTTGACAATTTTTTGGGCGCAGCTCATGCATGCGCAGTAGGAAATTGGCTGTGAAGCCTGAAGGCTTCACTGCTGGTTTTCTTACTTGCAACGCCAGCGCCTGCACCCGAAGCTGATGGACGAATCTGGAACTGGACGAAGCTGGAACTGGAAAGAGTCCAGGGAAGGGCAACAAAAATAATTAGGGGAAAGGAGGGCATCAGCTATGAGGACAGACTACAAGCACTGAACTTATTCTCTCTGGAGAAGAGACGATTGAGGGGGGATATGATATCAATGTACAAATATTGTACTGGCGACCCTAGCATAAGGAACAAACTATTCAGAGTAAGGGAATACAATAAGACACGTGGCCACTCACTAAAACTAGAGGAAAGGTGGTTTAACCTTAAAGTACGTAGGGGGTTCTTTACTGTCAGAGCAGTAAGGATGTGGAATTCTCTTCCGCAAGCAGTCGTATCAGCAGGGAGCATTGATAGTTTCAAAAAACTATTAGATGGACACCTTAAAGACCACAACATACAGGGATATACAATGTACGGTTAACAGCAAACACACACACATCATAGGTTGAACTGGATGGACTGATGTCTTTTTTCAACCTCACTAACTATGTAACTATGAATCAGCTTGGGGTGCCGACATTGCGGGATCCCTGGACAGGTAAGTGTCCTTTTTTTAAAAGTTAGCAGCTACAGACTGGAACACTGCTTTTAAGCAGAAATAAACTCTCAGTCAACACAAACTGTTTTTAATCCTTATACTGCTAGCATTAGTGAAAAGATAGGGAGGTGTACAGTTTTATACTGTATTTAAAGTGTTACTAAAGGCAAACACTTTTTCATTTTGGATAGAGTAGGGGCCGGTTCACACCACATGCAGTCCAGTGCATTTTTTTCTGCATCAAAAAAGTAGGTTATATGGTTTCCAAAGGCATAGTTCACAGCAGTGCGGTTTGTCCCAGAAAAAAAAGTGGAACATGTTGTATTTTTCTGCACTGGACTGTACTGGAATGCATTAAAATGCATTAAAATGCATAAACAAATGCACTGGAAAGCTCCTAAATGCATCCAAAACGCACTGAAATGCATGTGTCCCTATTGATGATTAAGAAAAAAAGAGGAGAAAAAATGCACTGGAATGTATCAAAAACACATCAAAAGCAACATGCAGAAATGCATCCAGAACGCATGCGGACTGCTTTTCTGTGGTGCGAACTGGCTCTAAGGGAGGATTATAACCTCCTGTCAGTTTTTTGTGTCACCAGGATTACCAGTTTTATCTTTAGTCCACTTTAACCACTTGACGCCCGCCCACCGTCACATGGGACTACGTCATATAATGGCGCCCCAGAATGGCCTCTCTCGCGCGCCTGCGGGGGCGCGCATTGTGTTGATTGTGGCCACGTTGTGTTGCTAGGACAGGGCGCGACCCCGATCTTGGTATAGAGCCAATGACGTGGCCTTTTACCCATGTGATCGGCTGTGTCCAATCACAGCTCGTCACATGTAAATGAGGAAGTGCCGTTTATCGGCTCTCCTCGCCTCACACTGTCAGCATGTGTGGTGAGGAGAGCCGATCAGCGGCTCCTCCTCAAAGGGGAGTCTAGGGCAGGTAATCAGGGCACTGATCATCAGTGCCCTGATTACAGAAAATTAAAAAAACAGTGCCAATCAGTGCACACAATCAGTGCCCATAGTTCTGCCAGTCAGTGCCCATCAGTGCCTGCTCATCTGTGCTGCCCATCAATGCTGGCCGTCAGTGCCCATCAGTGCCCTTCAGTGCCGCCCATCAGTCCCATCAGTGCCACCTCTCAGTGCCCATCAGTGCCGCCTCTCAGTGCCCATTAGTGCCGCCTATCAGTGCTCATCAGTGCCACCTATCAGTGTGGCATATTAGTACCTCCTCATCAGTGCCACCTAATCAGTGCCCATAAGTACCACCTCATCAGTGCCCATCAATGCAGCCTATCAGGGCCTATCAGTGCCGCCTCATCAGCGCACAACAGTGAAGGAGAAAATTTACTTATTTTCAAAATTTGCTGACAGAAAATAAGAAAAAAATTTTTTTTACAAAATTTTCTGTCTTTTTTTTTTCTTTTTTAGTAAGAAATAAAAAAACCCAGTGGTGATAAAATACCACCAAAAGAAAGCTCTATTTGTGAGAAAAAATGATAAAAATTTCATATGGGTATAGTGTAGCATGACCGCGCAATTGTCATTCAAAGTGTGACAGCGCTGAAAGCTGAAAATTGGCCTGGGCAGGAAGGGGGTGAAAGGGCACTGTATTGAAGTGGTTAAACTTTTTTTTTTTCCATTTTTCGAGTTCCTGGTTTCTGACCTAGGCCAAAACGATGTCATACGATCTAGGAGTCTTCTTAGGCATTATATTTTCATCTGGAGCAGGGGAGGAGGGGCTTCTCAGCTAAGCACACTGTCCTGCCTGAGCTAAGGATAGATGTATTCCATGAAGTAAATGCTACAAGAATCATCTGCCCTTGCTTAAGATGGCTGCAGCTAGAAATGCTAGAGGAGTGATTTTCAAAGCGAATTTCTCCGCAAATAATGCATGGAGACATGGATGGATGGCTGAGTTTGCTTTCAATATTAAAGTGGTTCTAAAGGCTCAAGGTAGGGTGACCAGACGTTTCTGGGGACAGTCCCGGGATGGAGGACAAACCAAGTCTGTCCCCGGCAGGGGCGGTGCCAGGTGGGTGCTTGGGTGTGCTTAATTTTATTGGAGAGGGAGGGGTTAATGTATGCCTGGTGCTTACTAACGTGTGGGGGGGGAGGTGACTGAGTGACACAAGGACAGATCGAGGGTTCAGCTATGCTGAACCCTGCAATCTGACCCTGCCTGTCACTTAGGAGATCCGCCCGCTCTGTTTACACAAGCAGGCGGATCTCCAAACTAGATTCCCCGACGATCGGGGGAAGAGCAGCGGCGATCGCCGCCGCTCCTCCCCTGGCCCGACTCCCGCTGTGACTGAAAACAGCGGGAGCGAGCCTCCGGTGGCGCGCGCACGCCGCCGAGAGACGGGAATGTCTGGTGACGTAGACCTACGTCGCCAGACGATAACGAGCCACTGTGCCGCAGTAGCAGCACAGTGAGCAGTGGGGAAGCGGTTAACCCCTTCCCTGCCAGTGTAATTTTTACAGTAACAGTGCATATATATAGCACTGATTACTGCAGTAATGTCACTGGTACCCCCAAAAGTGTCAAAAATGTCAGTCAAGGGTCCGATTTGTCCGCCGCAATGTCGCAGTCCCGCAAAAAAAATCGCAGATCGCCGCCATTACGCGTTAAAAAAAAAAACACCAAAAATGACAGAAATCTTTCCCTTTGTTAGTAAACGCAATAACTTTTGCGCAAACCAATCAAAATATGCTTATTCTGATTTTTTTTACCAAACATAGGTACCAGAAAACAAATTGGCCAAAAATTTGATTTTTACATTTTTTTGGGGGGAATTTCATATAAAAAATGTTAAAAATATTGTTATTTTTTCAAAAGAAACGCTCTTTTTTTGTTTTTAGCGCAAAAAGTAAAAATCGCACAGGTGATCAAATACCACCAAAAGAAAGCTCTGTTTGTGGGAAAAAAAGGACGTAAATTTCATTTGGGTACGGCGTTGCACGACTGCGCAAATGTCAGTTAAAGTCGCACAGCGCCGAATCGCAAAAAGTGGCCCAGACGTAAGACAGCAAAATCCTCCAGTGGTAAAGTGGTTAAGCACCCCCAAAAATTCTTTAATTACCCTCATAGCACCCCCAAAATTCCAATGTCACTACTTGCATATGTCACAATTAGTTTTTCGTATTTGCACATCCTCTATTGATGCCAGAAAGCCACATAAACTGCTAATCATGAGTTAGACTTGGCAGTCTGATTTTAGAGGCAGATTAATGTACACCCTCTCTGCTGCTACCTCAGCCAATGAGAAAGCATTGTACCCGCCCCTTCCTCAGCCTTCCTGATTTGACTTCTAAGCTAAGCTGTATCAGGAGGAGGTGCCAGGAGATCGACAGGAGAGGGGCAAGAGAGGAGTGGAGAGAACACAGCCTGCTATGGAGGAGGGATTACAAGAGACAGACGGATCATTTCTCAGCCTCTGCAGTGAGTCTAAAGAAACACCTTCTGCCAGCAATGAGTGCGGGGTACAGAAAGTTAGAAGAGCAGCACCAGGACAGGATGTTTGTGTGTTCTATTTTTCCCATCATCCATCCACCCCTCCCTCTATCCATCGCTCTCTACATCCATCCATCCCTGCTTCCATCCCTCCATCCATTCCTCCCTCCATCTATTCATGCCTCCCTCCATCCATCCCTCTCTCCATTACTCTCTCCCTCCATCCCCCCATCCATCCATACCTCTATGCCTCCTTCCATCCATCCATCCCTCCCTTCCTCTATCCAACCATCCCTCCATCCATCCATCTCTCTCTCCCTCCCTCCCTCCCTCCCTCTATCCTCCCACTATCCTCCATCCATCCCTCCCTCCCTCTCCCCCTCCCTCTATTTACCCATTCCTCCCTCCATCTATTCATCCCTTCCTCCATCCAACCATCCCACCCTCCATCTATCCTTCTATCTAACCATCCATCCACCCATCCCTCCCTCCATCTCTTCAGCCACCCCCCCTCATCCATCCCTCCACCCACCCACCCAACCATTCCTCCCTCTATCATCAAACTATCCCTCCCTCCATCTATCCCTCTATCAATCCCTCCCTCCATCCATCCCTCCAATCATCCCTCCCTCATGCATCCATCCATCCAACCATCCCTCCCTCCTTCCATCCATTCATCTCTTGTTCCATCCATCTAACCCTCCCTCTCTCCCTTCCTCCATCCATCCAAACATCCATTCACCCCTCCCTCCAACCATCCTTTGCTCTATCAATCCATCTATCCCTCCCCTCATCCATCCATCCCTCCCTCCCTTCATCTAACCATCCCTCCATCCAACCATCCCTCCCTCCCTCCACCCAGACCATCAGGCCAGGTCTCTTGCACACAGGGGGCTGATCCCATTCAGTGAAATTACAGCCCAGGTGTAGTGTACAGACATGAATAGTTGTGTGCTGCTGTATTACTCTATAAAAACAGTGATCATAAACATGAGTACAGCAGCGTACAACTATTCATGTCAGAGACGGGCTGTACATTGCACCTGAGCTGCAATTACAATGAATGGGCTCAGCCACCTGTGTGCAGAGTCCTAAATCTCAATAAAAGTATGGCCCCTTTCACAGAAGTGGACCGTTCTTTTCATCAGTTCAGTCTTGTCAAAATGGATGAAATATTCATCTGTTTTTCATCAGTTTTTTTTTTACATCCACTACAATGCAAAAACAGATGAAAAACTGACCATTTGTCAGTTTACATCCGTTTTTCGTCCAATCCGTTTTGTTAAAGGAAGAAAAATAGAGCTTTGATCAGTTAAAAAAAAAATGGATGATGACGGATGCGGATGTAAACTGATGTAAATAGATGATCATCCATTAAAGGCCTCTTTCACACGGGCGCTCCGTTTTTGTTGTCCGTTCAGTCACTTTTTTTTTTTATGGACACGGATGACACTTGTGTCATCCGGTCCGTATGTCCGTATATCATCCCATCCGTTTGCGGATGATATACGGACATAATGTATGTCTATGGGATTGCTGATGTCAGCGGATGATATTCGGACATAATGTATGTCTATGGGATTGCGGATATCAGCAGATGACACCGCTGACATCCGATTTTGCATCCTTTCTGTTTTTTAAACAAAAGAAAAATAGGGTTCTGTTCTGTTCCAAAAAACGGAACAGAACTGAAAGGACGCAAATCGGATGTCAGCGGATGGTCATCCGCTGACATCCGCAATCCCATTGACATGCATTATGTCCGTATATCACCTGCAAATGGATGGGGTGATATACGGCCATACGGAACGCCCCTGTGAAAGAGGCCTAAATCCGTTTTTCCATAGAAATGTTTGATGTCCGTTTTTCATCCGTCAACAGGTGGGATGTGTGAAAGGGACCTTATGTGAACTTTCGCTCTGCACTATCTCTTCTCATGTTAGTGTAAATTATATTCAATATTGAGTTTAGTGGTCAATACAAACACCAAATGCAAAATTTTCAAGAGAATCAGCTAATTTGCAACTCTGCACTCTATGTAGTGCATGCCTGAATGCTACAATCTGTACATAGCGTGCTCCTGAACTCTGTATGTAGCACACTTCTGATCTCTGCACTATGTACATAGCACACTCTTGATCTCTGCACTGTGTACCTAGCACACTCGGACACTCCTGATCTCTGCACTGTGTACATAGCACACTCCTGATCTCTGCACTGTGTACCTAGCACACTCCTGATCTCTGCACTGTGTACCTAGCACACTCCTGATCTCTGCACTGTGTACCTAGCACACTCCTGATCTCTGCACTGTGTACCTAGCACACTCCTGATCTCTGCACTGTGTACATAGCACACTCCTAATCTCTGCACTGTGTACCTAGCACACTCCTGATCTCTGCACTGTGTACGTAGCACACTCCTGATCCCTGCACTGTGTACCTAGCACACTCCTGATCCCTGCACTGTGTACATAGCACACTCCCGATCTCAGCACTGTGTACATAGCACACTCCTGATCTCTGCACTGTGTACATAGCACACTCCTGATCTCTGCACTGTGTACCTAGCACACTCCTGATCTCTGCACTGTGTACCTAGCACACTCCTGATCCCTGCACTGTGTACATAGCACACTCCCGATCTCAGCACTGTGTACATAGCACACTCCTGATCTCTGCACTGTGTACATAGCACACTCCTGATCTCTGCACTGTGTACATAGCACACTCCTGATCTCTGCACTGTGTACGTAGTGTATTTCAGATTTCTGCACTGTGTACGTAGTGCATTCTTGATTTCTGCAATATGTACGCAGCACACTCCTGATCTCTGCACTGTATACATAGCACACTATTGAACCCTGCACTCTGTACGTAGTGACCTCCTGAACTCTGTATATAGCGCACCCTTAACTTTTGCACTTCTAATGTTGCGCATGCCTAAACTCTGTACATAGCGCACCCCTGAACTCTGCACTCTTTAACGTTGTGCACCCCTGAACTCTGGACTCTGTACATTGCGCACCCCTGAACACTACACTCTGTACATCGCGCATCCCTGAACACTGCACTCTGTATATGGTGCATCCCTGAACTCTGCACTTTGTACATGGCGCATGCCTGAACTCTGTACATAGTGCACCCCTGAACTCTTCACATAGCGCACCCCTGAACTCGGCACATAGCACACCCCTGAACTCGGCACATAGCGCACCCCTGAACTCTGCACATAGCGCACCCCTGAACTCGGCACATAGCGCACCCCGGAACTTGGCACATAGCCCACCCCTGAGCTCTGCACATAGCACACCCCTGAACTCTGCACATAGCGCACCCCTTAACTCGGCACATAGTGCACCCCTGAACTCTGAACTCTGTACATAGCGCACCCCTGAACTCTGTAAATAGCGCACCCCTGAACTCTGCACATAGTGCACCCCTGAACTCTGCACATAGCGCACCTCTGCGCTTCTTTAGTAAGGATAAAATACAAAATATGCATTCAAAAGTTTTTCTCTATCTTATCTTTTTAAAATTTGGTAGTCATATCCCAAAAAATTCTAAGAAGTATCTTTTTTTTTTATCCCATGGACGAAATGTGAGAAATATTGTATCATTTCAAAAACACATACCACATACACTGCATATATAGAAAAAAATATGCATATACAATTGTTTACTATTTGCCAATTAAAAAAAATTTGTCCGCAGATTTCATTTTAAAAAACTGGTCACCTTACCCAAGGTTTTCTACCTTCATGCATTTTATGCATGAAGGTAAAAAACCTTCTCTGCGCAGCCCTCCAAATACTTAACTGATTCCCATCGCAATCCAGCGATCTGCACGAGAGCCTTGACTCTCCGGGGACTCTCCCTCCTCATTGGCTGAGACAGCCATTTACTCCCGCTGCTATCATTTACAGCCAGTGAGCCAATGAGAAGAGGAGGGGGGGGGGGCTGAGCCGTGGCTGTGTGTGTGTATAGACACACAGAGCAGCGGCTCAGGAGCCAGCCTGCTAAGGTGTCTCCATTGTAAGCTGCTTGCTTTAGGGGCAATTAGCAGGAGGGAGGGGCCGGGAGTGTCGGTGAGGGACCCAAGTAGAAGAGCATCGGGGCTGCTCTGTGCAAACCTGCTGCACAGAGCAGGTAAGTATGACATGTTTGTTATTTTAAAAAAAAAGAAAAAAAATGCCTTTAATATCACTTTAAAAATTAATAAGGCATGGCTCACACTACTGCGATGTGACTTTGAAGTGCTTTACAGTGCGACTTTGATCCGAGGTTGTATATTCTATAGGGCCAAGTCACATTGTAAATCGCACCAAAGTAGAGCAGGAACCATTTCTAAAATTGTACCAGGCTGAGTTGCATTGATTAGAATGGGCACCTTTGAAAACAAAAAGATTTTCCTCATCATGCGATTATGTGCAACTCAAGTTGCATCAGAAGTCGCACTAGTAAACCAGGACTTAAATAGCATTTTCCAGTTTGTGGTGCTCTGATACAGTTTAGTTCCACTGTAAAGTGCAACTATGTGGCAAATGAGGTTTGATGTTGATAAATGTAAAAGTTATGCACTTGGGGGCCAAGAATATGCATGCATCATACATACTAGGTGGAGTAGAATTGGGGGAATCCATAGCGGAGAAGGATCTGGGTGTTATGGTAGATCATAAGCTTAATAATAGCATGCAATTCCAAGCTGCGGTTTCCAAAGCGAGCAAAGTCCTTTCTTGTATTAAGAGAGGCATGGACTCCAGAGAGAGAGGTATAATTTACCCCTGTACAAATCATTAGTAAGACCTCATCTGGAATATGCAGTTCAGTTTTGGGCACCAGTTCTTAAAAAGGATATCGGGGGAACTGGAGAATATAAACACAACCTCTTTAAAGCGGAGTTCCGGCCACAAAAAAGTTTTTTCAATAACAGTCAGGGCTAGTACATTCCACAATGGATAGCCTCTGTACTGTCCCGGGTCGCACTTACCTTTTAGAAGAAATACTTACCTTGAAAATTTCTTCTCCAGCGCTGCTATCTCGGATGTGGGCAGCTGAAGCCAGCACGTCCTCTTCTGCATCCTCTTCCGTGACCTCTTCTCCCAGAATGTGCCTGCTCCAGCCCCGATCGTCACTTCCGGTGCGGGCGCTTCATCCCTCCACAGCTTCT
Organism: Pelophylax lessonae; assembly: GCF_965119305.1. Taxonomy (NCBI): domain Eukaryota; kingdom Metazoa; phylum Chordata; class Amphibia; order Anura; family Ranidae; genus Pelophylax; species Pelophylax lessonae. The sequence goes on from NC_138768.1 coordinate 112,926,910, forward strand.
GGGCATGCCCAGAAGCTGTTTAGAAGGGAATGACGCGCCTGCACCGGAAGTGACGAGCGGGGCCGGTGCAGGCGCATTGATTCCTGGGAGCGATGACGTTCAGCTCCCAGGAATCAATGCAAAGAGGAAGTGACGGCACGGGCCGCGGCCCCAGAGGAAGGAAGTGGAAGAAAGGTGAGTATATATTTCTTCAATAACAAGGTAAGTAAACAAAAAAAAACGTAACTATCCATTTCTTTTTCAGGTGACGAAAAGCAAGCGGATGGCCCAAAATCGACTATGTCGATTTTGTGGCTGGAACTCCGCTTTAAGCACAATTAAAATTGTTCCCTATAACATAACAAACGTTCACTTTTTGAGTTCAGAGTAACTTTAACCACTTACCGCAAACTGACGTATATATACGTCGGGTAACTTTGCGGGGTTATACCGGGATGATGCCTCTAGCTAGAGGCATCATCCCGGTACCGTGGTTTAGTGCCAACGGTCGGCTTCCTGTCGGTAACGACCGATGCGGCTCAGGAGCTGCTCCTCGATCGTTACCCGGGTGAGCGGGAGGGGACGTCCCCCCCTCTCCCGCCACCTTCCGTGACTTTTAACGGGGCTCCCGTCCCACCGGGAGCCCCAAGCACCCAGCCCGCACGTCCGCTGGCTGGATGGAGTCCCAATCAAAGCCGTAAACGGCTTTGATCGGGTCTCCGATGACGTAACCCGGAGGCGGCGTCCATGACGTCACTTCCGGGTTACTGTGCTGCAAAAGGCGGCAAATTTAAAAAACGGCTGTATGCAAAAACGCTGTTTTCTGCGTTTTGCATACATGGAAGTGTAGTGGAGGGGTCGAGGGTCTTTTAGACCCTCGATCCCTCCATAAAGAGTACCTGTCACTGCATATTGGTGTCACAAGGGTTGTTTACATTGCTTGTGACAGCAATAAAAGTGATCAGATTTTTTTTTTTTTAAACTTTAATAAAGTTAAAAAAAAATAAATAAATAAATAGGAAAAAAAAATAAATTTTTAGCCGCCGTCACCGTTAGCTCGCGCACAAAAAAAATGTATACGGAAGTCGAGCCGCAAATTAAATCGCTGTTCAAACCACACATGTGAGGAGTCGCTGCGATCGCCAGAGTGTAAACAATAATTTTAAAAAAGAGCTACACTCTAACTCTAAACTGGTAACCGTTAAATAAATTTAAAGCGTCGCCTATTGAGATTTCTATTGACCGTAGTTTGTCGCCATTCCACGGTTGCGCGCAATTTTAAACCCTAACATGTTGGGTATCTATTTACTCGGCGTGACATCATCTTTCACAAAAAAAAAATGGGCTAACTTTACTGTTTAGTATTTTTTAAATGCAGTGAAATGTGCTTTTTCAAAAATTTTCCAACAAAATGGCGTTTTAAAGACCGCTGCGCAAATACTGCGTGACAAAAAATATTGCAATGACCGCCATTTTATTCTCCAGAGTCTTTGCTAAAAAAATATATATAATGTTTGGGGGTTCTAAGTAGTTTTCTAGGAAAAAATACTGGTTTTAACTTGTGAACAAAAAGTGTCCGAAATAGGGCTGGGGCTTAAATAGTTAAGATTGCATTCAGTTTAGCCTCTTGGTCTTGGTGACTATGCGATTAGAACCGGATGTGTCTTTATAAAAAGTTTTATATCCAAAGCTATTTTACAACAATTCATTTTTGAACTGGCCGTCAGCAGAAGGCTGTAATTATTTCATATGTTAATGCTGGAAAAGCAGTCAGCAGTGAAAGAGTGAAGCTAGTATGAGCCTCATAACATTCCCTTAGTGGCAAAGCCTATTAAATTATCTTAAGCCATATAGACGCTATCCTGAGAATACCTGAATATACATGAACACTGCGTGTTTAGACAAACTAAAAAATAATGTGATCTTGTCACACGATCTTTAGAAATGCCTGGTTTCTTGGAATCTGTGCAGTAACTCTGCAGCCTTGCCCTCACAAGCACTTCACATTCCTCTATCAGAGCCTGTAATATTCGCACCGTGGAATATTTAAATAAGCATTATGGAAGAACCATAAATCTTGTGCTGTGGTCTTGTTCTGCAAGTTGAATGGCTTTCATGTAGCTTTAGGTGTAGATTAGAGGTGAATGGACTGTTCCTTGCTACTTATGTAAATGTATACCATGCATAGCAATGTACAGCTCCTACAGCATTCTGTAAAGGAAACCTGCCCTGTAAGAAATAGGGAGGATGATACTGGTGACCTTTTTCTGAAACTGCTAGATTCCTGGTTGTCAAGGAGACCTTTCTATAACTTTGCAAAGTCTGCATTAATAAATGCTTGACATATCAGAAAGCTTTGTCCATAAAAGCAAGCCTTCACCTACAGGCATGTGGCTTATCCCAGGCTGAGATAAGGTCATTAGTCTGTTTTATTGCAGGGTTGATGTGACAGGGTGGTCATCACGCCCTCCATGTTTCTCTCATTGTTGGGTGCCAAGCAAGGGTTACATGAGCGCCTACCCTGGGGTGGGTTCTTCTGGGCTATGCTAGGCAGGGTCACTCACTTTACACATTGGGTTCCTTTAAGCCCCGTACACACGTACTGATCGTCGGCCGGACGATCAGCCATCTTTTGTCCAGGGCTGTCCTGTCTGTTGAAAACTGCAAAAGACTGCACACTAATTTTGTCGGCCAACAACAGCCGACTGCAGAAGTGATGTCATGTGATGGTTAACTTTCCTTGTCTTTCTTTTCAGAGCATGCCCAGTCTTGCTAATCTGCTGTCTGTCGGCCGAAATCTGTACTGACTGGTGAACAATCGGCCGTTCTGGTGTTGGCCAACAAAAATTTTAATGCCTGCACGACAGATTCTGTTCGGCCGAAAATGCGCTGTCGGCTGTCGAAAGCATCATACTAACAAGCCTTCAATCGGCCGATCGGTCGTCGGCCGAATATTTACGGCCGACAATCGGTACGTGTGTACGGGGCTTTACGTAAACCAAGCTCATGACCTGGTAGATGACAAACATGAACCAACTCTAGTAAACTCTCTGGATCAGAGGCGGCTCTAGGCTTTGTGAGGCCTAAGGCAAAACTTGGACATGAGGCCCTACTCATGCCCATAATGGGAAAAATAATTCAAGCGATAAAAATTAACTGTATAAATTGCATATATTAAGAGCCTTAACCTTTGTACTATGAATTCACAGTTTCTAGAATTTTCTCTAACCAGTTCTTCTTTAATCAAAGATCATTAAACATCGGGTATGTATGTATATATGTATATATATATATATATATATATATATATATATATCTGCTCTTACATCACAGTCCCCAGCATTTCCCTATAGGTCATGATTCCCTGAGTCCCTCCTTACATCAGAGTTCAGTGTCCCCCCTTACATAAGAGTTCTCTTTTAAATCAGATTCCCCCCAGCATCTCCTCCTTACATCAGAGTCCACAGAATTCCTCTTTACATTAGAGTCCCCCTCTTGAGTTCTCTTTTAAATCAGATTCCCCCCAGCATCTCCTCCTTTACATTAGAGTCCCCCTCTTGAGTTCTCTTTTAAATCAGATTCCCCCCAGCATCTCCTCCTTACAGCAGAGTCCACAGAATTCCTCTTTACATTAGAGTCCCCCTCTTGAATCAAATTTCACAGAGCCCCCTTTACATCAGAGTCTCCAGAGTTTCCCACTTACACTGTAAAAGGGAACTCTGAAGACTCTGATGTAAGAGGAATTCTGGGAACCCTGATTTAGGAGGAATGTTGGGGACTCTGAAGTAAGGGGAGTTCTGGGAACCCTGATTTGAGGGGGAAAGCTGAGGACTCTGGTGTAAAAGGGAACTCTGTGGTCACCGAAGCTCCCCCTTGCATCAGAGTCTCCAGAGACCCCCTTACACTTCCCTTCCTCAGTCCGCCACAGTCTAGGGCACAACAAGTCTTACTGCAGAAGGCTGCCATACCTGAGTCCCCATAGAGGGCACTGTAAATTCCAGTATAGTGCACTGTCATTCCTCCCTGAGGAATGGAAGCCTGCTATGCTTGGACTTGTACTGCTCTCTGTAGGGGACTGAGGAACTACTGCCTGCTATGCTAAGACTTGTAGTGCCCTCTGTGGGGATTAAGGCATGGCAGCCTGCTATTCTGGAACTTGCAGTGCCCTCTGTGAGGGACTGAGGATTCCTCAGTCCTTCACATTCAGGGCACTATAAGTCCCAGCATAGCGGGCTGTCATTCCCTAGTCCCTCACAGCTGGGGGGGGGGGGGAACAACAGAGTTAAACATCTAAAGGACAACTCCAACCAAAACTACCAATAATGTACAGAATCCATATGCTATATAATGTCACAGCCCCGCTACCCCTCACCTTCCACCTCGGGTGCTGTCATTGTTTAGGGCAAAGGGTTCCAGCTCCACCATGTTTGGCTTTGATGTCAGATATGCAGGACTGGCTCAGCTCCACTCTCTTCCCTGGCAACTGACTCTGGCGTCAGGGGCCCTCTCCTTCTCCCCCAGCCACCCAGGGGTCCTCTCCTCCTCCCCCAGCCACCCAGGGGCCCTCTCATTCTCCCCCCCGCCACTCAGGGGCCCTCTCCTTCTCCCCCAGCCACCCAGGGGTCCTCTCCTTCTACCCCAGCTACCCAGGGGCCCTCTCCTTCTCCCCCAGCCACCCAGGGGCCCTCGCCTTCTCCCCCAGCCACCCAGGGGCCCTCGCCTTCTCCCCCAACTTTTATATCCAAGTATTTAAAACAATCTTTTACTTGGGAGATTTCCCTGACTGCGCCCTTCTAAATGTTGTCGCTCCGCCACTGGCCACGAGGCCCCTGTAGGTGCGAGGCCTTAGGTGACCGCCTAATTTGCCTAATTAGAGAGCCGCCTATGCTCTGGATGTCCTATACACCAACACGGTAACTTGTGCATTTAGGAGGAACACTCAGGGGTTGATTTACTAAAGATGAATAGACTGTGCACTTTACAAAGTCCACAGCTTAGTAAATGAGGGGAATCTCTGCTGGATTTCATCCAATCATGTTCAAGCAAAACAAAGGTGGGGGGTACTGCGCTTCTGGGTTGATAATCAATGATGAATTAATATATAAATCAATAAATAAATAAATAGTGTTATGTGTATGTGCCTGTCACAATATAAATATAAGGGAACTCAAATACCTAAAATAGATCCATCCTCATGATAAACAAATAACAATATTAAAATTGGTGCAAAAAAAAAACACTTAAAGTGCTGATGATGTGCTGGTGGCAAATACAGTGCTCAGGTGCAAACAAATAAATATATCCAAGTGTCCTTAGTGTTTTACAAAAATGTTAATAACGGTCCAAAAGTGCAAAAAAGTCCAAATAATTAAGGTGGGTGTTCAGGTGGGTAAACTATCTCCACAGGTGCTACTCCTTCACCAAACACCGTGCACAAGGTAGTGGGGTTCTTCTTATCCCCTCTAGGTGTACTAGCCGCTCACCTTAAGGACAATGGGAAAAAGCCTTATCAGTAATCCAGGGGGCTCCTCTCCAATCCTATACCATGTTCCACTAGGGTCAATAGTCAGGGCTGCTGTAGGTCACTTGGCTCCCTCTCACTCTCCAGATTACCAGCGGTCACAGTAGATCTCAAAGTAAAATACTCAACATAGTGCAAGTATGTCTGGGTAACAGGTACTTTATTAAAATATAATTAAAACCACTCACATTTGTGGAAAATTCACAGCGCAAAAGGATAGCACGCCACTTCCGCGTCACGTGGCTTCTTCAGGGGACGCGGAAGTGGTGTAACGCGTAGGGACGTTCGGACCGAAAGTGACGCACATTGCGGAAGTGAGGACTGCGATCCCACTCTAATGCTATCCTTTTGCGCTGTGAATTTTCCACAAATGTGAGTGGTTTTAATTATATTTTAATAAAGTACCTGTTACCCAGACATACTTGCACTATGTTGAGTATTTTACTTTGAGATCTACTGTGACCGCTGGTAATCTGGAGAGTGAGAGGGAGCCAAGTGACCTACAGCAGCCCTGACTATTGACCCTAGTGGAACATGGTATAGGATTGGAGAGGAGCCCCCTGGATTACTGATAAGGCTTTTTCCCATTGTCCTTAAGGTGAGCGGCTAGTACACCTAGAGGGGATAAGAAGAACCCCACTACCTTGTGCACGGTGTTTGGTGAAGGAGTAGCACCTGTGGAGATAGTTTACCCACCTGAACACCCACCTTAATTATTTGGACTTTTTTGCACTTTTGGACCGTTATTAACATTTTTGTAAAACACTAAGGACACTTGGATATATTTATTTGTTTGCACCTGAGCACTGTATTTGCCACCAGCACATCATCAGCACTTTAAGTGTTTTTTTTTTGCACCAATTTTAATATTGTTATTTGTTTATCACGAGGATGGATCTATTTTAGGTATTTGAGTTCCCTTATATTTATATTGTGACAGGCACATACACATAACACTATTTATTTATTTATTGATTTATATATTAATTCATCATTGATTATCAACCCAGAAGCGCAGTACCCCCCACCTTTGTTTATCTTTTGACACTGTATGGTTACCAGTCCTGGTACTAGCAGCATCCGGGATTTTCTGTACCCCCTTGATCGCTCCTCTTAGACAGCGCAGGACTCACCTTACCATTCCCATGTTCAAGCAAAAATGCTGTTTTTTCATTTTCCTGGCATGTGATTGGTTATTCTTTGCAAAGGGAAGCTTTAACTCATTTACAAAGCTCTGGAGAAACTGCACTTGCAGAGTGCAACTGCACTTTGCAAAGTGCACAGTCTATTTCCTTTAGTAAATCAACCCCTAAGAGCCAATGCCCTCTCCACCTGTCCAGTGCATTCCCGCTACCTCACTCCCAGTAACGGTATGGGGTCTGGCTGTGCTCCTTGCATGGACTCAATGCATTCACTTCATTAATTCTTTCTCTTCCGTACCTGTGTACAGGATGAGGGCCCCGGCGGTGCAGATCTGCTCCTATTGCTATGGAAGACGGATCATGGGCCTAGGGTTGAGCGAACACCTAGATGTCCGTGTTCGACGGGTTCGGCCGAACTTTAAAAAAAAGTCCGGGTCCGTGTCCCGGACTTTTACCGAACTTTTCCCGGACACCGAACCCCATTGAAGTCAATGGGGACCCGAACTTTAAGGCACTAAAATGGCTCTAAAACACCAAAGGAAAGGGCTAGAGTGCTGCAAATGGCAGCAAAACGTAATTAAGAGCATGGCAAGTGCTCTGCAAACAAATGTGGATAGGGAAATAACTTAAAACAACAAAAAAAAACAGAAAAATAAAACAATGTTCTTCTTCATCTCTGAAGGACGAGGCCCATATGGAGTAGGAGGGAGGTTAAGGTGGTGGTGGATGTGGCGGTGACATAGGCGTGCGCACAGGGTGTGCTGGGTGTGCCTGGGCACACCCTAATCACCTAGGGCACATAGCATTGCCAGTGAGGAGATGGGAAAGATCTCCCTGGGACCTGCTCTGCTCTATTTCTCCTTGCCTACAGGTACATGGCCCCGATACATTACTCTCCCTGCTGGCAAACACATGCATGTGTATTTCAACTTTGGGGTGCACACCTTAATGCAATAGGCTGCGCACACCTATGGGCGGTGTAGGTGGAAGCGGCGGTGGAGGAGGACCAGGGCCGGATTAACAGCATCATGGGCTTGGTGCTGAGGATTTTGAAGGGCCTTAGGGCCGTGCCTTGCCATGCACCCAGAGGAGGAAGGGTGCAGCCATGCATGCCTAATTCAACATGGGATGCTGTCTCTGAAGCCCATAAACACATCCATGCATCGCCAACTGTCCCTCCTTGTCCGGCCTTCACGCTGTGTGGGGAGGTTCTGAGGGTGCTGCCTGGGGAAGCGAGCATAGAAGCCAGACTTCTGTGTTTACAAGTGACAGAAGAGCGGTAACAGTGAATATGGCCAACCCGGGGCCTATATAAAAGGTAGGGGCCTGGAGCTGCAGCTCCAATAGCCCCTACATTAATCTGGCCCTGAGGAGGAGGACGAGGTAGCCAACACTGCTTCTTTTCACAAATTTTAAATGAGGGTACACCCCAAAAGAGTGAGAAAGAGCAAAAATGGAACAATGGGTGGGTAAGGTCGGTATCCATTGCTATTCTGCATAAGGTACGGAAAAGTCCCGTGGGATCCATGCCTGGTTCATTTTAATGAACGTGAGCTTGTCCACATTGTCTCTGGACAGGCGGCTGCGCTTGTCTGTTATAACGCCCCCAGCCGTGCTAAATACCCGTTCAGATAATACACTGGCTGCAGGGCACGCCAGCACCTCCAAGGCGTAAAGGGCAAGCTCAGGCCATGTGCCCAATTTGGAGACCCAGAAGTTGAAGGGGGCAGACCCGTCATTCACTACATGTAGGCGTGTGCACACATACTGCTCCACCATGTTGGTAAAATGCTGCCTCCTGCTAAGACGTTCCATCTGAGCTGCTGGTGCTGCTGTTTGTTGTGGCGTGCTGACAAAGCTTTTCCACATTTCGGCCATGCTAACCCTGCCTTCTGAGGTGCTGGCGGTGCCCTGGTTGCGTTGGCGACCTCCTCCTCCTCCTCCTCTGCCTTGTGCTTCCACTGTGGCCCCGCTGTCAGATGGGAATGCCAGCAGCATGGCGTCTACCAGCGTGCGCTTGTACTCGCGCATCTTGCGATCGCGCTCCAGTGAGTGAATTAAGGACGGTACGTTGTCCTTGTAACGGGGATCCAGCAGCGTGGCCACCCAGTAATCAGCACAAGTTAGAATGTGGGCAACTCGGCGGTCGTTGTGGAGACACTGCAGCATGTAATCGCTCATGTGTGCCAGGCTGCCCAGAGGCAACGAAAGGCTGTCCTCTGTGGGAGGTGTATGGTCCGTGTCCTCTGTATCCCCCCAGCCACGCACCAGTGATGGCCATGAGCTGGCCTGGGTGCCACCCTGCTGTGAACATGGTTCCATCTCCTCCTCCAGCTCCTCCTCCTCCTCATCCTCCTCATCCTCCAGAACTGTGCCCCTGCTGGACAATTGCGTCCCTGGCGTTTGCGTGTGCAGGAACCCACCCTCGGAGCCCCTTGCGAATGACTGCCCTGAAAGCCTTGGAAATGTTACCTCTTCATCCTCCTCCTCCTCCTCATCCTGTGCCACATCCTCTTCCATCATCGCCCGAATTGTTTTTTCAAGGAGGCATAGAAGTGGGATAGTTAAGCTGAGAACGGCGTCATTGCCACTGGCCATGTTGGTGGAGTACTCAAAACAGCGCAACAAGGCACACAGGTCTCGCATGGAGGCCCAGTTAAATTAAATAGCGGAATAGAAAATATGATCCAAAAAAAGTGTATGTATATCACACGTACACAACCACACTAGGCCCCAATTACTATTGTTTGTACCCCTAAAAGGCTAGATGAGGAGTAGGGGGAGTATGGAACAGGCAGCACCCTCAAACCTTCAGAAGTATGAGATGAACCCCAACAACTTGGAAAGGTGGATCTCTCTCACACGTACCGACACAGACTATCCCGCAATTCAATTGATCCTCAAAGGTTTTTATTGAATAGCGGAATAGGAAATATGATCAAAAAAAGTGTATGTATCTCGCACGTACACAACCACACTAGGCCCCAATTACTATTGTTTGTACCCCTAAAAGGCTAGATGAGGAGTAGGGGGGGTATGGAACAGGCAGCACCCTCAAACCTTCAGAAGTATGAGATGAACCCCAACAACTTGGAAAGGTGGATCTCTCTCACACGTACCGACACAGACTATCCCGCAATTCAATTGATCCTCAAAGGTTTTTATTGAATAGCGGAATAGGAAATATGATCAAAAAAAGTGTATGTATCTCGCACGTACACAACCACACTAGGCCCCAATTACTATTGTTTGTACCCCTAAAAGGCTAGATGAGGAGTAGGGGGGGTATGGAACAGGCAGCACCCTCAAACCTTCAGAAGTATGAGATGAACCCCAACAACTTGGAAAGGTGGATCTCTCTCACACGTACCGACACAGACTATCCCGCAATTCAATTGATCCTCAAAGGTTTTTATTGAATAGCGGAATAGGAAATATGATCAAAAAAAGTGTATGTATCTCGCACGTACACAACCACACTAGGCCCCAATTACTATTGTTTGTACCCCTAAAAGGCTAGATGAGGAGTAGGGGGGGTATGGAACAGGCAGCACCCTCAAACCTTCAGAAGTATGAGATGAACCCCAACAACTTGGAAAGGTGGATCTCTCTCACACGTACCGACACAGACTATCCCGCAATTCAATTGATCCTCAAAGGTTTTTATTGAATAGCGGAATAGGAAATATGATCAAAAAAAGTGTATGTATCTCGCACGTACACAACCACACTAGGCCCCAATTACTATTGTTTGTACCCCTAAAAGGCTAGATGAGGAGTAGGGGGGGTATGGAACAGGCAGCACCCTCAAACCTTCAGAAGTATGAGATGAACCCCAACAACTTGGAAAGGTGGATCTCTCTCACACGTACCGACACAGACTATCCCGCAATTCAATTGATCCTCAAAGGTTTTTATTGAATAGCGGAATAGGAAATATGATCAAAAAAAGTGTATGTATCTCGCACGTACACAACCACACTAGGCCCCAATTACTATTGTTTGTACCCCTAAAAGGCTAGATGAGGAGTAGGGGGGGTATGGAACAGGCAGCACCCTCAAACCTTCAGAAGTATGAGATGAACCCCAACAACTTGGAAAGGTGGATCTCTCTCACACGTACCGACACAGACTATCCCGCAATTCAATTGATCCTCAAAGGTTTTTATTGAATAGCGGAATAGGAAATATGATCAAAAAAAGTGTATGTATCTCGCACGTACACAACCACACTAGGCCCCAATTACTATTGTTTGTACCCCTAAAAGGCTAGGAGTAGGGGGAGTATGGAACAGGCAGCACCCTCAAACCTTCAGAAGTATGAGATGAACCCCAACAACTTGGAAAGGTGGATCTCTCTCACACGTACCAACACAGACTATCCCCCAATTTAACTGATCCCCAAAGGTTTTTGATTAAATAGCGGAATAGAAAATATGATCCCAAAAAAGTGTATGTATATCACACGTACACAACCACACTAGGCCCCAATTACTATTGTTTGTACCCCTAAAAGGCTAGGAGTAGGGGGAGTATGGAACAGGCAGCACCCTCAAACCTTCAGAAGTATGAGATGAACCTCAACAACTTGGAAAGGTGGATCTCTCTCACACGTACCAACACAGACTATCCCCCAATTTAACTGATCCCCAAAGGTTTTTGATTAAATAGCGGAATAGAAAATATGATCCCAAAAAAGTGTATGTATATCACACGTACACAACCACACTAGGCCCCAATTACTATTGTTTGTACCCCTAAAAGGCTAGGAGTAGGGGGAGTATGTAACAGGCAGCACCCTCAAACCTTCAGAAGTATGAGATGAACCCCAACAACTTGGAAAGGTGGATCTCTCTCACACGTACCAACACAGACTATCCCCCAATTTAACTGATCCCCAAAGGTTTTTGATTAAATAGCGGAATAGAAAATATGATCCCAAAAAAGTGTATGTATATCACACGTACACAACCACACTAGGCCCCAATTACTATTGTTTGTACCCCTAAAAGGCTAGGAGTAGGGGGAGTATGTAACAGGCAGCACCCTCAAACCTTCAGAAGTATGAGATGAACCCCAACAACTTGGAAAGGTGGATCTCTCTCACACGTACCAACACAGACTATCCCCCAATTTAACTGATCCCCAAAGGTTTTTGATTAAATAGCGGAATAGAAAATATGATCCCAAAAAAGTGTATGTATATCACACGTACACAACCACACTAGGCCCCAATTACTATTGTTTGTACCCCTAAAAGGCTAGGAGTAGGGGGAGTATGGAACAGGCAGCACCCTCAAACCTTCAGAAGTATGAGATGAACCTCAACAACTTGGAAAGGTGGATCTCTCTCACACGTACCAACACAGACTATCCCCCAATTTAACTGATCCCCAAAGGTTTTTGATTAAATAGCGGAATAGAAAATATGATCCCAAAAAAGTGTATGTATATCACACGTACACAACCACACTAGGCCCCAATTACTATTGTTTGTACCCCTAAAAGGCTAGGAGTAGGGGGAGTATGGAACAGGCAGCACCCTCAAACCTTCAGAAGTATGAGATGAACCCCAACAACTTGGAAAGGTGGATCTCTCTCACACGTACCAACACAGACTATCCCCCAATTTAACTGATCCCCAAAGGTTTTTGATTAAATAGCGGAATAGAAAATATGATCCCAAAAAAGTGTATGTATATCACACGTACACAACCACACTAGGCCCCAATTACTATTGTTTGTACCCCTAAAAGGCTAGGAGTAGGGGGAGTATGGAACAGGCAGCACCCTCAAACCTTCAGAAGTATGAGATGAACCCCAACAACTTGGAAAGGTGGATCTCTCTCACACGTACCAACACAGACTATCCCCCAATTTAACTGATCCCCAGAGGTTTTTGATTAAATAGCGGAATAGAAAATATGATCCCAAAAAAGTGTATGTATATCACACGTACACAACCACACTAGGCCCCAATTACTATTGTTTGTACCCCTAAAAGGCTAGGAGTAGGGGGAGTATGGAACAGGCAGCACCCTCAAACCTTCAGAAGTATGAGATGAACCCCAACAACTTGGAAAGGTGGATCTCTCTCACACGTACCAACACAGACTATCCCCCAATTTAACTGATCCCCAAAGGTTTTTGATTAAATAGCGGAATAGAAAATATGATCCCAAAAAAGTGTATGTATATCACACGTACACAACCACACTAGGCCCCAATTACTATTGTTTGTACCCCTAAAAGGCTAGGAGTAGGGGGAGTATGGAACAGGCAGCACCCTCAAACCTTCAGAAGTATGAGATGAACCCCAACAACTTGGAAAGGTGGATCTCTCTCACACGTACCAACACAGACTATCCCCCAATTTAACTGATCCCCAGAGGTTTTTGATTAAATAGCGGAATAGAAAATATGATCCCAAAAAAGTGTATGTATATCACACGTACACAACCACACTAGGCCCCAATTACTATTGTTTGTACCCCTAAAAGGCTAGGAGTAGGGGGAGTATGGAACAGGCAGCACCCTCAAACCTTCAGAAGTATGAGATGAACCCCAACAACTTGGAAAGGTGGATCTCTCTCACACGTACCAACACAGACTATCCCCCAATTTAACTGATCCCCAAAGGTTTTTGATTAAATAGCGGAATAGAAAATATGATCCCAAAAAAGTGTATGTATATCACACGTACACAACCACACTAGGCCCCAATTACTATTGTTTGTACCCCTAAAAGGCTAGGAGTAGGGGGAGTATGGAACAGGCAGCACCCTCAAACCTTCAGAAGTATGAGATGAACCCCAACAACTTGGAAAGGTGGATCTCTCTCACACGTACCAACACAGACTATCCCCCAATTTAACTGATCCCCAGAGGTTTTTGATTAAATAGCGGAATAGAAAATATGATCCCAAAAAAGTGTATGTATATCACACGTACACAACCACACTAGGCCCCAATTACTATTGTTTGTACCCCTAAAAGGCTAGGAGTAGGGGGAGTATGGAACAGGCAGCACCCTCAAACCTTCAGAAGTATGAGATGAACCCCAACAACTTGGAAAGGTGGATCTCTCTCACGCGTACCAACACAGACTATCCCCCAATTTAACTGATCCCCAAAGGTTTTTGATTAAATAGCGGAATAGAAAATATGATCCCAAAAAAGTGTATGTATATCACACGTACACAACCACACTAGGCCCCAATTACTATTGTTTGTACCCCTAAAAGGCTAGGAGTAGGGGGAGTATGGAACAGGCAGCACCCTCAAACCTTCAGAAGTATGAGATGAACCCCAACAACTTGGAAAGGTGGATCTCTCTCACACGTACCAACACAGACTATCCCCCAATTTAACTGATCCCCAAAGGTTTTTGATTAAATAGCGGAATAGAAAATATGATCCCAAAAAAGTGTATGTATATCACACGTACACAACCACACTAGGCCCCAATTACTATTGTTTGTACCCCTAAAAGGCTAGATGAGGAGTAGGGGGAGTATGGAACAGGCAGCACCCTCAAACCTTCAGAAGTATGAGATTGTGTTCACTGTACCCCACAAAGATTGAGTTCACTGCACCCCACAATGATTGTGTTCACTGCACCCCACAAAGATTGTGTTCACTGCACCTCACAAAGATTGTGTTCACTGTACCCCCCAAAGATTGTGTTCACTGCACCCCACAAAGATTCTGTTCACTGTACCCCACAAAGATTGTGTTCACTGCACCCCAAAAAGATTGTGTTCACTGCACCCCAAAAAGGATGTTGTTCACTGCACCCCAAAAAGGATGTTGTTCACTCCACCCCAAAAAGATTGTGTTCACTGCACCCCACAAAGATTGTGTTCACTGCACCCCAAAAAGATTGTGTTCACTGCACCCCAAAAATGATTTTGTTCACTGCACCCCAAAAAGGATTTTGTTCACTGCACCCCAAAAAGGATGTTGTTCACTCCACCCCAAAAAGATTGTGTTCACTGCACCCCAAAAAGATTGTGTTCACTGCACCCCACAAAGGATTTTGTTCACTGCACCCCAAAAAGATTGTGTTCACTGCACCCCAAAAAGGATGTTGTTCACTGCACCCCAAAAAGGATTTTGTTCACTGCACCCCAAAAAGATTGTGTTCACTGCACCCCACAAAGGATTTTGTTCACTGCACCCCACAAAGATTGTGTTCACTGCACACCAAAAAGGATTGTGTTCACTGCACCCCAAAAAGATTTTGTTCACTGCACCCCAAAAAGATTGTGTTCACTGCAGCCCAAAAAGATTGTGTTCACTGCAGCCCAAAAAGATTGTGTTCACTGCAGCCCAAAAAGATTGTGTTCACTGCAGCCCAAAAAGATTGTGTTCACTGCAGCCCAAAAAGATTGTGTTCACTGCAGCTCACACACAGAAAAATGGATGTGGATCACTGACACCTGCCTATCTCCAATCCCACACCACACAGCAATATCGATTGTAGTTTGTAGAACACAGTTTCCCTAAAATTCAGCAGACTCTGTCCCTAACAGGATTGAGAAGAGATCGTAGATCAGGATTGAGTGCAGACCCCACCCCCCACACAGCAATATCGATTGTAGTTTGTAGAAGACACTGACCCTATATAATTCAGCAGACTCTATCCCTAAAATGCCTACAACTCGCCCTGCCTAAACACTCCGACCTGTCCCTCAATTCTATCCGGACACAAATGGTTTTTTCCTGCCTATCTTTCCCTAATCAGCAGCCAGCACGTTGATGTGTGCTCTGTCCCTGAATCTAAGCAGCATAATGACGCCGCTGCGGCTGCCTCGAACTTATAAAGACTTGGTCACATGCTTCAGACGGCCAATCACAGCTACTGAGACATTTGCAGGCATGGCTGGGATGGCTTAAGGCACACCAGTTAAACGATTGTTGATTGGCTGTTGAAAGCCCGCCATGAAAAGAGCGCCAAAGCATGCAAAACCCGGAAATAAAACGACCGAACACGGATTTTTACCCGAACATACAGTAAAGTGTCCGTGTCCGTGTTCGGGTACAAAAAATCCAATTATTCGGTACGAACACGAATAATACAGTCCGTGTTCGCTCAACACTAATCATGGCTAAAGGAGTGCTGACAACATCTCCCTCAATGCATGAGGCTATCTCACCTGCCACATGTACACGCTTACGTCAGGCTGCTTGCCAAACCTTTGTTTCACATTGTATTAGCTCTTGCATTGTATTAGCTCTTGACTGATGTCTTCATACCCCAATGTGTTTTAGTGACCCGAGCTGTAGACTACATGTGTCGGTTACTTACATTGCACCCCTTTTTTGCAACGGAAAGTTTTCAAAGCTTTACTTGAGGAATAGGTTAACATGATGGCATTCACAGATAACAGTTTGGAATAAAGTGCAGACATTTCCCTAGCATCCCTAGTCCCTAACTTCAGGCTTGTTGCTGCTCCAGCATACCTGTTCAAGATAGGGTCCATTACTGGCATGAGCAGGAAAATTCATTAAGGCGATGCTCCAATACTTTGGTGGCTTCATGGAGGACTGTAGTTCCCAGCAATCTGCCTATATTTTGCTGGCTGTCTGTGTCTCTCTCCCCTTGCAGACTTGGTGTAACCAAGTCTCCCCTCTCTCCAGGATCTCAGAGAGTGCCCCCTTGGATCAGGCTTTCATCCTTATCTAGCACAAAGGACCAGAGAGTCGACTCCAAAAAAAAAAAACACCAAGAGAAACTTGGGAGTGTTGTTACCCTCTCACTTCCCCACTGGAGCAGCAGTAACCTTTACCTGCCTACATTTGCAAGCAGGAGGAAGCATTTCCTTTTAGTCTCTTCTCCTTCAGTGACAAGAATGCAACATTGTAACTTTGTAGCAAGTCTAGAGATAGGGAAAGCCTGGGAAAAAAAAAACATTGGGAAAAAACTGTTTTTAAATGTTTTTTCCAAAGCCTTTTTTTTTTCCAGAAAAACTGAAAAGAAAAGAGAGTGTGCAATATGTTCTTTTACAATGAAAAATAATATATCAATGACATGGTATTCAAACTATGTAGCATGAAGATTTTAATGAAAGATTTCTAAACCTTATGTAAAGTTCTAAATTATTGCAAGTTTTCTCAGCTAAAGACAAACAAATCCTGGAATACAGTTCAAGTAACACTGTACTTCTCAATGCAGCTATCAGACGAGAGAAATACACTAGGGGACACTACAGGGTAAAGGCTCCATTTTAGTTTGCTTGTGAGCTCTATCTTGTTTCTCCTAAAGTTGAGTAAATATTGGGATACAGTAGATGATAGTTTCTGTCCTCTCAGGCCTTAATTGACAGATAAGAAGGTACATTTGTCTGACTAATTTTTTTACCTTAAAGTGGATGTAAACCTTCACATATGCCCAGTGAAGTGAACAGCTTCAGATGATACACAGAGATGAAACAAATCTCCCTACATAAGTTTTATTTGTTTATCTGCTGTCTTCAGCTTTCTACACTGTTTAGGAAGTAAACATTGTGTTAGAGGTTTTACTTCCTGTTCCAGCACTGGGTGGGGAGTCTTGACAGCTTACTGGAAGAAAGGCACACACCCCAACTCCACATAGGCAGAGATAAGAAGAAACATGCAGAGCTGTGCTGTGAATAGACCAGCTCTCTGCTAATCTTTCAGAAGTTATCATGTTGATAACAGAGGAACGGAGTAGCAGAAAGACACGGGACTTAGGGCTTTGGAGAAAGCTAAATAAACACTACAGATATGTGCCCAGGTCAGATTTCATGAATGGGGTTTACGTCCACTTTAATAACCTTTAAATTTTTCCTATTAGTGTACACCATCACAACACAATGCTTACCTATAGTCTAGTCTGTAAAACGTTTTCAGCATAAAACTTTTATATTCTCTGCATTTCACATTCCTAATGTAACAAAATGACTTTCATTTTGTAAAACTACTCCACACTGATTTTTTTTTTAATTTTTCTGAAAATGTAAATTTTTTCCAGAAAGAAAATAGGAGAAAAACGTTTTTTTCTCATGGCTTTAAAATGCCTGCTAATTTTACATATCTAAGCAAGTCATAAGGTGAGTGGCTGCAGCAGGGGAGTCGACACTGGAGACTGGGGCAGGAAGACGTCGGAGGGGGCAGCAACATGTTTCAGAGCAGTCTCGCTCCTTCATCAAACCAATAGGAAGGCCAGGACTATAGGGGCTAGATTTATAGAGTGCAAAGAGAAGGATGGAGCAGTGGTTAACTATCACAGGGGCTCCACATTAAGGAGGAACTCCACACTACAATTTTGAACATAAGTCATATGGGCTGGTGGAGTGGGAAAAAGGAAATAAGCACAAAAATGAAAAGTTATAAAATAAAATAGAAATAGGAAAAATAAATAAAAATAAAATTGAAAATAAAAATAAATATAAAAATAAAAATTAAATTAAAATAAGAATTAGCAGTAAAAATGAATAGGAGGGAATGATTAAGCATTCCTATTTAAATCGTACGGATAGTCTCTGTTAGCTCTAATTTAATTGTTTAAAAAAAAAGGGGACAAAGATGATGGGATAAACAATAAGAATTACAATAAAAATGAATTTGATTCAAAATAAGCAATGGACAACGGAAATATATTTCACATTTGCACTAATGCGCACACTCCCAGCACGTAAATAAAGAATATAAAGGATATACGGTAAGTATCAGAATATACAAAGAGGGGGCATGGTGGAGCAGGATGTATAGAACGGCATCCTTTATCGGAGGTAAGAGGAAAGAAAGTTGTTTAATATGATGTAATCACCTGGATTTTATATGTTGGTATGCATTTCTATTACCTCATTCAACCCCATAAGGACTAAAGTATTCAAAAGTTTTCAAAGAGAAGAAAGGCTTTCAATACCCTCATCTAAGAAGTGTTGGGGCAGCCATAGATACAGTGGAATTTTTAAATGAAATTTTCTCAGATACTGACATTTTCGCACATTTTGGCAAATATACTGACTTTCTGTTTGTGATAAAAGTTTTTTCTTCTTTTTTTTTCTTCTCAAAAAAACAATTTCTGTGATCTAAAAGTCACTCCTTCCCTGTGGGACTAGGTGCCTTGCAAACTACGTGGCGTTTGGAGGAGCAGGACAAGGACAGTAAAGACTGGGAAGATCTCTGGGACAGCCCATTTCAAGCACTAATATCAACTAAATCAACTAAAGACTGGCTGATCCAATTTAAAATAGTGCACAGAACTTATTTTACACCACTAAGACTTCATCGTATATACCGTTATTCCTCTTCTTGTGTTGGAGATGCTCTAGTGACCCTGTTGGATTTGCCCATATCTTTTGGGAGTGCCCTCAGATTAGTAGCTACTAGTGGGAAGTGACCCAGTTTTTTTTATCTACCCTAACTAGTTTACAGGTCCCTGTAAAAGTTGGTGTTTGCCTCCTGGGGTTAGTTGACTCTCTGGCCATTAGTAGGGCGATGCATACTCTTTTGGGTCTTCTATTATTTTAATGCATGCAGGAAGGCGATAATGCTCAAATGGAAATCAGACACAGCCCCTAATCTACCCTTCTGGAAGCATTTAATCAATAAGGTTGTACCCCTATAAAAAGCTACTTATTTGTCCCGGGGTTGCCCTAGGAAATTTGAGAAAGTCTGGCACTTGTGGACAAATTCAAAGTGTACAAAAGACGATCAGGAGTCCACAGACTGAATTCATTCCCCACTGATAAGGTTTAGTTTATGATATGAACAAATGTATTCCTCTGAAGGGACTCACATTACATTTGTTCAGGTAGGATTCTAAATACGAGTTAATACCCGTATTTTCCGGCGTATAAGACGACTGGGCGTATAAGACGACCCCCCTAATTTTCAAGTTAAAACATAGGTTTTGGGCTATACTCGCCGTATAAGATTACCTCCCTTCCGAAGCAAGGCAACACCATGGAAAAACATCAGATTTCTCATAGATCTCCAAGGTACCCCAGTACTGTAATACATGTAATCTCTCATAATATCTCCAAGGTACCCTAAGTATAAGTATTACCAGTAGATGTAATCTCAAGACGCTGGCTGTGCGGGAATCCTGTACCGGTATACCGTATGTACCGAAGCTTCGGCTACATACAGTATACCGCGCTGAGCCAATCACAGTGAGCTATGTATTCTATTATTGAATGCAAAGCCTGCTCGGATTGGCAGAGTCAGAGAGATGGGCTGATGTTACTCCGCCAATCCGAGCAGGCTTTGCTCTCAATAATAGAATACATCGCTCTCCCTGATTGGCTCAGTGCGGTACACTGTATGTAGCCGAAGCTACGGTACATACGGTATACCGGTACAGGATTCCCACACAGCCAGCGTCTTGAGAGATTACATCTACCGGTAATACTTATACTTAGGTTACATTGGAGATATTATACTCGGCGTATAAGACTACCCCCCCATTTTTGGGGGATTTTTTTGAGGTTCAAAAGTAGTCTTATACGCCAGAAAATACAGTATTCTTCGGATACATTATCCTGATGGTTGAGAGGAAACAGGAATCTCCTTATAATTCATCAATCCTTGAAGTGAATTTATAAGAGAATGACAGAGCGGGGTGTATTGAAGGTGTGTTGTTTCTTTTCCCTCCCCCTTTTTTTTTGTGTTCTATAATAGGAGGTGGTATTAGTAGTTCTGTGTTTTTTGTATCAATTAGCCGGGGAATTCCCAAAGGCTATGTTTTGTACCTATATGTTTTGATTTTTCAATAAAAAAAAAATTATATAAATATATAAAAAAAAAAATGTTTTCTGTAGCTGCTTGTAAAGTGCTTATAAACTGCTTATAAAGAAGAATGATTGGGGTACTGTAGGTGCAACCTCGAGTATAGTAACAGGAAGGGTTTCAAAATAGGAAGGAAAAGTTTCAAAAATTGCTATTGACTGGATCTTGAAGGTGGGGTTGCTGAAAAACAAGGAGAGTTAAGTGACAGAGAGTGGGGAAGAATAGGGATGAAAGATGAGATTTTTCAAGTAAGCTGTAACTATTGTTTGCATTGCTACTACAATGAGAAATTTTAAAATGAATGTGTGGGCAGTGACCATAGTCTATGTTCACACTAATATGGTGCAGGAAACCCCTCGATCCATGTGCGTTTCCCACGCCACATTCAAATCTTGTTGTCTTTTTGATCTGCAGTAGGTGTCAGTGCAATCCTAACAAAACCCTAAATGCAAGTCGAAAACAAAGTTTGCCCACACTGGATCACATGGTACAAAAGTACCAACTGCAGATGAAAGAGGGAGGGGCTCGACAATGGCTGGTAGTACCTGGGAGCAGTGACTCCACATATAGGCTCCTATGGCCCATCAATTATTAGCGCTCCCTCCTCTCCCCTGAAGCCCCCACTGACACAGGGGAGCCAATCGTGGGACTTGACTGAAAGTAGGTAAGTATACAGATCTTTCTTACACAGGTCAGTTAGGCCAGCCATACACGTATAAATTCTCAGGCCACTTCAGCTGAACCAGCCGAGATTCGAATCGTTAATGGGCAGGCTGAATGTACCAAGTTGGTCAATTGTTCAACTTGGGTAGAACAAGCTTCTGGATTTGCTTCTGATAATCGCAAGCGGATGCTATAGCCATTAGCAGTAATCACTGTCCTCTCCCGGCGGGGACGACTTCCCTAGTCCGCCCCCCCCCCCCCCCCCCCCACTGCCAGGAGGAAACAATTGCTGATTTCTCTGTCAGCACTGTCTGTGTTGATGGGGGAATCTCGTGAATTTCTTTCCTGCAACCACGAGAAGTTTGCCCGGTGTATGGCCTGCCTTAGAATGAGTGTTATGAGGTGGAGGGATTGCTTTTAAGATTAGTTAGCTATATCCCAGATTTCTACTTTAACTGCCACCATCTTGTCTTGGCTATTCCCAGAACACTTTTTATTTACTGTGCACCATTCACAAAATACAAGCAACCATGCTGTAACATGCAGTAAAAGCACAGCACAAGTACTCCGGTATGTTGCAGTGCCGTTTATTTGACTGGTACCCAATACACTAATGCAAGGCCTATCATATACTATGTGCTGTAGTGTGCAATATCAAAAAAAATTTTGCATGTCTGTATTTGGCTACAATGTAGTGTGTTTAAAACCCTTATATAAAATTAATGAACAGCCTTAACGCAACAGACATTAATGCACTGCAGCATGGCATAAAAAAATAAATAAGACTTTTTTGACATTGTTCACAGACAGGAAGTCTTGAGTGGCAGGACTTTACCAAATTTCCATGTTTCTAAACAAGCTAAAGTACACCTATCATTTGGTTAAATATATCCAAATTCATCTAATCCTCATCCTGGGTGCCCAAGGTCTGAAGTCAGTATGTATGCAAATAAAAATTTTCCAACCAGAAAATTTAGAGCTATGCCAACCCCCCCTTATTGGTCAGAGAGGCACTCAGATATCTGAACTGGAAGCTGCCATTGCAGAATCATCTGTAGCAAAGTCTGTGTCACTTTTAGGTACTAAAACAAGCTTATTGCTGCTGAATAATGTGCAGAAAATGTATGTAGCACTACCCCACAAGGGTCGCTTAGTATTGTATGTTCCTCTGTGCAGCCTTGACTCTGTGAACTTTCCAGCCCTTCTGACCCTCTAGGTTCAGAAATGATGTGTATACCTTTAAATAAGACACAGACACAATGCAAATAGAATTCAGCCTTCTTAGTTTTTACTTAGTCAGAAAAAGAGGCCGAATACGAGTGTCAAGTCAGCCAAGTCCTGAAAACAGCATCAAGACCCAGTTGAGAGCAGTTGAATGAAAATAGCAAACACAAAAGAATGACAATAGTATACAAAGTAACAGACAGTAACAAGCATTAAGGGAACAGATTTTTAGAGTCATTCCTTGACGTCAATACCACCACTATTACTAAAAGGAGAACCCGGTCCTGCCTATAGTACTTCTAATCCTAATGATAGAGAATAAGTATTATAGGTACCAGTAACATGTCCCCTTTAAGAGCAAAAGGATAGTGTTTTGAATACAAGGCCTTGCAATTATCTTCAATGGCAGTTGGAGCTTAGAGACGCAAAGGATCCTTAAGTATAGCAAAAGTGATCAGCAATCAGTGCAAGGATACTTCATCTGACTAATGACAGGTCCTATTGACAATCCGAATCTGTAGTGTCTGTATATAGTGTTCAAAGTGAAGTGCTACTGGCTGGCAATAGGACTTTGGGCATCTGCCCGCTCACCAATCCTGATGACACAGCGATTATCCTGAAAGCGATATAAGTCGGTTCTCCATCTGACGATCAGGTTGAGGCATGTACTTGGTCGGCTGATTCAGTGGTCTGTCTGGCACCTCTGCTGTCAGCGATGTCGCTAGGAGACCCCCTGGCAGGGCGGAGCAACGTTCGTCCTAGCTGGACTGGAACCGCGGCAACAGTGGATGGAGTGGAAGGCCGCAACCTTGCAGATGGAGTAGCGGACCAATGCTCACTTGATGGACCCCAGGAAGCAAGAGCTTGGGTCGGCAGATCATTTTAAAGCCTCCTCCATAATTCTCACATGGAGAGCATGGCCTGCTGGGAGGTGTGGTTCATGAATAGTTCAACAGTTCAGCGAAGGCTACACAAAGGACTACAGTTCCCACAATGCTCCTCTCTAGGCTCAGAAATGTGATGCAGATAATCAGAGCCCAACCCTAGAGAGATACAGAAACAATTCTGAAGAACTGGAGGACAAATCTGCAATATTAGGTAATAGTAGTCTGCTCCCGGCTACGTGTACGAAAAGTTATTCCTGCACAAAAAGATGTGGAAAGCACAATTTATACTATAAAGATGATTACTATACTATAAAAATGAGAGTAGGCCTATAAAAGGCCCAGCCATTTTGCTTAGGTTTCCAAAGCTTTCCTCCTAAGCAGAGTGGACATACAGTGCCTTGCCAAAGAATTCGCCCCCTTGAACTTTGCGACCTTTTGCCACATTTCAGGCTTCAAACATAAAGATATAAAACTGTAATTTTTTTGTGAAGAATCAACAAGTGGGACACAATCATGAAGTGGAATGAAATTTATTGGATATTTCAAACTTTTTTAACAAATAAAAAACTGAAAAATTGGGCGTGCAAAATTATTCAGCCCCCTTAAGTTAATACTTTGTAGCGCCACCTTTTGCTGCGATTACAGCTGTAAGTCGCTTGGGGTATGTCTCTATCAGTTTTGCACATCGAGAGACTGAAATTTTTGCCCATTCCTCCTTGCAAAACAGCTCGAGCTCAGTGAGGTTGGATGGAGAGCGTTTGTGAACAGCAGTTTTCAGTTCTTTCCACAGATTCTCGATTGGATTCAGGTCTGGACTTTGACTTGGCCATTCTAACACCTGGATATGTTTATTTGTGAACCATTACATTGTAGATTTTGCTTTATGTTTTGGATCATTGTCTTGTTGGAAGACAAATCTCCGTCCCAGTCTCAGGTCTTTTGCAGACTCCATCAGGTTTTCTTCCAGAATGGTCCTGTATTTGGCTCCATCCATCTTCCCATCAATTTTAACCATCTTCCCTGTCCCTGCTGAAGAAAAGCAGGCCCAAACCATGATGCTGCCACCACCATGTTTGACAGTGGGGATGGTGTGTTCAGGATGATGAGCTGTGTTGCTTTTACGCCAAACATAACGTTTTGCATTGTTGCCAAAAAGTTCAATTTTGGTTTCATCTGACCAGAGCACCTTCTTCCACATGTTTGGTGTGTCTCCCAGGTGGCTTGTGGCAAACTTTAAACGACACTTTTTATGGATATCTTTAAGAAATGGCTTTCTTCTTGCCACTCTTCCATAAAGGCCAGATTTGTGCAGTATTATGCCCTGTACACACTATCAGATTATTGAAGACTTTTGTCTTCAGATTTACCTTTTCTATGTAGTGCAAGGGCCTGGCGGATTGCATACAAATTGAAAGTGTTTAGGTTTGACCTCATATTATATGGTTTTGGTAAGTCTGCAGACAAAAGTCTTCAGATAATCTGATAGTGTGTACAGGGCATAAGACTGATTGTTGTCCTATGGACAGAGTCTCCCACTTCAGCTGTAGATCTCTGCAGTTCATCCAGAGTGATCATGGGCCTCTTGGCTGCATCTCTGATCAGTCTTCTCCTTGTATGAGCTGAAAGTTTAGAGGGACGGCCAGGTCTTCGTAGATTTGCAGTGGTCTGATACTCCATTCATTTCAATATTATTGCTTGCACAGTGCTCCTTGGGATGTTTAAAGCTTGGGAAATCTTTTTGTATCCAAATCCGGCTTTAAACTTCTCCACATCAGTATCTCGGACCTGCCTGGTGTGTTCCTTGTTCTTCATGACGCTCTTCGTGCTTTAAACGGACCTCTGAGACTATCACAGTGCAGGTGCATTTATACGGTGACTTGATTACACACAGGTGGGTTCTATGTATCATCATTAGTCATTTAGGTAAACATTGGATCATTCAGAGATCCTCACTGAACTTCTGGAGAGAGTTTGCTGCACTGAAAGTAAAGGGGCTGAATCATTTTGCACGCCCAATTTTTCAGTTTTTTATTTGTTAACGAAGTTTGAAATATCCAATAAATTCCGTTCCACTTCATGATTGTGTCCCACTTGTTGTTGATTCTTCACAACGAATTACAGTTTTATATCTTTATGTTTGAAGCCTGAAATGTGGCAAAAGGTCGCAAAGTTCAAGGGGGCCGAATACTTTCGCAAGGCACTGTAACTCCTTGGCTCTTTGCTCAGGTGCAAGGTTCATCAGGCTTTGTGTATGCAAATGTTTTCCTAATTTTACCAATACTTATGTTTGAAATATCTGAAATCCCATTTTGTATTATTGCTCCAAAGCCAGAGTGAAGCCAGAATCAGAATGACAGGTTGGAGACCGCACCTTTAAAATCCAGCAATGGCAGCTTCCATATTTGCATCCTCACATGTGCTCTTTAAAAAATAATTTAGCGACAGTCTGAAGGTGCCAACTTTGCCTCTCAGTGAGATCGTTTGCTGTCTTTAAACAAGCTTTTAGCAGGCTATAGCAAGTGTTCACCAAAGTTCAACATTGTGTTAAAGTGAGACTTAAAGTGTTTCTAAACCCAGCACCCTGCATTCACTATATCTGGTCTCCCACAGTACACAGAACATGGAAATGCAATTGTTTTACTAAATATAAACTGCTAAATACCTTTTCTAATCATCAGTATATAGCAGTCTTGTGACTTCTAGCAATGTCTGCTTAAAGCTTGTAGGAGGAGTTTTAATTTTACTCTGTCTGTCCTATGAGGCTGAAGGACCCTTGACCCTCTGTCTGGACAGTGCTGATCACATGCATCCTCCCAAAAAAAAAAAAAAAAACCTCTCTATCATAACACACCAAACTGAGCACGTGCTCTGTACTTTTAGGAGATGGATAGGGGACAGTGGAAAAAGGGGAGGAGTCTTTTTACACAATGCACAGGATTAACCCCTTAGGTTCCACAGTGAGTATAACAAGCACGCTTTACTGCATATACAGACTAATTTTACTCTTGTGGGTTTAGCAACACTTTAAGTTTTCAATACTTACCTTTCCTTCAATAGTTTGATGTCCCTCTCCGGTACCCGCATCTTCTACTTGGCCTGTTCCAGTTTCAGCTGTCTTCCTTGGCTGGTACAGGATGACAGGATATGTGCGGAAATGTAAGCTGAGCTGCACTTGTACAGCTCAGTGTACTAACAAAGAAGACTGTAAGCAGGGAGGTAGGTTACATTTGTTGCATTTGTCTCCTGCAATAAAGAGCCTGCCTGCTCACAGTTTTTAAAAGCGGAACATTATTTGAAAAGAGATGTTCTGTTCATCCTTCTCCTTTCCCCCTTATGTCTAATCATTGCAAACCATTTTTTTTCTATTCTAGGAGCGGGTACCTATTTCTGACAGGTACTCACTCCCACTTCTGCACTGCTTGCCTAGACGAACAAAGGGGCAGTACCCACCAGCAGTACCCACTAGCAGTACCTGCCAGCAGTACCCACCAACAGTATCAGCCAGCCGTACCCACCAGCAGTACCTGCCAGCAGTACCCACCAGCAGTACCCACCAACAGTACCAGCCAGCAGTACTTATCAGCAGTACCCACCAGCAGTACCAGCCAGCAGTACCGACCAGCAGTACCAGGCAGCAGTACCCACCAGCAGTACACGCCAACAGTACTCGCCAGCAGTACCTACTAGCAGTACCCACCAACAGTACCCACCAGCAATGCCAGCCAGCAGGACCGCCAACAGTACCAGCCAGCAGTACCAGCCAGCAGTACCCACCAGCAGTACCCACTAGCTGTACCTGCCAGCAGTACCCACTAGCAGTACCCACCAACAGTACCAGCCAGCAGTACCAGCCAGCAGTACCCGCCAGCAGTACCCACCAACTGTACCCCCTAGCAGTACCCACCAGCAGTACCAGCCAGCAGTACCCACCAACAGTACCAGCCAGCAGGACCCACCAGCAGTACCCACCAGCAGTACCAGCCAGCAGTACCCAAAAGCAGTAGCCTCTGACAGTACCAGCCAGCAATTACAGCCAGCAGTACCCACCAGCAGTACCCGCCAGCAGTATGCACCAGCAGTATTGTGTGGAAGAAGTGAAGACTGAGGACAGTTGAGGGTCAGGTAAACCGCAGTGCATCTGTGTGAAAGCAGCTTTAAGCCCCTTTCACACGATCGGACTGATCAGGTCCTCCTGTCTGTTTTACCCTCCATTCACCTCTATATAGTGGCAGATGTAAATGAGCTTGTGTCCGTTTACACCCGCCTATTTCCAATCAGATTCACTTAAAAAACAGAAGGGGATCTGTCCCCTTCTGTCTGGGCAGATCGGGTGGGAGGGCCCATAGAGTAGAGTAGGCTGTATCAGTGTTTGCTCTGCATATGCTGAGTGTATACAGACCTGTCATCTGCCCGCTATGCTCATTGTGGCCCACAACCGGTTACAAGGTCGCTAAAAAGGTTGGACACCCCTGCTGTAGGGGCATGAGTTCCGGAAGGAGAGGTGCGCTGTAGCAGCTTTCCCGCTTGGTTTTGCTGCGGTGTGTAGCGAAGGGAGGGAGTCCCAGATGGAGAAGTATGCTGTACTGTAGCGCATCAGAAAACCTGCAGGAAGATCGTAAATATCTCCCATAAAGTTGAGAAAAGTGTTAAGACCGCCGCCATTGTCGCGGCTGCCCTTAATACTTTCAGTATTAACCTGGTTGGCAGGTTTCACTATTCCTCCCTACCTCTACTGCACTGAAAGCATGGCATCAATAATAGGCTTTATTACTGCATAAACTGGCACCAATTCTAGGCTTTATTACTGTGTAAATTGACATCAATACTAGGGGTTATTACTGTGTAAACTGGCACAAATAGTAGGCTTTATTACTGCGTAAACTGACAACAATATTAGGCTTTGATACTGCGTAAAAGGGCACCAATATTAGGGGTTATTACTGCATAAACTGGCACCTATTCTAGGTTTTATTACTGCATAAAATGACACCCATACTAGGCTTTATTACTGCATAAACTAGCACCAATACTAGGGGTTATTACTGCGTAAACTGGCATCAATACTAGGGGTTATTACTGTGTAAACTGGCAACAATACTAGGCTTTTCCTACTGTGTAAACTGGCACAAATTTTAGCTGTTATTACTGCATTAACTGGCACCAATAATAGGGGTTATTACTGCGTAAACTGGCACCAATACTGGGGGTTATTACTAAGTAAACTGGCACCAATACTACGGCTATTACTGCGTAAACTGGAACCAACACCAGGGGCTATTACTGCATAAACTGGCACCATTACTAGGGGTTATTACTGCTTAAACTGGCACCAATGCTAAGGGATATTACTGCGTAAACTGGCACAAATACTAGGGGCTATTACTGTGTAATCTGGCACCAATACTAGGGGCTGTTACTGCTTAAACTGGCACCAATACTAGGGACTATTACTGTTTAAACTAGCATCAATACTAGGGGCTATTACTGCATAATCTGGCACCAATATTAGGGGCTATTACTGCTTAAACTGGCACCAATACCAGGGGTTTTTACTGTGTAAACTGGCACCACTACTAAGAGCTATTAATGTATAAACTGCACCAATTCTAGGGACTATTACTGCTTAAACTAGCACCAATACTAGGGGCTATTACTGCATAAACTGGCCCCAATACTAGGGGCTATTACTGCGTAATCTGGCACCAATATTAGGGGTTATTACTGTGTAAATTGGCACCAACACTAGGTTACAGGTTAAATTATATTGTTGTTACATCTGTTTTACATTTATTTGTTATTACATGTGAATTTTGAAGGTGTCCTTGTAAACTGGCACTTTACAATAAATGTTTCACTTTATTTGTTAAAAAAGGAGTACATTATATATATGTGTATATATATATATATATACAGGATCTCATAAAAGTGAGTACACCCCTCACATTTTTGTAAATATTTTATTCTATCTTTTCATGTGACAACACTGAAGAAATGACACTTTGCTATAATGTAAAGTAGTGAGTGTACAGCTTGTAAATTTGTTGTCCCCTCAAAATAACCCAACACACAGCCAATAATGTCTAAACCGCTAGCAACAAAAGTGAATACACCCCTATGTTAAAATGTCCAAAGTGTCAATATTTTGTGTGGCCACCAAAATTTTTCATGGAGTTCACCAGGGCATCACAGGTTGCCACTGGAGTCCTCTTCCACTCCTCCATGATGACATCACAGGGCTGGTGGATGTTAGAGACCTTGTGCTCCTCCCCCTTCCGTTTGAGGATACCCAATAGATGCTCAATAGGGTTTAGGTTTGGAAACATGCTTGGGCAGTCCATCACCTTTACCCTCAGCTTCTTTAGCAAGGCAGTGGTCATCTTGGAGGTGTGTTAGGGGTCGTTATCATGTTGGAATACTGCCCTGCCGCCCAGTCTCCGAAGGGAGGGGATCGTGTTCAGTATGTCACAGTACATGTTGGCATTCATGGTTCCCTCAATGAACGGTAGCTCCCCAGTGCCGGCAGCACTCATGCAGCCCCAGACCATAACACTCCCACCACCATGCTTGACTGTAGGCAAGACACACTTGTCTTTGTACTCCTCTGCTGGGTTGCCACCACACACGCTTGACACCATCTGAACCAAATAAATTTATCTTGGTCTCATCAGACCACAGAACATGGTTTCAGTAATCCATGTCCTTAGTCTGCTTGTCTTCAGCAAACTGTTTGCGGGCTTTCTTGTGCATCATCTTTAGAAGAGGCTTCCTTCTGGGGCAACAGCCACGTAGACCAATTTGATGCAGCGTGCAGTGTATGGTCTGAGCACTGAGAGGCTGACCACCCACCCCTTCAACCTCTGCAGCAATGCTGGCAGCACTCATACATCAATTTCCCAAAGACAACCTCTGGATATGACGCTGAGCATGTGCACTCAACTCCTTTGGTCTACCATGGTGAGGCCTATTCTGAGGGGAAACTGTCCTGTTAAATCGCATTATGGTCTTGGCCACCGTGCTGCAGCTCAGTTTCTTCTCATAGCCTAGGCCATCTTTATGCAGAGCAGTGGTTCTCAACTCCTGTCTTCAGGACCCACTAACAGGCCAGATTTTAAGTATTACCTTGGAGAGATGCAGACTAGATTACTGCAATCACTGAGCAGCAAATAATATCACCTGTGATGCATTTCAGTTATCTTGCAAAGCTGGCCTGTTAGTGGGTCCTGAGGACAGGAGTTAAGAACCACTGATGTAGAACAACAATTCTTTTTTAAGATCCTCAGAGAGTTGTTTGCTATGAGGTGCCATTTTGAACTTCCGGTGACCAGTATGAGAGAGTGAGAGTGATAACATCAAATTTAACACACCTGCTCCCCATTCACACCTAAGACCTTGTCACACTAATGAGTCACATGAAACCGGGGAGGGAAAATGGCTATTTGGGCCCAATTTGGACATTGTCACTTAGGGGTGTATTCACTTTTGTTGCCAGCTGTTTAGTCATTAATGGCTGTGTGTTGAGTTATTTTGAGGGGACAGCAAATTTACACTGTTATACAAGCTGTACGCTCACTACTTTACATTGTAGCAAAGTTTCATTTCTTCAGTGTTGTCACATGAAAAGATATATTAAAATATTTACAAAAATGTGAGGGGTGTACTCACTTTTGTGAGACACTGTATATATATATATATATATATATATATATACACACACTTTTTAGTTTTTGAGGTGGGGGGGGGGTGGATCTTGGATGAGTTCCCACATGTTTTTTTCCCAGGACTTGACCCCCGACATCGCTGGATCCCTTGCTTGGTAAGTGTCTGTATATTAAAGGTCAGCAGCTAAAGAATTTGTAGCTGCTGACTTTTAACTTTTTTTTTTTTTACAACTGACCGGAGCTCCTCTTTACGCTTGCTTGAAGCTGTTTTAAAGTTGCTGCCAGCATTCCTATTAGAATCTGTACTTAGCACCCAAAGACTGGATGTAAAGTTGTAGAAGTGATATTCAGAGATGACAGTTAGGCATGGCATGTCTAGCAGAGTGTATACATTTGTACAGGAGGCAATAAACCTACCAGTATATTTTTAGATTGTGAGAGAAGGCCCACAAAAGCACAGGGAGAACATGCATGCACATTTTGTACATGTTCCTCTCATATTTCATATTAGTCGCCCTGATTGCTTCCTTGCATTCCATGTTGCATTCCTTGTGAAACTGGTATGCCTAGGGTGTCCTTTCTACTTCATACTTTTTAAAGGTCTGTTTTTATCATTTATTCAGTTTTTTTTCCCTAGAATTTAGCCATATAGGTTTTTTATTTTTAATTTTTTTTATGCTTGTTACCCAATTGAATACAATGGCTAATGTGCTTTTTTTGGAACACACACACTTGCCTTGTGTGCTCTGGTTGCAAATATTAGGACCCAACACCCAAAGACTGGATGTAAAGTTGTAGAGATGATATTTGGAGATGAGAGTTAAGCATGGTATGCATAGCTCCCAACTGTTCCTGATTTCAAAGGACTGTCCCTGTGGGGAAACAAAGCCCCCGTGTCCCACTTTCCTCCTCAATTTTCCCTAATCTATATAGTTGTATATAAAATGCACTTTTTATATTTCAAAGAGTGTTTCCCCAATGCTAAACCTTTTATACATTTTCAAAATTGCTGCATTTGTAAATTTCAAAAGCCAGTATGCAGGAATAGTAGTGGAAAAAAAAAAAACACTTGCGGGTTTAAGCAATCATTTTTTTAAAAATTTTCCTTTAAGGGGGGTGTGGCAGGGAATGTGTGCTACGCTTACATTCTTTTGCTAATAGGTGTCCTTCGTTCCAATCTCAGAAAGTTGGGAGGTATGGGTATGTCTACCAGATTGTATAAACTTATAATTTTTACATTTCTTAAAGTGGAGTTCCACCCTAAAATTTGACTTCGGTCCATCTTCTTGCTCCGGGTCATCTGAAAAACAAATGGATAATCGCAATTTTTTTTTTTTTTTACTTACCTTGTTTTAGAAGATAATATACTCACCTTACTTCCTCTTCCTCCCTCGGCGGCCACGGCGATTCGTCACTTCCTGGCTTGCAATGATTCCTGGGAGCTGAACGTCATCGCTCATAGGAATCAATGCGCCTGCACCGGCCCCGACGTCAGTTCCGGTGCAGGCGTGTCATACCTTGCAAAACAGCTTCTGGGCATGCCCAGAAGCTGTGCAGGGATGACGCTGCAGCCCCGGAAGTGATGGCGGGGCCGGTGCAGTGCATCGTGGGACCAAAGAAGAAGGAAGAGGACACAGAAGAGGATCACGCTGGCTTCAGCTGCCCACACCTGAGATGGTAGCGCTGGACAATACACTTTCAAGGTAAGTATTTCTTCTAAAAGGTAAGTGCAACCCGGGACAGTTCAGAGGCTATCCTTTGTGGAATGCACTAGCCCTGACTGGGGGTATTTTATACCCCGGGGGTATTTTTATGTATTTTTTTTGTTTTAGGTGGAACTCCGCTTTAACTGCTTTCTGCCTTCGGACTCGGCTGATCACAGATCGGGCCAAAGGGCTAATCACAGCAGCTCTTTACCATGTTATCAGCTGTCAGCCAATGACAGCTGATCACAGGATGTAAACACAAGCTGGTTATCGGCTTTTCTCTCCTAATGCCGACAGCGGGAGGAGAGAAGAAAGCCGATAACCGGATTCTGTTACAGGCACATCTGTCTTAACAGGGCCCACCAGTGCTGCTAATTAGTGCCCACCAGTGCTGCCAATCAGTGCCTACCATTGCTGCCAATCAGTGTCCACTAATGCCACCTATCAGTGCCCATCAGTGCTGACAACTAGTGCCCATCAGTGCCTTATCATCAGTGTCACCTATCAGTGCCCATCAGTGGCAATCAGTGCCGCCTATCAGTGCTGCCTATCAGTGCCACCTATCAGAGCCCATCAGTGTCACCTATCAGTGCCCATTAGTACCACCTATCAGTGCAGCCTTATCAGTGCCTCCACATCAGTGTCCACCAGTGCTGCCTCATCAATGCCCATCAGTGCTTTTTTAATAATAATAAAATTGTCATACTAACCCACTCTTTGCAATAGTTTTGCACATTTCACTGACACACACAGCTCGGCCCTGTCCCCTGCTCTTTGCTTACAGGCGGTGATTGACAGCAGCAGGAGCCAATGGCTCCCGCTGCTGCCTCCATGTTCAGAGAGTGGAGAGATCTGCTGCTCTCAGGCACAAAACTGGATTGAAGTAAGCTGGACTGGGCTCAACTAAGTATTTAGGAGGGCTGAGGGGTTGGAGATAGAAGATTTTTTTTAAAACTAATGCAGGGAATTTAAGTTACAACTACTTTAAGTAACGCTTACAGGTTTTGTTCCTTCTCCAGCCTGTGAATGGACAGTATAAGAAGGAGCAGCAGACTGATGAGCTCATCTCTACTCTCTTTTCCAGTCAGCATGTTCCTTATTAACACAGAAATCACTGCATCATTGCTGTTTGGCTTCTAAAGCCCCGTACACACGTACCGATTGTCGGCCGTAAATATTTGGCCGACGACCGATCCGCCGATTGTAGGCTTGTTAGTATGATGCTTCCGACAGCCGACAGCGCACTTTCGGCCGAAAAGAATCTGTCGTGTAGACATTAAAATTTTTGTTGGCCAACACCAGAACGGCCGATTGTTCGCCAGTCAGTACAGAATTTGGCCGACAATCAGCAGATTAGCAAGACTGGGCATGCTCAGAAAAGAAAAAACACACGGAAAGTTAACCATCACATGACATCACTTTTGCAGTCGGCTGTTGTAGGCCGACAAAATTTGTGTGCAGTCTTTTGTAGTTTTCAACAGACACGACAGCCCTGGACAAAAGACCTGGATGATCGGTACGTGTGTACGGGGCTTTAGGCATCTTCTTCCTCTCCCAGTCTGAGCTCTGCTGGAAAGATTGTAAGAGGCTTGTTCCAGATAAAATTCAGGTGCTTACACTGCTTGACTTTTTGAAAAAAAAAAAGTATTTACTGTAATGAATACATAGTTGCATTAATTAGTGTCCCTTTATTCTGCCTGGAGATCGGCTTTAATTAGCCAATAATATTCACATATTCAGTCATTTCCAGAAGTGTAATTGAGACTTTGCTGAGGATGTGCTCATGCTGAAATCTAGTGATTAGGAGACTGGCAACAAAAATTAACTGGAAGCGGCCTTGAGATTCTCAAGCACCAGCTCATTAGAGACACCAATTTTGTTAATCATCAGGAATACATTATCCTTCATTGCCTGAAACCTAAAACAATCTATCAAGACTTACAATGTGAGACCTTCGTGGTTAACCAGTTTGTAAAATAATCGCTTAACCACTTAAGCCCCGGAAGATTTTACCCCCTTCCTGACCAGGGGGTTTTTTGCGATTTTTTACTGCGTGACTTTAACGGACAATTGCGCGGTCGTGCGACGCTGTACCTAAACGAATTTGACGTCCTTTTTTTCCCACAAACAGAGCTTTCTTTTGGTGGTATTTGATCACCTGTGCGATTTTTTGATCATGCACTATAAACAAAAAAAGAGCGGCAATTTTGCAAAAATAACAATATTTTTCACATTTTTTTATATGAAATTCCCCCCAAAAAAGCGTATTTTGATTGGTTTGCGCAAAAGTTATCGCGTTTACTAACAAAGGGAAAGATTTTTGTCATTTTTGGTGTTTTTTTTTAACAAGTAATGGCGGCGATCTGCGATTTTTTTTGCGGGACTGCGACATTGCGGCGGACAGATCGGACCCTTGACTGACATTTTTAACACTTTTGGGGTTACCAGTGACATTACTGCAGTAATCAGTGCTATACATATGCACTGTTACTGTAAAAATGACACTGGCAGGGAAGGGGTTAATTGTATTGGAGAGGGAGGGGATAAGTGTGTCCTAGGGGCGTGTTTCTAGCTGTGAATGGACATGGCTACTAGTGTAAGAACAGAGATCAACGGTCCTACATAGTAGAACCGTCTGATCTCCATTTTTACACAGGGGAGAATGACAGGCGGTTTGTTTACATTAGCCGCCTGCCTTTCTCCCTTCCCGGCGAATGATCGTGAGTGACCGGCGGACATCGGGTCCGCCGGTCACACGCACTGACTGGTTAGGGAACGAGCCGGGGCGGGCGCGCTCCTCAGCGGGCGCGCGCTCGCCCGCTATTGGCTCACAAGCCGGTGACAGGCTAGTGACGTACCGGTATGTCACTTTGCCTGGCCGGGGCTGACCGCCGCAGTATATGTACTTGCGGGGGTCGGCAAGTGGTTAAAGTTGAACTCTAGGCACAGGAATTAAAAGTCTTTTTTTTTTTTTTTTAATGCAGGCTGAGTCGTACCTGAAATGAGGTGTGTCATTAAAAAAAATACCTTTATTCTGAAATATGTAGTTATTACAGGCATTTATTCTGCGCCAACAAATTATGCAGCATTTATCCAGTATGAAGTATATTCACATCTGTCCCTGCCCTCAGGGAACTTATATTCTAAGATAACTATCATATGTACACATACAGTACTAGGGCCAATATGTATAGGAGCCAATTAACCTAGCAGCATGTCTTTAGATTGTGAGAGAAGCCCCCGCAAGCACAGAGAGAACATGCATGTACATTTTCTACACGTTCCTCTCATATTCTATTTTAGTTGCTTGGATTGCTCCCTTACATTCCATGTTGCATTCCTTGTAAAACTGGTATGCCGAGGGTGTCCCTTTTACTTCATACTGTTTCAAGGCCTGCTTTTTATCATTTACTCGTTTTTTTTTAGAATTTAGCCACATATGTTTTAATTTTGTTCTTTATTGCTTGTACCCAATGGAATACAATGACTAATGCACTTCTTTAACCACTTGCTGACTGCCCCACATATACAGTATCTCGCAAAAGTGAGTACACCCCTCACATTTTTGTAAATATTTTATTATATCTTTTCATGTGACAACACTGAAGAAATTAGGGCTCTTTCACACGGAAACCCTATTTTCCATCCGTCCTGGGGATGGGATCGGATGGGATCGGATGAGAGCGGACAGGCGGTGCGCTCTTGTCCGATTCCCCATAGAGAGCAGCGGGGGCTGTAGCAGCGGGCGCTGTGACACCTCCCTCTCCGCACTGCAAGCGGAGACTGAGCTGTCATCTGCCGGCTCAGCGGGGATCATGGATCGATCCCCGCTGAGCAGCACGGATCCGCCTACGGAGGCGGACCGTGTGAAAGAGCCCTTACACTTTGCTACAATGTAAAGAAGTGAGTGTACATCTTGTTTAACAGTGTAAATTTACTGACCCCTCAAAATAACTCAACACACAGCCATTAATGTCTAAATGGCTGGCAATAAAAGTGAGTACACCCCCTAAGTGAAAATGTCCAAATTGGGCCCAAAGTGTCAATATTTTGTGTGGCCACCATTATTTTCCTGCACTGCCTTAGCCCTCTTGGGCATGAAGTTCACCAGAGCATCACAGGTTGCTACTGGAGTCCTCTTCCACTCCTCCATGACGACATCACAGTGCTGGTGGATGTTAGAGACCTTGCGCTCCTCCACCCTCCGTTTGAGAATGCCCCACAGATTAAGGTGATCAGATTTTTAAAATGAAATCTGGGGACATTTTTTATTGGCAAATGGTAAACTATTTTATAAGCATATTTTCCTCAAATGCAGTGTATGTGGTATGTGTTTATGGAATGATTGTATGGTATATATGTTATTTCTCACATTTCGTCCATGAAAAAAAAAAAAGATGCTTTTTTGACATATGACTACCAAATGTTATGAAGATAAGATAGAGAAAAAAAAGTGCAGAGTTCAGGAGTGTGTTACATAAAGAATGCTGGGCTAAGTAGCGCTTAGGAGCATGCTACTTAAAGAATGCAGGGCTCAGGAGTGCACTACATAAAGAATGCAGGGCTCAGGAGTGCACTACATAAAGAATGTAGGGCTCAGGAGTGCACTACATAAAGAATGCAGGGCTCAGAAGTGCACTAAATAAAGAATGCAGGGCTCAGGAGTGCAAAACATAAAGAATGCAGGGCTCAGCTGTGCCCATCAATGCAGCCTCACCAGTGCCCAGCAATGCAGCCTCACCAGTGCCCATCCAATGCAGCCTGACCAGTGCCCAGCAATGCAGCCTGACCAGTGTCCAGAAATTAAGCCTTACCACTGCAGGGGATCAGAGAGAAGAGAGGAAGAGAGCCGGCCGGATCATCACATAAGCCGGCATCGACTGCTGTGCCAGCTTTAATTTGAATTGTCAGGTGCCCGCCGTCACACAAGTCCCACCTCTAGGATCAGCTCTTACCTATGATAGACAGCACGCGACCCGGCATTGGACAATTGTGCTGTCTATCAAAGGAGCCAAACCAGGAGGCGGGACTTTGTGTGACGGCAGACGCCAGTGATTCAAATTAACGCTGACACAGGAGGCAACGCTAGCCTGACACCTTCCCCAGTGTGTGCCACCCAGGGCAGACAGCCCCCCTCTACCTCAGCACCCAGGATCAGCCCTGCACCTAGGACTGCCACTGCAATCCGGGGACAAACCTGGGGACAGACTGGCTCTGTCCTCAATCAGGGGACTGTCCCTGTAAATCGGGCACGTCTGGTCACCCTACCACATATGCTCAAGAATATTTAAACTCCTGCCTTTGAACTGGCTAGTGTTGTGTTCTAACCAGCTATCTGACAGATTAAGAGCTTAAAGGCCTGGAAACCTGCTGTTCCCACTTGCTGGCTCCTATACTTGCTTGCCAGTTGCCTGTTTGTTGCCGACAGGGATTGACCTAACCACTCTCATTTGCTGCCTGCCAAGACCCTTGCCTAAGCTTGAATACTTTCTTGCTAGTTGCGTGCCACCACCTCTGCTTCGACACTACCTTCTTATTTGCTTTTCACCTGCCTGACCTCTGTCTGGACCCAGACTACTTCTTTTGCCTGACACCTGTCCTGACCTTGCTTCAAAGCTCTTTGTGTGACAAACGTGAGGACCACAGCCTAGTGACAGCTAAATGCAAAGTAGCCCAGGGGCTACCAGGGTTGGTGGCTTAACAGTTGTTGTGGGGTGTTGTGGGGTGATGGAACGGTTGGAGAACTCAGATGAACATAATGCTAATCTGAAAGTCTAAGGAGAGGTCTTCATTCAATATACTGTATCAGCAGCATCTGCACAAAATGTTTATGACATAAGATGAATTTGATAGATATCAGAAAGATAACTGTTACTAGTCAAGCAATTGAGGAAATAGAGTCTAAAGAAAAACAAATTGGTTCACAGTACTCTGACATGTGCCAGAACATGATAAACGCCCTCATTCACCTCCATTAACAGAAGTGTTCTACACAGACAGTAAAGGTCAGTACTGCAGTGCAGCAAAGTTACACCAATAGATATACCTGTATCCAGAGAATTGCATTGCTGGCTTCCAGTGTTTATGCATAATAACCCCTGCCAAGCTGCACTCTTTACTACTTTTTACTATTTACTGATTTGAAGAATTTACTAGTTACCGGTGGATGGAAAAGGAAAGGTCATTTTTAAAAACATTCAATTGTAAAATGACTTGTGTTGAAATTGTATACATTTTATTATTTTTATTTTTTTTATTTGCTATTTTTCACCCTTCAACCACTTGCTTACTGGGCACCCCCTTCCTGACCAGGCCAATTTTCAGCTTTCAGCACTGTTGCACCTCGAATGACAATTGCGTGGGCATGCAACACTGTACCCATATGATTTTTATCATTTTTTTCACACAAATAGTGCTATCTTTTGGTGGTATTTGTGAAAAAAAAAACATTTTTCATAGTTTGTTATAAAATTTTGCAAACAAGTAATTTTTCTCCGTCACTTATGTGCACTGATGAGGCTGCACTGTTGGACACTGATAGGCTGCACTGATGGGCACTGAGGAGGCTCCACTTATTGGCACTAATGAGGCTGCACTGAAGGGCACTGATAGGTGGCACTGATGGGCACTGATAGGTGGCACTGAAGGGCACTGAGAGGTGGCTGTTATTGGCAGCACTGATAGGTGGCACTGGTGGTCACTGATAGACAGCACCGATGGATGGCACTGATTGGCAGTACTGATTGGCACTGATGAGGCTGCACTGATGGGCACTAATGAGGCTGCACTAAAGGGCACTGATAAGCAGTACTGATTGGCACTGATGGGGCTGCACTGAAGGGTACTGATAAGTGGCACTGACGGGCACTAATGAGGCTGCACTGAAGGGCATTGATAGGTGGCGCTGATGAGCACTGATAGGTGGCACAGATGGGCACTAATAGGCGGCACTGATGGGCACTGATAGGCGGCACTGATAGATAACACTGATGATGAGGCACTGATGGGCACTAATTGGCAGCACTGATGGGCACTAATAGGTGGAACTGGTGGGCACTGATTGGCAGCACTGGTGGGCACTGATTAACAGCACTGATGGGTATTGATTAGCAGCACTGGTGGGCTCTTTGTGGGACCGATGTCCCTGTAATAGTTATCGGCTTGCTTCTTTTATCCTCACGCTGTCAGCATGTTTACTTCCGTGATCAGCTATCATGAGCTGACAGCTGATCACCTGGTAAAGGGACGCTGTGATTGGCCCTTTTACCTGTTCTGTGATCAGCCATGTCCAAAGGACTTGACAATCACAGTGCACGCTGCTTGCATTCCCACGGCACTCTACTGGCACTGAAGCCCACGCTGTAGCCATTTTTTGGCTATAGCGTGGGCGGAAAGTGGTTAAAGAAAAAAATATATAGATATTTGGAGGATGCTGAAAGCAATAGAAGGTACTTTTTAAAGCGGAGTTCCGGGCACAGAAGTCATTTTTTATCAAACATACCCCATGGGACAGTCAGGGCTAGCACATTCCACAATGGCTAGCCTCTGATCTGTCCCGGTTCGCACTTACCTTTTAGAAGAAATACTTACTTATAAAATTTCTTCCACAGCGTTTCCATCTCTCTTGTGGGCAGCTGAAGCCGGCGCGGTCCTCTTCTGTGTCTTCTTCCGCGTCTTCTTGTCCCAGAATGCGCCTGCACCGGCCCCTCTCGTCAATTCCGGTGCGGCGCCGCATTCCTAAACAGCTTCTGGGCATGCCCAGAAGCTGTTTAGCAGGGGAATGCGGCGTCGCCCGGAAGTGACGAGCGGGGCCGGTGCCGTCGCATTGATTCCTGGTAGCGATGACGTTCAGCTCCCAGGAATCATAGCGAGACAGGAAGTGACGGGGTGAGCCGCGGCCCCCGAGGGAGGAAGTACTCTGAGGTGAGTATTTACCATCTTCAATTAAAAGGTAAGTAAACAAAAAAAAAAAAAAATAACTATCCAATTCCTTTTCAGGTAATGTCGAACTAGCGGAGGGGCACAAAAAAAAATATCGTTTTTGTGCCCGGAACTCCGCTTTAAGTTAAGAATACATACTTGAATATCATTTTTTTTAAACCTGAGTTTAGTGTTACCTTTGCTATTTAGTGCCAAAATCATGTGTTAGGTCTGCTTTACGAGACCGTTTATCACAGAGGTGACAAGTATCATATAAGGTATCATAAAAGACATATATTTGCTAATTTGAATACA
This sequence comes from Pelophylax lessonae, assembly GCF_965119305.1. Classification (NCBI taxonomy): domain Eukaryota; kingdom Metazoa; phylum Chordata; class Amphibia; order Anura; family Ranidae; genus Pelophylax; species Pelophylax lessonae. Next base: position 112,967,686 of record NC_138768.1, read on the forward strand.
ACCTTAGAGACCAAATAAAAACCAATAATATTTATCATTGGAATTATCCAATTTTTAAAACAAAGTCTTTTTGCTCATAGAAGGGATCCATATGCTGATACACAATTTTTTTCTGCAACCTCTCCTATCTCTGTTCCCAGATTACACCAGTGGCATGGCATACATTTTTCTTTTGTAGAAAGCTCGTTGCTGATGAATATGCATCAACCCTCATCTACAGGGTGTTTCCACTAGGATCCCAAGAGCATGCTCCTAATAAACAAAAATTGCTCTGTCTCTTTTTATTTAAAAGCATTGTCTCTGAATCTAGGTTTAACAGAAGAATAGGCAAAAGTGTGACTTCCCCAGTCAGTCCCTTGTGAACTATTCTTCACTGGAAATATCAGCAGACTTCTAAGATTAGTACTTACAGTACGTCACAATCACTTAAAAAGGTCTCATTGTGATAGTCAAAAAAAATACACAGCGAAAATATTTCCAATTATCTGGCCAATATTTTATATTCCGAGAGTTCTCTTTAAAATATAAATTTCTGCTCTATTGGCTGATATTTAAAACAGAATATAAGCTCACTTAAAAATGATAGCAGGTAGAGAGGAAACTCCCTTTACTGTCTGTTAGCGATTAAAAAAAAATTGTAATGAACTTTATGATCCAGAGAGTTCAGCCCAAGAGCTGGGACAAAGAAACTCCAGTACGCATGTACTGTAGGTACACCATCAGTGGCCAACCAATGAGGGAAGAAAGTCTGAAAAAATAATCTGGCAAGATAGCAGTATCAGCAATGGTAGCAGGTACATTGCATTGCATTGCAGGACCCTGAGGAAGTCACGTGTTTTCTGACGCAACGCGTAGGTGGAGCCAGTGATGTCAGACTCAGCTATTTTACTGCGATCAGGAAGGGGTGAGCGAGTCAGTATCCACCGCGGCAGATTCAAAAAGGATAATACAGATTGTGGATCAACGCTTGTTTTTACCATCCTAAATGTGAGTTTTTTCAAATATGATTATGTTGAATAAACTATTTTAAAAGGATACTGCACTATGGAATTTCCTTTTTGCATAACTATGGAGTCGGTCCACTGAGATAAGATGAAAGCTGATGAGTCCCTTAGATGGAGACATTTGACTTCTTATTGCACAAATCCTTTGTGCTGCAGGTGAGCGTGCACTGCACACAGAGGTGTCCCAGCAGGTGGAAGGACTTGACACTAAGCACTGTATATTTGTTTGGGTTGGAGAAGCACTTGTGGAAACAATCACACCATTTTTTGCTAGTGATGAAAAGGCATTGCATATATTGATGAGATCATGGACTAATTATAGATAATCACTATTTGATTTGATTAATACTTATGTCATTTCATTTCTATTCAATGTTTGAGGGAGGCACTTTTTTGTATTTTTTTATATATATTTTGATATACAGTATCTCACAAAAGTGAGTACACCCCTCACATTTTTGTAAATGTTTTAATTTATCTTTTCATGTGACAACACTGAAGAAATTACACTTTGCTACAATGTAAAGTAGTGAGTGTACAGCTTGTATAACAGTGTAAGGCCTCTTGCACACTGCAGCTTAAAAATGCTCAGTACAGCATTTTTTTTTCTGTGCTAAAATAGAGCCCATTCATTCTTATGTGCCTATGCACACAGCCGCGTAATTGAGCGCCGCTTATTCTTCAGTAAGAACAGAATAGAAAAATCTGCATTTTTGGTCAGTAATTTACGCCCGATGCGCGCGAATACGCGCAAATACGCACGAATACGCGCAAATACGCGCGAATGCGCTCAAATGAGCTTACAACACAAATTTGCATATTCAAAGGGTTTGGCTTCAAAGTTCAAAGTTTAACTTCCTGTCCTTCCAGAGTAACTTCCTGTCCAGCCACCATTGCCACAGAGAAGCACAGAGAAGCACTCCAGCTCCTAACCCATGGCCCATGCCAAAGATGTCCCGCAGTCAGACCTCATTGCTGCAGTGCAGGAACACCCAGTCCTGTGGGACAATGCACATGTCCACTATTCGGACAGATATCGCAAGAAGAAAGCATGGGAGGAGATCAGCAAGAGGCTGACACAGAATTGGGAAATCCTAAGCTGGAAACAAAAGCAAAAACGAAATAAGTATTAAGGCCTATTGACATGTGAATTTTATTCAATAGTGTAGCACACAGAGCTGACACACATTACATCACATCACATTTATTTTTACTTTAGTGGATGATTTTGCCATTCGCTGGAAATCCCTACGAGACCGCTATAGGCGTGATCTTAATGATGAACAAACAGTTCGCAGCGGTGCTCCAGCACGTCATGGTCGTCGCAAGCGGCATCCTTATTCAAGTGAACTTGCCTTTTTGAAGTGTGTAATGGAGTCAAGACCGTAAGTATATAAAATAATAATGCTATGTGTAATGAGGAAATGGGGTAAATGCACTTTCTTTTTCATATTTTTTCAGAACAACAAGCAGCTGGAGTGGAGAGTAGGGATGATCGAACTTTTGAAAAGTTTGGTTCGGCCAGAACATCCAAACTTCCCGAAAGTTCGGCCCGGATTTCAGAATCTCATTGAAATCAATGGGACCCGAACTTCGGTAATCAAATAACACAATTTTTAAGCCCTAAAACCCAATAAATGCCCCTAAAAAGTGCCTAGGGTTCTGGGTCATGCCCAATTAACTATTAATCACAAAAAAAAAAGTTTTTGATAAAAAAGTTTTTGATAAAAAAGCCAATTATTGAAAAAAAAAAAAAAAGAAAAATTTTTTTTTTTTGACTTTGGATTTAGTATCTGGTGGGTCTAAAAAGTGTACATGTGAAGTTTCAGCTCTGTAGCATGTCCAGAACCATGAAAAAAAAAAAAGATAATTTTTCAGTAGAACAGGGATGTGGGACCCTCCTTTAACACCTATATGATCTTTTTTTCTGGTTCTGGACATGCTACAGAGCTGAAACTTCACAGGTACACCTTTTAGACCCCCCAGACACAAAATCACACAAAGAAAAGTTCTTAAAAATTGTCATTTTTGATAAAAAAGCCAATTATTGAAAAATTAAAAAAAGAAAAAAAGAATCTTTGGATTTAGTATCTGGGGGGTCTAAAAAGTGTACATGTGAAGTTTCAGCTCTGCAGCATGTCCAGAACCATAAAAAAAAAAAAAAAAGATTGTTTGTATTAGAAAACTTTCAGCACAGGGGGTTGGCTTTGCTGCTGTAACACCTTGCCGGTTTAATAGAAGGCATTTTTTTGGGTTCTTTGCAGTCAGCAAAAACATCTGAACTTGTGTATAGTGGTACTGTGCACAAGTTCTGATGTTTTGCCTGCCTCCAAAAACCCCCACATCCATATATTTATATATTTATATACACACCTAGACATATATAGGTGTGATAGTAGCAGAAATATATGCTTGCGCTAATGAAATCATTTACAGTAATATATTTCTGCTACTATCACACCTATATATGGCTAGGTGTCTATATACATATAATTATGTGTGTATATATACCACTATACACAAGTTCAGATGTTTTGCCTGCCTCAAAAGAACCCCAAAAAATGCCAAAAAAAACGCTAGCGTCAAAAAAAAAATGCCCAGGTGTGTTTTTGCTGGCATTTTTTGGGGGTTTTTGGAGGCAGGCAAAACATCAGAACTTGTGCACAGTACCACTATACACAAGTTCAGATGTTTTTCCTGACAAAGAACCCAAAAAAATGCCTTCTATTAAACCGGCAAGGTGTTACAGCAGCGAAGCCAACCCCCTGAGCTGAAAGTTTTCTAATACAAACAATCTTTTTTTTTATGGTTCTGGACATGCTACAGAGCTGAAACTTCACATGTACACTTTTTAGACCCCCCAGATCTGAAATCCAAAGTAAAAATCAAAAAATCTTTTATTTTATTATTTTTTCAATAATTGGCTTTTTTTATCAAAAATGACAATTTTTAAGAACTTTTTTGATTTTGTGTCTGGGGGGTCTAAAATGTGTACCTGTGAAGTTTCAGCTATGTAGCATGTCCAGAACCAGAAAAAAAAAGGATTGTATGTATTAGAAAACTTTCAGCTCAGGGGGTTAGCTTCTCTCCTCGGTTTTCACACCTTGCCGGTTTCAAAGCAGGCATTTTTTTGGGTTCTTTGCAGTCAGGAAAAACATCTGAACTTGTGTATAGTGGTACTGTGCACAAGTTCAGATGTTTTGCCTGCCTCCAAAACCCCCCAAAAAATTCCAGCAAAAACACACCTGGGCATTTGTTTTTTTGACGCTAGCGTTTTTTGGCATTTTTTTGGGTTCTTTTCAGGCAGGCAAAACATCTGAACTTGTGTATAGTGGTATATATACACACATAATTATATGTATATAGACACCTAGCCATATATAGGTGTGATAGTAGCAGAAATATATTACTGTAAATGATTTCATTAGCGCAAGCATATATTTCTGCTACTATCACACCTATATATGTCTAGGGGTATATATACAGACATATATGTGTATATATACCCCCCTATACACATGTTCAGATGTCATGTCTGACATCAAACATGTCCTCAAAAAAGCACTGGCAGTGGCAGCCCCTGCAGCATAAAAAAATGCTTGGCTGGTGAGAAGCCATATGCCTGTCCCGAAGCAATTCAGAGATATGATCATTTCTCTATAGCGGTCACCATGCTATGGAAGGGTTTTGTCACCCTGCCATAGCAGTCACTGCCAGTTAACCCTACACTACACTACGGTCCCCTTACACTTAACACTTTCCCTACAGAAACTAAATTTTTGAAGCTAACTTAAGTGTAAAGGAGCACTCTAACTACACTAGATATCCCTTTCCTCACACTAATAAATAGCTAAATGACACTTTTAAAGTAAAATTAACAGAACTGCTTCCACTCTCTTCCATGTCCAGTATAACAATGCTAGGAATATGGCGGGTGCGATCTTATATACTGGGGGCGTATTCACTAATGATTGGTCTAGGGACCCCCTAGTCACTCCAATCACATTCCTAGCATTCTCCTGCCCCCTCAATTGGCTTTTGCTAATGTTTCTGGTACAATCACGGGCTTTTAAAGCCCATTTCCTGAAGCATTGCATTTTGGGCGGTTCTGGTTGCCGAATTCCGAACTTTTTGGGCAAAAAGTTCTAAATTCGGCCGAACCTCGAACACCCAATGTTCGGGCCGAACCGATGGTCGACCCAAACCATTCGATCATCCCTAGTGGAGAGGAGTGTGAGGATTACGATGAGGGTTCTGGAAGTGAGGTATGTCCCTCTGTGGACAATGCAGAACCAATTCTGCCTCCACAGTCTGAAGAGGTGTCACTGTCTCCTAGGCACAGTGTGCAGGTATTTAATTGTATATTTTTCTCATGCTCACTCCACTATTATTCTTGTTCTCTCTGTCTCATTCACACTCACGTTCTTACTCTCCATCTCCATCTCTCTCTCCCCCCCATCTCTCTCGCTCTCCCTCCCCATCTCTCTCGCTCTCTCTCCCCCCCATCTCTCTTGCTCTCTCCCCCCCATCTCTCTTGCGCTCTCCCCCCCATCTCTCTTGCTCTCTACCCCCATCTCTCTCTTGCTCTCTACCCCCCATCTCTCTCTTGCTCTCTACCCCCATCTCTCTCGCTCTCTCTACCCCCATCTCTCTCTCTCGCTCTCCCCCCATCTCTCTCGCTCTCCCCCCAGCTCTCTCGCTCTCTCTCCCCCCCATCTCTCTCGCTCTCCCTCACTGTGTCTCTTCCCCCTCCCATCCCTCTCTCATAATATCTTTCCCTATCTACTCTTATTAATTTTTTTACCCCACTAGGAAACTGCATCAGAAGAACAAACACACAGATCACAAATAGAAGATGAGGAGATACCTACAAGACCACAGCGGAGACGTCGTCAACAACAGCAGCAGCCGCAACCACGATCCTCTATGGAATCCGAATTTATTGAATTTATGAGGGACATGAAAGCCAAGCAGTCAAGTGCTACTTCAGATCTTTTTCAAAATATTAATAATAGATGGGTAGCATTCTGCCGCAGTATCCTGCCCATGATTCAAGATCTTCCTGAGCAACTGGCATTGCAGGTTACCGATGACATTTACACATATTTGGTGGCCTGCAGAACAGCTGATAGGAGACATGTTACACCTCCGCGGATGTCACTGATCACAGACCCACCCTGCCCCAGCTCAACCTATTCTTCACCCACTTTACATGGCTACTCAACCTACCCCCAGCGTACCCATCAACCTACCTACCACACTTCATCATATCCGACTACTCCCCTCCGCCATCCAGTGCCAACCTCCCAAGTATCCATGGACCCTGCTCAGAGTTCTGATACATCTGGATCCTCCCAGTATGGTGTTTATCAAAATTTATAGAGTTTGATTTGGATGTTTTATGCACTTTAGTTGTATGGAAGATTTATGCACTTTAGTTGTATGCCATAATGGCATTATGTTTGCACTGTTGCCATACATTGTGTGGCGGTTGTATGCCATAATGGCATTACGTTTGCACTGTTGCCGTACATTGTGTGGCGGCTAAGTTTAAAAAAAATAAAACATTTTTGTTTTCCATTTCTGTCTATTGAATATTTTTTTCCTATAAGGGCCGATGTATTGTCCTTCAGACTTTTGTGGGGGGCTGTACTGTGGCCAGTAATTGTATAACCCCGACAGTACCAGCATCAATGGGAGTAAGAATGCCCCATCATTGGTTTTCACCGGAGGAATAGGGTCCCATTTTTGGTTTTAGCAGGGGGTATAGCGCCCTACAGCGGTATCAGTAGGATGGATAGTGCCTGGATGTCATTGTGAGTAATGGTGCCTTATTGCTGTCAGGAAAATTATCCCGAAGGGGTGGATACAGCAAAGCAAAGGGCTTCAATCTGGCACCCAGCCCACAGTTTCGAGATCACTAACCTGAAAGACAAAGGCATAATGAGCTAATATGATCTAGAACAGTGTTTCTCAACTACGGACCTCAGGGCACACTAACAGGCCAGATTTTAAGTATTGCCTTGGGGAGATGTAGACTAGAATACTGCAATCACTGAGCAGAAAATTATATCACCTGTGATGTATTTCAGTTTTCTTGCAAACCTGGCCTGTGTGCCCTGAGGACCGGAGTTGAGAAACACTGATCTAGAAAGTGCTTGTTCATGCTACACACTTGTTCACAAGTTCACATGGTCATGGGTTCCAGAACTGCATACAAAAAAAAAAATCAGAGATGACAACAACTTAACACCTAATGTTTTCTTTTTTTGTGAATTTTGCAATTCAGAAAGTACCACAACAATCAGTCAAATGTGATCATTCTGCCAAGTAACTTGTCCTTCCTCTGACACAAAGAAATCTGCAAAGGCCTGTCTTATATGCAATGCATGTGTTGGAGGCCGCAAGCCCACAAACTGCACACTTTCTTGCTGTGTGGAAAGATGTTCTGTGTCTGGTGATATATTTTCTTTTTCAATTGTGGAGTACACAGCAAGCCAATACTACCTTGATGGCATTCTCGACATCCAACTGCATGGCGGATAAGAGCACACGCCACTTTGAAGAGCAAACTCCGAAAGCACACTCAACCAACCTACGGGCACGGCTAAGCCGATAATTGTATATTTTTTGTGCGTGACTTAATCCGTGTCCACCATAAGGACGCATTATGTTTTCGGAAAGTCCAAACGCCTCATCAGCAACAATAACGAAAGGAAGGCTTGGTCCTGTGGTTCCAGGTAGTGGCCTCCAAGGGGGGATACGCAAACGTCCTTCATGTAGTCTTTGTCCCATTGCGGATTGACGAAATATTCTGGCATCACCAGAACTCCCGTAGGCCCCAACATCAATATAAATAAAGCGCAGGTTGGCGTCAACTAGCCCCAGAAGCACAATTGAAAAGTATTTTTTAAAATTGAAATATTTTGATCCTGACTTTGCAGGCATTCTCACACGAATGTGCTTGCCATCCAGGGCACCTATACAGTTTGGGAATTGTGTCTTTTGCCAAAATTCCTCAGACACCTTTTGCCAAAGCTCCTCTGTGGGTTGCGGCATCACAACATCATGCAGCTCCTCCCACATCGCGTGACACGTTTCATGGACTATCTTGGCCACTGTTGTCACACCGAGCAGAAAATAATGATGCAAGGAAGAGAAACTCTGTCCAGTCGCAAGGAACCTGTGGAATATAATAATACGTTATTGTTTTTTTGTCTATATGTGTGTGTGTGTGTGTTTATATACAATGATCCAAAAAATGAAAGGAACATGACAGTATAGCATCAAGTTAAACTCCTGGGATATTAATCGGGTCAGTTAAGTAGCAGAGGGGGTAGTTAATCAGTTTCATCCATGACATAACTGGGCAGCAATTATATGACCTCCTAACAGGACTGTGGAGGCCACTGACATTGTTTTCTCTACTGAAGACAGTTTTTGACTAGTTTTGCATTTGGGTAGGGACTGCTTGTGCAAATAAATTTCGTAATGTTTTAACATACATCACAACATACCTGAGTGTGACAAGTAGTCGCTCTCCAGGGGACACACTTCTCCTCATGTTGGTATCCATCCTTGTCAGTCTCGGTGTCAGAATATGCAACAGTGCATCGAATGTGGAGATGGACATTCGTGTAAAATTAAAAAACTTCTCTGGATAAGTGCGAAGGCCTTCATACCGAGCAGCAAAAAATCCCAGTGTCAGACGTTGTGACACCAACGGATGTGCCCAGTAATGACGGCGACGTCTTCGATTTTCTTCCAACTGCCTCTGCTGTCTTCTTTTCCTCATCAGGAACAGAAAAATACCTGCAATCATTAAATTATCCAGGAATTCCATATTCAAGAGCAAAACAAAAAGCCTGACACAGCTGCAGATACCCAACACTGGAGTAGGAGGGAAAATTGCACCAAAAATGCTAATTTGCTAATTTGCATATCAAGAACGCTAGAATAAATTTGCGCGCGTAGATGCTCTAACAGGAGTATCGTGTGTAAGGTGCCTAAATGTTCTGTCCCCTCAAAATAACTCAACACACAGCTATTAATGTCTAAGCCGCTGGCAACAAAAGTGAGTACACCCCTAAGAAAACATTTCCAAATTGGGCCCAATTAGACATTTACCCTCCCCGGTGTCATGTGACATTTTCACATAGGGTGTACTTACTTTTGTTGTCAGTGGTTTAGACATTAATGGCTGTGTTGAGTTATTTTGAGGGAACAGCAAATTTACACTGTTATACCAGCTGTACACTCACTACTTTACATTGTAGCAAAGTGTCATTTCTTCAGTATTGTCACGTGAAAAGATATAATAAAATATTTAAAATTCATACACATTATATTGCATGGTGGAGTTGGACAAAGAGCTAAGTCTGCCAAAATGTGCAAGCCTGTTGAACATGCTTGCAAATAATTATAGGGACCTGCATCAGTTCAGCTCTGCCATTAAGAGGTCATCAAAGTACTGTTTGCATTGTGTTGTGCTGGGTGTAGCTGGAGAAGTCAATTTACCTGCTGATTATAAGCTTCATTGTAGCCCATAAGCTGTGAGCCCGCATTCAGCACACATTCTTGCCTGCTTTGCCATGCTTTGTGCAAAGTATCAGAATAGGAACACTTGTTCTTGGCAAAACAACCACATGAGCCTCTCAGCTACCTTTGCATCTTCCAGAAGACATACTTCAGAAAACCAGTCAAAGATGACCTAGTTTATTGTATTTAAAATGTTACTAAACCCAGGACCCTAGGTTTCCGGTCTCCCACAGTACACAGAACATGGAAATGCAATTATTTTAGTAAATAATATATGATGTTAAATACCTTTTCTCATCAGCAGGTAAAGCAGTCTTGTGACTTCTATGAGTGTCTGGTTAAAGTTTGTAGGAGGAGTTTTCATTATCCCACGACTGTCCTATGAGGCTGCAGGACCCCCGACCCTCTGTCTGAACAGTGCTGATTGGCCTTGTGTTGATCACATGCACTCTTCCAAGAAAAGAAAATAACTCTCTAGCAATACACACCAAACTGAGCATGTGCAGCCTGTCCCCTGGCTCTTTAAATATCAGGAAATATATTGGAGTCAGTGGAAGAAGGAGACAATCAGAGAAGACAGGATCAAACAGCCATTGCAGAGGATTAACCCCTTAGGTTCCACAGTGAGCATAACAAGCATTTACTGTTGTGGGTTTAGTAACACTTTAATAAAAAATATGTAAAATTAACCTTTTCATTCTCCAAACCCATAAACATAGTGTTAAACTCTTAATCTGCCTACCCAAAACACACAGTCTAGGCCAGTCATGTCCAAAGTCCGGTCCTGCGGGCCAGTTGCGGCCCGTCCTTTACTTTCATACGGCCCCCAGAGACACTGCTGAACAATGTCTCTCTCTGAGACATCGCACATCCCTGCCCCGATGCAGATGCGATGGCTCGTGGGCGGGGCCTCTGGCCTCCCTCGGCAGCTCGACTGCTCCCGAGTCCCGCTGAGTTCCGCTCCACCCCCCGCTCTGCTCTATGTGCCTGGCGCCGCCCACGACTACGCGGGAGTGCAGAAGGAATTTGAAATCTGCATTCATTCTCTCCTTCACAGCACAGCCACCTGTAGAAGCCATGTGGAGCTGACCGAGGAAGTGTCATCTCTTATACTGCCTGTCTAAGTAAGTGTGATTTTATCCATAAAGCACTGATGCTTTTTATTTCATGTATATATATATATATATATATATATATATATATATATATATACACACACACACACACACACATATATATATATACACATATATATATAAAAATGGAGGAAGAAGTAACAAAGTAACAGTGCGTGTCATACGCCGATGTAAAAAAAAGAAAGTCCAGGAAGCAGCGCCGAGAGGTATAAGGGGGCGGGCGCCGCCGAGTAGAAGGAAGGATGCGCTGTCATCGGAAGTCCTGCCTCCTGTGCCAACGTCTATCATAGGCGCCGGGACTTCCAATGACAGTGCGTCCTTCCTTCTCCTTTGCCCCGCCCGCCCCCTTCTACCTCTCGGCGCTGCTTCCTGGACTTTTTTAAAAGTGATTCGGATAGTGTCAATGGCACTGGCGAGGCTGCAATTATGGGCGATGCGCTGGCGAGGCTGCAATTATGGGCACTGCACTGGCGAGGCTGCATGTATGGACACTGCGATGGCGAGGCTGCAATTATGGGCACTGCACTGGCAAGGCTGCAATTATGGGCACTGCGCTGGCGAGGCTGCATATATGGGCACTGCGCTGGTGAGGCTGCATTTAAGGACACTGCGCTGGCGAGGTTGCATTTGTGGGCACTGTGCTGATGATTGTATTTAATGTCAGGCAAAATGTTCGGCCCTCACGCATGTTCACTTCATCAAGTCTGGCCCTCTTTGAAAAAAGTTTGGACACCACTGGTCTAGGCAGACTAAGCAGCACTGTTACTGATATGCAAATTTTGACTTTTTGTCAAAGGTCAGTCGCTAAAGCTGGCCATACATGAGAACTTTGTATGACAATTGTCATTTTTGCAATGTTTCTTAAATATTTTAAAGGCTAAGTTCACGGTTGGTAAACAAAAAAAAAAAAAAAAAAAATAACTAAAATGCACATAATTTTGCAGGTAAAAAAAATATGCATTTATTTATTTATTTTTATACTGCAGCCTGGAAAGCATTGCACCCATGATTAGCAGATCATGCGTGCAATGTCAGGCTCCTGCAGACTCTCAGTATCAGTCTGCCCGTACCTCCAGTATGGGCAGACAGTTACTCAAGTGCAAGAAGAATCAATGCACTAAGAGGACACTCAGCAGTACCCTTGCAGTTCATTGGAAACTACAAGCCGTCTGCTGCAGTGGTAGAAGGGGCTTGTAGTTCATTCAAACACAGAACTTTGTAAATAAATTATGCAGCTATGTAAGATCAGAGCCCCGCACAGCCACGCTGTTGTTAAATTGTGACATTAGGTACGAGGAGGAAATCCCCCATCAAGGTCTGCAGCTCCAAAGCAACATACGACATGCTATAGCCTCAATACAGCTGTAATATGTAACACATTACAAAAGGTGAACTTTGGTGAAATTACTTTTTAACTGTAGTGATGAGAAGGAGCAGAATGGAAAGTTCTCAAATGAACAAAATTCTAACCGTGAATGTGGTTTTCCCTCAGGAAAAATCATACATATTGTAAGGAAACCTGTTTAATACATCTGGGATTCCATTAAAACCGCAGCCGGACGTAATATTACCCACTTCCTGCAAAACGACGTACCTTTGCGTCACTTTGTTGAAGTAGTTGTATCCTGCAGCTTATTGAAAATTTTCGTAACAGGTTAGTGTACTGTCACAGCAGAGGCGTAACTAGAACCTTCAGGGCCCCGATGCAAGAAACCATGAAGGGCCCCCCAGACCCCTGGCCGGGGCCCTTCTCTTCAAGCCCGGGGCTCTTCCCACTAATCCTGGGGCTCTTTACTCTCATTGCATGGCCTTTTATTATGGTCCCGCATCAGGATCCTTTCACAAGTTCTGCAGTGGGCCCCCTTCCTGCAATCTTGGGGCCTCCCCACAGTGGTGAAATGCCAGGGCCCGGTCGCAAGTGTGACCTTTGAGATCCTAGAAGTTCACCCACTGGTTTGCTACCAGGCCCCCTGGAGCATGGGGCCCGGTAGCGATTGCAACCCCTGCAACCCCTGTAGTTACGCCCCTGTGTCACAGATATACAACAAGTAGAAAGTGGGTAAACATAACAGGATACACCTAAACCAGTTAACATACAAGGTAGGTGTTCGCAGTAGAGAACAACCAAAACTCTGCAAATGGAGGGTAGACGGTTGACTTCTGCAACAATGGGTAACAAGAATTGGGCAACGTGAAGGGACTCCTAGGGATGAGAGGGGAGGGGTAGAGAGATGAAGAGTCTTTGCAGGGGTTAGTAATAGCACAGTCAGAACATCCAGTAGATGTGGCAGCCGCTAGTGATGAAATAAGGCTAGCGTCAGACAATCAGTATGTATCAGGTAGTTTTGGTCTCCATGTCAAGAGAAGGGGGGGGGGACCCTTGGTGCTAACTGAGAGGGAATTTAGTGTTATTGGTGAAAGGCATCCATTTGTAGAGAAAGCAGGTCGATGGGGCAGCTGAGGAAAGTTCAGTGTCTAATTTTTCCTTGCAAAGGAGTGAGAAAAGGTCTTGTTTAACTTCCAGTATGTTGGGGGAGATTGAGGATGTCCAGTGCTTAACCACTTTACCACTGGAGGATTTTGCTGTCTTACGTCCAGGCCACTTTTTGCGATTCGTCACTGTGCGAATTTAACTGACAATTGCGCGGTCATGCAACGCCGTACCCAAACGAAATTTATGTCCTTTTTTTCCCACAAACAGAGTTTTCTTTTTGGTGGTATTTGATCACCTGTGCAATTTTTACTTTTTGCGCTATAAACAAAAAAGAGCGAAAATTTTGAAAAAATAACAATATTTTTCACGTTTTTTTATATGAAATCCCCCCCCCCCCCCCAAAAAAATGTAAAAATCAAAATTTTTTATCATTTTTGGCCAATTTGTTTTCTGCTACATATTTTTGGTAAAAAAAATTGCAATAAGCCTATTTTGATTGGTTTGCGCAAAAGTTATTGCGTTTACTAACTAAGGGAAAGATTTATGTCATTTTTGGTGTTTTTTTTTTAACGAGTAATGGCGGTGATCTGCGATTTTTTTTGCAGGACTGCGACATTGCGGCGGACAGATCAGACCCTTGACTGACATTTTTGACACTTTTGAGGGTTCCAGTGACATTACTACAGTAATCAGTGCTATAAATATGCACTGTTACTGTAAAAATGACACTGGCAGGGAAGGGGTTAATTTTATTGGAGAGGGAGGGGTTAATGTATGCCTGGTGCTTACTGACATGTGTGGGGGGAGGTGAATGAGTGACACAAGGACAGATCGCAGGTTCAGCTATGCTGAATCCTGCAATTTGACCCTGCATGTCACTTAGGAGATCCGCCCGCTCCAGCGGGCGGATCTCCAGACTCGATTCACCGACGATCGGGGAAGAGCAGCAGCGATCGCCGCTGCTCCTCCCCTGGCCCGACTCCCGCTGTGACTGAATACAGCGGGAGCGAGCCTCCGGCGGCCCGCGCGCGCCGCCCACAAGGGGAGGAGTCCATCGACGTAGGTCTACGTCGCTGGATGATAACGAGCCACATTGCCGCAGTAGCAGCAATGTGAGCGGTCGTTATGTGGTTAAGAATGGTTCATCTGGCAATTATGAAACAGGTTGCCAGCCATGCCCTGTTAAAGTGGGTGACAGGTTGGAGTTTTGTGAGGGTGGCGTGGGTAGGAAGAGCCAGGTCTCCAAATACCAGTTGAAAGATATCCTTAGTTGGGGGGCGGCCAGTGATAGTATAGGTTTTGACTCCCAAAATGAGGCGATTATGCGGCATGACCAGAATCTGTGAAGCAGATTGGACCTGGCTTCTCCGCACTGGAGACAAAGTTGCCTAGAGTGTTGTTGGGGGTCCGATGTGAAAGGAATATAGGCCCTGTGAATGATTTTGTAGAATTCATTGGTGATTAGGGCACAGGTAGATTCATAGCCAGCTAGTATGCGTTCAAGAGCATCTGGGGACTTGAGGTCTTTGTTCCAAGAGGCAGCTGTGGTGGCTTGAATGGGTATGCAAAAATGCTTGTTTAGAGGCTTGTAAATATCCGAGATTTTATATTGCTGTTTTTCCATAAGGGTGTCCAAGAAAGTGCGTTGGAACCTTTGTGGTTTGTTTGGGCACTGTTCTGTGATGAACTGAACTGCTTGGTGAAGGCGTTAGGAAATAATGACTCGTTAAACAGAATTTCTCTAGCAACTGACGGAGTGGGAGCGTCGAACCAGAGTCCTGATCAAAAAGTTGCGCAAAGAGCACTAGGTTCTGCGAGGCCCAGGTTGCATATCCCTTGTGCTGGTTTGGGTGGGAAAATAAGGGATTGTTCTGGATGGGAAGGTATGGAGAAACCCAAGGAGTCACTTTTAATTTGCGTCTGACTTCCCTCCATGTCACCAACGAGTCCCTTATCAAGAGATTGTGTTGGAGGCGAGGGGGGAGTGAGCAGAGTTTGCAGTGTAACAAAGTGGGCAGGGAGTTGGGGCCCACCATCTGTGACTCCAAGTCAAAGTTGGAGTATCTGGAGCACTGTGACAACCAGTCTAGACCTACTCTGAGTATACATGCGAGATTGTAGACCCTTAAGTGGGGGAGATCAACCCCTCCTTCACTCCTGGGGAGGAATAGTTTATGCAAAGCTATACGGGAGCATCTACCCCGCCAGAGGAATTTAGATAGAGATCTCTGTAAGTTTTGTAAATCTTTATGCTTTAGTAGCAAGGGGATGGTTTGAAGAGGGCATAGCAGCCTGGCGCAGCTTACCATTCTAAATAGGTGACACCTCCCAAGAAGCGAGATGAGGAAATCTGCCCATGTCTCCAATTCTCCGGTAGAGCGGACAGTCGGCTTTCAGGGGATAACACCAAAGAAAACGCATACGTGTTCAAATCACACATGTGATGTATTGCCGTGATTTTCAGAGCGAGAGCAATCATTCTAGCAAAGGACAAATTCGACAAGCTTAACATGTTAGATATCTATTTACTTTGTAAACATCATCTTTAACAATATACAAAAAAAATGGGCTAACTTTACTGTTTAGTTTTTTTTTTATTCAGTAAAGTGTATTTTTTCCCAAAAAATTGCATTTGAAAGGCCGCTGCACAAATACCGTGTGACATAAAATATTGTAACTACTGCCATTTTATTCTCCAGAGTCTTTGCTAAAAAAAAAAATATATATATATATATATATATATATATATATATATATATAATGTCTTGGGGTTCTAAATAATTTTCTAGGAAAAAATACTGATTTTAAAGTGGAACTGCACTGCTTCTGATCACCACAAACCAAAAATGCTATTTAATTCATTTGTATTATTCAAAGCAATCTCCCCCATCCATCCATGTCTCCATGCTTTCTTTTGCTGAAAAATCATTTTGAAAAACACCCCCTAGCATTTCTGATCATGATCATCTTGAGTAAGGGCAGATGGTTTATGTATCATTTACCTCCCGGAATCCATTTGCCCTTAGCTCAGGCATAGGCTGAGCTGAGAACCCTCCCTCCTCTACTGAAGACTTCTGGGATGTATGACATTATTTGCCTAGGCTTGGAAACCAGGAAGTAACTGCAGAAATGTAAAAAAAAAAAGTTTAAAACAAGTAAATATGATATACTTTCCTATCTATTTACTAATGCTAGCAGCATTAGGATTAAAAATAGTCCATGCTGATTGAGAGAATGAAGTTCCACTTTAAAGAGGTTGTAAACCCTTGGAAGTTTTTTCTTTTTTTTTCTGAAACCTGAAAGAGAAACCCATAATGAGCTAGTATGCATCGCAATACTACCATCGAAATACTTACCTAAGAACGAGCCCCCGCCGTGCCACCCGCTTAGCTGGATGATGGGCGACATGTCCAGTCGCCCGTCTTCTGGGATCGCGGCATCCGGCCATCTGATTGGCCGGAGCCGCGGTGACGTCGCTCCCGCGCACGCGCGCGGGAGCCGACGGTCACGGCACGGGGCTCTGAAGAAACGGCACCAGCGGCCGTTCCTTCAGAGCGCATGCGCCAGTGACATCACTGTCTGCATGTAAGGTAAATATCTCCTAAACGGTACATGTTTAGGAGATATTTACAATACCTATAGGTAAGCCTTAATATAGGCTTACCTATAGGTAAAAGTGTCAGAGGAGGGTTTACTTCCTCTTTAAAGCGGAGTTCCAGGCACAAAATCGACCTAATCGATTTTGTGGCCATCCGCTTGCTCTTCTTCACCTGAAAAGGAATTGGATAGTTAGGGTTATTTTTTTTTTTTTACTTACCTTGTATTCGTAGAAAGAAATACTCACCTATTTTCCACTTCCTCCCTCTGTGGCCATGGCCCGCGCCGTCACTTCCGGTTTGCGATGATTCCTGGGAGCTGAACGTCATCGCTCCCAGGAATCAATGCGACGGCACCGGCCCCGCTCGTCACTTCCGAGGCGCTGTGTAGGAATGCGGCGCCGCCCGGGAAGTGACGAGAGGGGCCGGTGAAGGCGCATTCTGGGAGAAGAAGACGCGGAAGAGGACGCAGAAGAGGATCGCGCTGGCTTCAGCTGCCCACAACAGAGATGGCAACGCTGTAGAAGAAATTTTAGTGAGTATTTCTTCTTGCAGGTAAGAGTGAACCGGGACAGATCAGAGGCTAGCCATTGTGGAATGTACTAGCCCTGACTGTCCCAGGGGTATGTTCATTGAAAAAATGTTTTTGTGCCCGGAACTCCCCTTTAACTTGTAAGCAACAAGTGTCAGAAATAGGATTGGTCCTTAAATGGGAAAAAGGCCTTTAAACAAAATGAGATGATTCAATGATGGTAAGAAAATATACTCTAATGAATCATTTTTCTGAATTTCTATAATCATTTCTATTGGAGAATGGCCAGCTTTATCCTTCATATCCATCTGGGGACGGTTATGTGGATGTCCTGGTGCCACAGAACTCATGGGAAAAAATAAGTTAAAGTAGAGTTTCGTCAAGCAGCCTTCACAGAAAAATGATGATATTCAGATTGACATTTGACAATAGGATGACATTTGGATGGATAAACCCTTTAAATAGATCATACAGAAGTGGAAGAAAACCCTTTAAATAGTTTATACAGAAGTGGAAGAAAAAGCAAAACCTAACTAAAGTGGGGTACACACTAGTAGAATATCTGCCGAAAATTCCCATCCGAGGTAAAATCGTACAATTTTCGGCTAGTGTGTACACAACTTTCAGCAGCCGATGCCGACATTTTCAATGAAAAAAAAGCGAGGGACAAACACCAAAATTTTTATCGTCCGTCCCCAGATGACCAATTTTCGTTTAATGTGTATGCAGTACGCCCGCGAAAAATCGAATATGTGCATGATCTGAAGTTGCTGACGACCCGGAAGTCTAGGAACAAATGTCCCAAAAAAAAAAATCAGTCGAGAAATTTCGTAAACATTTATGCACTGTCAACTAAAAACGGTAATGAATGCTGAGCAAGAGAGAGAAAAATCGGAGGATATTTCGTCCGATTTCCGTCAAGTGTGTACGGGCCTTAACTCTAAACCTAGTCCCATCCCCATTCTAAGCCTAATCTATCTAGCCCCATATAGAAAAGATTACAATACTTATCTATTCTGAAGCCAATTCGGTCCGGTCTTCAATGGCACCTTCTGTGTGCAGGAGAAAGCCGACAATGGCTGGGAAGTAACATCACCCATAGACTTCTATTGTCAGCTGCCTCTCCTACACACTGAAGCCACCACTGACAACTCAGCCTTGGACCAGCCTGGATTGGAGCGGCTTCAGAATGGGTGAGTACCGTACAGTGATCTTTTCTTTACAGGGTTAGATAGATTAGGCTTAGAATGGGGGTGGGAGTAGGTTTAGAGTTAGCCCTCGTTCCCACTGAGGGTGGGTTTGAAATTATGTGAATTCAGCTGAACTCGCACAATTTCAAACCCGCATTTCAGTCCAACTTTGGGGGCGCTTTGAAAGACATCTGTGTGGGTTCATGCACAGATGTCTATTGAAATCACCCCGAAGTCGCCAAAAGTAGTGCAGGAAATAGCTTTTGGGAATTGGTGCAGAGCCGCAAAGTTAGCATCGCACTGATTCAGATGGTGACGTTGCCGGCAATAGGCTCTGATTTGGCATGTGATTTGACATTTAAAATCGCATATCAAATCAGCCCAATATGAACAGGGCTTAGTTAGGTTTTGGCTGAACTTCAACTTTAAGTTTAAAGCTTAAAAAGCATTTGCTTACATTTACAGGGAAGAAAATCTACCAAGATATGCTGTTCCCAAAAAACATGATCTTCTATTATCTCAAACCAACTGGTAGGTAGTCATATGAACAAGCGCCATCCCCCCTGAAGTGTGATGGCGTACAAAGCGTGCATTGCCATGGAGACACAAGTCACAGCAGTGTTTGCTATTGATAGTGCAGGAAATTGTAAAGGCTCATCACTGGAGATATAAATGAAAAATAAGACTTACAAGGCTCCTAATCATCTGCACAACCAGCTACATTCATTCCATGGACCGTTATGGCAAAGACATGTTCACTTTGTCTTGTAATTTTGATTTTTAGTTATCAGGCGTCTTTCCTCTGCATCCCTGTGGTACGTGAAATACGTTTCTGAGATGAAATGGGAAAATTCTTACCTACTGAGTATTCCTCAGAAATTAGACTGAAGTGCATTTCATAGAACAGAAATAGGTCAGTACAGCTACTTTAATTAAAGCTGAAGTTTAATCTATCTTTCCTCCTTTGGTCCTTTCTTTCCCCTGCATCAACATGCTAATGACATTTTTATTTAAAACCTTTCCATTCTGGTAACATGCTATAATTTAGACCCAGGGAAACCAATACTGGGTTTCCATGCTTCTCTGTGCAATGGAGGCAGATCATGGCTAGTGGGTGGGGCTGACAAGATGCTGTATATAAAGCTTCCTGAAAACATCACAGCACTCTGTCTCAGTACTCCTTTCAAGCCCTGATGCAAGGAGGAGCTATGCAAATATCAACATGCCTTCATGGTTGGATGTTAGTCTGGGTGGTAGGTGTTCCTAGGCAGGCTGTATTTGCACACAATGGTAACAGGCGCTTTGTCACATATTTAACCAGAGTCCATGAATAAAAAAAGTCATTTGTGGCACAAGGGAAGAAAAAGTCCACCATATAGGGCAGCCATCCAGAAACCAAAGCCAGGGGGTTCCACAGGGCTACAACAAAAGACAGACAGAGCTTAACCACTTAAGCCCCGGAAGATTTTACCCCCTTCCTGACCAGGGCTTTTTTTGCGATTCGGCACTGCGTGACTTTAACGGACAATTGCGTGGTCGTGCGACGCTGTACCTAAACAAATTTAACGTCCTTTTTTCCCATAAACAGAGCTTTCTTTTGGTAGTATTTGATCACCTGTGCGATTTTTACTTTTTGCGCTATAAACAAAAAAAAAACGTCAATTTTGCAAAAATAACAATATTTTTCAAATTTTTTTATATGAAATTCCCCCCAAAAAAATGTAAAAATCAAAATTTTTTAACATTTTTGGCCAATTTGTTTTCTGCTACATATGTTTGGTAAAAAAAATTGCAAAAAGCATATTTTGATTGGTTTGCGCAAAAGTTATTGCGTTTACTAACTAAGGGAAAGATTTCTGTCATTTTTGGTGTTTTTTTTTTTAACGAGTAATTGCGGCGATCTGCAATTTTTTTGCGGTACTGCGACATTGCGGCGGACAGATCGGACCCTTGACTGACATTTTTGACACTTTTGGGGTTACCAGTGACATTACTGCAGTAATCAGTGCTATACATATGCACTGTTACTGCAAAATGACACTGGCAGGGAAGGGGTTAACTTTATTGGGGAAGGAGGGGTTAAGTGTGTCCCTAGGGGCGTGATTCTTACTGTGATTGGACATGGCTACTGGTGTAGGAACAGTGATCAACGGTCCTACATAGTAGAACCGTATGATCACCATTCCTACACAGGGGAGAATGACAGGCGGCTTGTTTACATCAGCCGCCTGCCTTTCTCCCTTCACGGCGGCCGATCGTGAGTGACCGGCGGACATCGGGTCCGCCGGTCACACACACGGACTTCCCAGGGAACAAGTCGGGGTGGGCGCGCGCCTCCGCGGGCGCGCGCTCGCCCGCTTTTGGCTCACAAACAAGTGACAGGCTAGTGACGTACTGGTACGTCACTTTGCCTGGCCGGGGCTGACCGCCGCAGTATATGTACTTGCGGCGGTCGGCAACCGGTTAAATTAGCTATAATAATGTGACCTTTGATATAATTGCCATAATGATTGTCACCGTAATTGCATAGACTATGGACTCGACATGTTCCCCTTCCGTTGGCTCATTTGCATTTCCCCTCCCATTTCATTATTTATACGTATACCTCTGTCATTTGCTATTCCATTGCTTTGAAGAAGGAGCGCGGCTGCCCCCCTTCCCCCAGGCAGCATGCACGCTTGGAAACGCGTCGCATGCAGATGACGTCATCCCGGTTCGACCATCAACCAAGCCTCGCTGCCAACTAAACACACTGAGCCTACTTCCTGGTTTTAATCCCGCCGTACAAGCCGGCCACGGCGAAGGGACCTCGGCTCAAGCAGGATGGATCTGTAGGACCGGATGATGTACTTTCTTCACTGGAACCTTGTTTATGGGCATGAATATATGCTTACCAATGTGAGTGTATAATTTTATTCGTGAAACTTGTTATATAAAAGTCTACACTTAGAGGCGCCTCTGTCTGTCTTTTGTTGTATTTGCACACAGACCACGCTAGGTAATGCCCACAAGTGATGCTGATCCTCCTTGATTGCAAAAACTGAAATCCAATGAATAAAAGAGGCAGGTCAGGTTGGGGAATAGAGGACTCAATGATTATAAATGCCCTCCAGCCAGGAAATGATGTGGGCTCAATCTGACTTGCTGGAGTTTCTTACACACATTATGAGGCTGGGTTCACACTAGCTGCAGCTGAGGCTGCGGCTCACAGCAGGGGTCCGGTGTGTTCCTGTTCTCTGTTTCAGGTGCGAATCAGGTCCAAATTTTTGCCTAAATTTGGACCTGAAATGGACCAGAAGACGCACAGGACCGGCTCTCAATTAAGCCGCCCTGAAGGTGTGTGGACCAGCTTAATTGAGAGCCAGTCACACTTTTCTGTCATGTGAATTGGATACGAGGAAACCCGCATCCAAGTCCCATAAGTGTGAATCCAGCCTGAGAAGCTCACAGTATGCAGGGAAATCAGAGTAAGAAAATTCAGTATAGGAGCCTTTACACTCATTCAGTACAAAACTGAAGGTTGGAACTCAGATTTAAAGTATAAGTAAAACCAAACACTAAATATGTATATAGCTTTCATGAAAAATTACCTGGTGAACCTGTTATGAAGACATATCCTGTTATAGGTGACAGCCATTTGCCAATTGTATTCCGTCATTGTTCTCATCATTTCCAAATGCTTCCTTGGTACCAGTAAAGGATTATGACTAGCTGCATCAGCAGAAAGACTGGGACCTGCCCAAAGGATGGGAAGGCAAGGGTAAAGGGAGAGCCCAAGGAAGGAGAGCGCGTGGGTAAGCAAAGCAAGCCTGCAGTCAAGAGAGAAAAGGAACTATGAAAATTTTCACGAGGAGGGCGCAGGATAAAGAGGGGAGCCCAAGGGTGCTGTGCTATCTTTTGTCTGACCTCCAGAAGACAGGTGTCTAGGGTCAGAGCAGCTTGCCATGGAGCCATCTTGAGGGAATTGCTACCTGTGATGCATCCATCTCCAACTGATCTGCTGATAACATCTACAGTAATGGGTATTGGTTTATTACCGTGAGACCTTGCTGCAGCCAGTCAGATTCTGTTTAAAGGGGTTTTCCTCATCCCCTCCGCCTTCTGTCACCCTAGGATACTTTTTGAGAGCTTTTATATGTATGGGTGGTTCCTGCGCTATCTGAGGATATATATTTTTCCCTTCTTACTGCTGCACCACAGTACTGGTACCAGGAACCAGTTAATACAATGTATACAGTTTAGGTGGGTGATGCGCTTCAGAAGTGAATATAAAGAAAAAATATAATAAAGGTATAAACTGGCGTGGTAAAAAGTGTTCTAGCGATAAAAAGTGTTGGTGTTGATTAATAAAAGGTGATCCAATACTTCATTTATATCTCATATATATATATCAATACAAGTAAACTATTCAGTTGTCTTCAATACAATAAAGTGCTGAGTGTTTATACTTTCCTAAAAAGTATCAAATAAATAAACCGTAGACAAGATAAAGATGAAAATACTTCAAAAAGAGATACAAAGTGCTGTGTGCTCATTTACTTAGATCAAGAAATAAATAAATAAATAAAGTGCTGTGTTTATAGTGTCCATATATATAGAGATCCAAAATCAGATGTCATTCCCTTCGATATCATTAAATAAAACAAGGTGCTCTCATGCAAAGTATAGGTGTTGTGACTTTTTGCCTCCACCAGGTGTCACATCTAGGTGCTCTATCTTCTCACCTCAATAAGGTGTATATTGCGCCTGTATACAAGCTTAGCCTCCGAATATCAAGTGGGCTTTACTTATTCCGGTATCTTCCTCCACTTCCGAAGTGTTTCCTGTCCTGTCCTGTTTAGTATTTAGGGGTGCATACACTTTCCATCCATATCATGGCCTCGGGCTCAGTAAAAACATAGGGCAATCATGGTGCAGTATGTCAAAATAAGATGTTTTATTAAAAAACGTAGTTGCACTTACAATTTGTAGATCATTTGAATGCGGGTAAAAACTCAATGCAGCGTGGGGAGCGTTATCGCTCCGATCTCTAACGTCACTTCCGGTAGTCTGGCGGCTCCTCCTACGCGTTACGTCACGTCACGTGACTTCCCTGAGGAAGTCACGTGACGTGACGTAACGCGTAGGAGGAGCCGCCAGACTACCGGAAGTGACGTTAGAGATCGGAGCGATAACGGAAGTCACGTGACGTGACGTAACGCGTAGGAGGAGCCGCCAGACTACCGGAAGTGACGTTAGAGATCGGAGCGATAACGCTCCCCACGCTGCATTGAGTTTTTACCCGCATTCAAATGATCTACAAATTGTAAGTGCAACTACGTTTTTTAATAAAACATCTTATTTTGACATACTGCACCATGATTGCCCTATGTTTTTACTGAGCCCGAGGCCATGATATGGATGGAAAGTGTATGCACCCCTAAATACTAAACAGGACAGGACAGGAAACACTTCGGAAGTGGAGGAAGATACCGGAATAAGTAAAGCCCACTTGATATTCGGAGGCTAAGCTTGTATACAGGCGCAATATACACCTTATTGAGGTGAGAAGATAGAGCACCTAGATGTGACACCTGGTGGAGGCAAAAAGTCACAACACCCATACTTTGCATGAGAGCACCTTGTTTTATTTAATGATATCGAAGGGAATGACATCTGATTTTGGATCTCTATATATATGGACACTATAAACACAGCACTTTATTTATTTATTTATTTCTTGATCTAAGTAAATGAGCACACAGCACTTTGTATCTCTTTTTGAAGTATTTTCATCTTTATCTTGTCTACGGTTTATTTATTTGATACTTTTTAGGAAAGTATAAACACTCAGCACTTTATTGTATTGAAGACAACTGAATAGTTTACTTGTATTGATATATATATATGAGATATAAATGAAGTATTGGATCACCTTTTATTAATCAACACCAACACTTTTTATCGCTAGAACACTTTTTACCACGCCAGTTTATACCTTTATTATATTTTTTGAGAGCTTTGCCTTCCTTGAATAATAAATATATGCGTTTGAAGGTCTAGCATCCTCACATCAGGTTAAAGGGCCTCACCAACGGCAGATCTTGTATTTATCTTTTATACTGGCCAGTGGCTAGATAAGGCTTAAGCATTGTAGATCGGCTACATTGTTAACTTCATTATCTTACATTTCAATGACATTCACCTCTATGACTGATATTATTGTTGGTAGAGTCATTCCTTTCTCATTCACCTAGTGCGTTCCGGCAGGGCCCTTCCCAGGCGAATAAAGGGTGCTAACGTTAATTGTTTATTGTGACTTTGAACATTTTGGGGTTTGATAGCATGTTACACTGCTATTGCCAATTCTGTTTAATCACTACTCCCCCTACAGGGATTTTTCCAGACTTAATAAAGCCAATCTTATTACCAGGGCTCAAAATTTCAAGTCATGAGCTACTAGCCAGGCCTTAAGAGTTACTCGCCACTTGTTGCCCCACCCAAACCCTACCCTGCTCCGCCCCTAAAACACGCCCTCGCCAGAGTGACCACAGCGTGCACCCTTTCAATGCAGAGTGCCTACAGCGTGTCCCCTTAAATGCAGAGTGCCCACAGCGTGCCCCCTTAAATGTAGAGTACCCACAGCGTGCCCCTTCAATGTACAGTGACCACAGCATGCCCCCTTAAATGCAGAGTGCCCACAGCGTGCCCCCTTAAATGCAGTGTGCCCACAGCGTGCCCCATTAAATGTAGAGTGCCCACAGCGTGCCCCCTTAAATGTAGAGTGCCCACAGCATGCCCCCTTAAATGCAGAGTGTCCGCAGCATGCCCCCTTAAATGTAGAGTGCCCACAGCGTGCCCCCTTAAATGTAGAGTGCCCACAGTATGCCCCCTTCAATGTAGAGTGCCCACAGCGTGCCCCCTTCAATGCAGAGTTAGCACAGCGTGCAGAGAGACCAACGTTCACTTACCTGATGCAGCAGCGGCTTCTCCTAATCCTCTGCGTCTCTCAAGTCCTCCTCCTCCTCCTTGGCCAATGGCAATTGTTCGCCTTTCGGCCAATCAGGAAACGGGTCTCGGACCCACTTCCTGATTGGCCAGGAGGAGGATCAGGAGGAGGATGGGTGGGCTCAGGGCGCACTGCCCTGCGCCCCGGGTCCACCCTTTTCTGAAGAACAATACACTCACTACAATGCAGGCTGCGCTGTGAACGGTGGCGGCGGCGGTAGGCACTACATTCCCCATACAGCACAGCCCTTACTTGCCATCCTCATCATTCCACTCGCAAAATGCGAGCAGACGAGTGCAATTTTTGAGGTCTGTTATTACTATTTGTCTTCAGTATGTTCCTGGGTCTATTAAATAACCACTTAAAGCTTGCTTATGGCAGTTTTACTGTATTGATGTCACTGGTCCCCAAAAAGTGTCAAAAGCGTCAGTTAGTGTCAGAATGTCCGCTGCAATATCGCAGTCCCGCTATAAGTCGCTAATTGCCGCCATTACTGTAAAAAATTAAAATAAAATAAATAAACAGATAGATTGTAGATGCTATAACTTTTGTGCAAACCAATCAATATACTGTACACTAAGGCTCCGTTCACATCTAGGCGTTTTGGGGCGTTTTTGGGGCGTTTTTCTGCTCTAGGATCAGCTCTCAAAACGCCCAACAAGACAAATCCTATTCATTTCAATGGCCCCTGTTCACATCTGAGCGTTTTGACGCTGTATACAAAACGCCCAACGCTCAAAAAAGTACATGAGCTTCTTTTTGGGCAGATTACAGGCGTTTTCCATTGATCTCTATTCAATCTAAAAACGCCTGCACAAAAATCGCGGTAAAAATCGCGGTAAAATCGCGGTAAAAAACGCCGCAAAAATCGCGGTAAAATCGCGGTAAAAAACGCGCGAAAAACGCTACGCTCAGGTGTGAATGTAGCCTTATTGTTTTTGTTGTTTTTTTTTTACCAAACATATGTAGCAAATTACATATTGGCCTAAATTTATGTAGAAATTAGATTTTTTAAATTTTTTTTATTGGAATAGGTTTTATCGCAGAAAGTAAAAAAAAATATTTTTTAAAATTAAAATTCAGTATTTTTTTTTGTTTTTTACGCAAAAAATAAAAACCGCAGAGGTGATCAAATACCACCAAAAGAAAGCTCTATTTGTGGGGAAAAAGGACATACATTTTATTTGGGTACAGCATTGCACGACCGCGCCATTGTCAGTTAAAGGAATATACCGTTTCGCAAAAAAATTGTCTAGTTATGAAGGGGGGGTAAATCTTTCGGAGGTCAAATGATTAAAGGCAAGTCACAATTGCAAATGGTAGGAGAACTCAACACTCCAGCATCTTCTTAGGGCGTCATTACTGAACTTTCTATATTTCTTGGGAACTTCTATGGTGAGATTTCCCTGCAATAGTCTCCCTTTATGTTCATGTTGTCTTTATTGTACTACCCCTTTAAGGATATTCTTATTAATATACTGTATGATACAATAAAAATACACAAATACTGCTTTATGAATATCCATACAAGCATGTCTGCCACTATCATTATGCCAACAGCCAGAGTTTTCATATATAATGCATTCTGTAAGCATTACTACTGGTATGTTGAAGGTCTTTGTCTCGCTAATTCCATTAGGAAAAGCCTTCCTACACTGTCCCTCTGACATGAAAGTCAATGCCAATAGCTTTTCTCAAAGGGCTGAGAAACATTCTGATCATTATTAACAGGATGTTACAGTTCCAGGACAAAATAAAAATGGAAAAAAGAAAGACGATTGCTGGCTGAGACATGGGAAAAAGAATCAAATACACTGCAAATACTCAGTGATGATTTCTAAGTCAGATTCTCTACTGAATAAGGAATAATCTGGTTCAGCAAATAATGCCACAGACCTCCTGACAGGCTCTACTTCCACTAATGCCATACCACCTGTGACGATGGCACTCTCTGCCACACTCTGCACCAGGGCTGGGACAAGGGGTGGGCAGGAGGGGCGTCTGCCCTGGGCACTGTGGTGGGGGGGTACCACAAGGAGATTGGGGGGAGGGGATTTGTGTTACGAAGGGAAATTTGTGAGTGAGAGGGGGTAAGAACTGCTCTAGTAGCGCAAATTTGGGGAGGTGTGCTAGAAGTGGTGATTCCGGAGACTTGGTGTTGGGAGGGGGGATGGAGAAGAGGATTTGTGCTAGGACCGGGGGGGGGGGGGGATTTGGGCTATAAAAGTAATATGGTAGAGGGAAAATTGTTTTTTTTTTTGTGGGGGGGGGGGGGGTATTTGTGCTAGTAGGGATGATTGGGGGGAATTTGTGCTAGGATGGGGGCTTGGGGGAGGGGAATTTGTGCTGGTGGGGGGGATTTGGAGTGAGGAGAGAGGATTTGTACCTGGAGGGGAAAATTGAGGGGTAGAGGGGTTTGAGAGGTTTTTTTTTTTGGGGGGGGGGGGGGATTTGTGATGTGGGCATATGTGGAGGGAGAGGATTTGAGCAGGAAGGAGGACGGGGGCCGAGATTTGTGCTGGGAGGGGAGATTTTAGCAGGGGGGCACATAATGCTCATTCATTTTTTGGGGAGGGGGGGGGGGCAATTTGGCATGTTTGCTCTGGGCTCTAGATGACTTTACACACAAACAATAGCTGCCACCATGTGTTTTAAAGGATGCACTCACCATTCACCATATCTGCTGTAACAATTCCAACCTTTAGGAAATGCCTGTGACACTCACTGCCACGCAGACAGGAAGGTATCAGAGTTTAAATATGGTAGCGCTCCTCAATAAGGCAAGGATTCTTTATTTCTTGCTTGACCTCTTCCCGCTGACAGTATGCATAGATGAAGCCTCGCTCCTCTGGGCGTTTTTCCCTGGGGCCGCATATATGCATATCTGTCTTTGTGCTGGATTGCGCCACACAGCGTGCTCCCTGCACAGAGACTGGGCTCTTACTGGAAGCCCCGGGCCCCGTACTAATGATTGGGACCTGAAACTCCTGGTTCTGGGTCACCAGATCGCTGTGATAACCTCTGATTGGCTATCACAGTGATCAGTCACTGTGCAGCCCGCCCCCTGTGGTTTTTTCTCTGAATGAAGGGAGAAATACATTGTATCTTTCTCTCTTTGCAAAAGTGTATAAGATATAAGAAAAAAATAAAGAAAAAATAGCTGGATCAAGGTTTGACCTAGGTCAGCGCCAGGGTTAGTTTTTGGGTCAAGGTCAGGGTCAAAGGTCCTAGTCCATACATTTTGGACAGGATTTTTTTTTTAAAGCATTTTTTAACTTAGTATCAGTGTCAGTATGTTTTAGGTAGGATAAAAAAAAGCAAAATGCGCACCACTGTTTCTGGGCTGTACTATGAGTACAAACAACCAATAACATATACATATGTGGTATCGCTGTGATCATCGGGAATGGGAGAATTTATTTTGGGTTGTTCTTTGGTGGTAGGTTATGGTAGTAGTAAGAAACATACAACTAAATTTAACCACATAACGACCACCCGCCGCAGTTTTACTGCGGCAGGCAGCCGCTCCTGGGGCAAAGCGACGTTATGTAACATAACGTCGCTTGCTCAGGAGACTCTAGGGGGCGAGCGCGCGCCGCCGGCAGCATGCTCCTGCTGGGGAGCCAGTGCCGCCGGCCACTCGCAATCTCCCACAGCAGAGAGAGAAGGACAGACGGCTGATGTAAACACAGCCGTCTGTCATTCTCCATTAAGTGATCACAGAGGCTATGTGATCCTGCTATATAGGATCGCATGTCTCTGTAATTACTTCACAAGCCTCGCCCCCTGACCGTTAGAATCACGCCCCTAGGGACACATTTAACTCACTGATCACCAGTAATGTTAGCCCCTTCCTTGCCAGTGTCATTTTTACAGTAACAGTGCATATTTTTAGCACAGATTACTATAGTAATGTCACTGGTACCCCCAAAAGTGTCAAAAATGTCAGTCAGGGGTCCGATCTGTCTGCTGCAATGTCGCAGTCCCGCAAAAAAAATCGCAGATCGCCGCCATTATTAGTAAAAAAAACTCCAATAAAAATTACATAAATCTTTCCCATATTTAGTAAACGCAATAACTTTTGCGCAAACCAATCAAAATACGCTTATTGCGATTTTTTTTAAAATATGTAGCAGAAAACAAATTGGCCTAAAATGTTAAAAAATTTAGATTTTTAAATTTTTTTTTTGAGAATTTCATATAAAAGAATGTGAAAAATATTGTAATTTTTTCAAAATTGTCGCTCTTTTTTTGATTATAGTGCAAAACATAAAAATCGCACAGGTGAACAAATACCACCAAAAGAAAGCTCTGTTTGTGGGAAAAAAAGGACGTTTATTTAGTTTGGGTACAGTGTTGCACGACCGTGCAATTGTCCGTTAAAGTAACACAGTGCCGAATCGCAAAATAGGGCCTGGTCATTGAGCAGCCAAATCCTCCGGTCCTTAAGTGGTTAAAAAAATATATTTTTTTTTTACTATTTCGGGCCAGTTTTACTTTGATGATAAAAAAGAAAATCAGGGGATATCTTTTACCATTTGCCACCAAATTAAAGTCTAATCTGTCCTGAAAAAAACAAGGTATGGAACTCTTCCGATATTTACAAATTAAACACTTCTCCCCATGTTCCCCCCTTGACTCCACTCCTTTACTATTCACAACTTTTGAACAAGCTTGCAAAACCAATCCACACAGAAGGGGACTCATCACTGACCTATATGCCCAACTCCTTACGCACCCCTCCACATCACCACATATTTGAACAAGTGGGAAGGAGACCTTAATCTTACTCTTAAGGCGGCTGACTGGTCACATATCTGGCAGGCCACCCAATGGGCTTCTTCTAACATTGTAGCCCTGGAGACCAACAATAAGGTGCTCACCAGATGGTACCTGGTCCCCGCTAGGATCTCCAACTTTTTCCCCCAATGCCCCTGTAACGCTCCTGCGTTTTTGTAGTAGGCTGGATATGCAGCTGCAAAATCTCCACTCAGTAGTCATGTAGAGATGTGTTGAATAACCAGATCCAACTCTCCAGACTCATCACTGTGGGCCTGTCAGCTTCAACATACAGAAATATACACACTCAATAAGATGTTCCTGGAGTGGTGGAATGTATATGACAGTATGAAGGTGTTGTGCTGAAGGGACAGGTGTGAACAGTGATAGAGATGGTAAGTACTTGATAGGTTTGTTCAGGAGAGTACTAGATGGTATTAGGTAGAGTGCAGATAGGTTAGTAATCGAGTATGGTGACAGGTGGTAAGGACAGCAGATGACAATTACAGGATAGACTAACCCAGTGCAAGGATAGATGGTAGTAGACTTAAGAACAAGCAATCTATGTAACAGTGCAGATGATAGATGGTAGTAGACTCAAGAGCTAGCAATCTATGTAACAGTGCAGATAGTAGATGGTAGTAGGCTCAAGAGCTAGCAATCTATGCAACAGTGCAGATGATAGATAGTGTAAGTAGGTTATGGAGGATTCCCCTGTGGGGTACTTATCACTAGTAAATGTTAGTAGTAGAGGGGTCCAGTAGAGAAGGGAAGATCCGGTAGCGAGATACAGGGATCAGTAGCGAGGTTCCGGTCTGCTCCAGGTAGAAGCAACCAGCTGGAGGTTCCGACAGCAAGACAGGCTTGAAAGCATGTGGATACACAAGGCAGGTTGAGTGAAGGGTGGAAACAGCATGCCGAGAGTGATCGGGTAGCGAGATACAGGATCAGATATGAAACAAGTTCAGGTAGCGAGATACAGGAGCGAGTAACATCTGGTATGCTGCTTCACTTATGGCAGGTTGAACGAACTAACCATGCGGTTAGAACGAACGATGTGAGTGAGAACGCCGGCGGTTGAAATAGCCGCTCTGCGGCGCTCAGCGATGACATCATCTGTCTTAAAGGTGTATGCGTACCACCTAGTAAGAAAGGTGGGACGCATATTTGGAAGGAAATAGATTATTAAGGGTACCAGAGGTACCAGAATCTTACAGTACCCCCCCCCCCCCCCTTAAGGCCGGCTCCGGAAGGCCTATAGCACTGGTTTCTCTGGGTATTTAGAGTGAAACCTTCGTATAAGCCTAGGTGCATGAACATCAGAGGTATCCAACCAGGTGTCGTCTTGGGGTCCATAGTTCTTCCATCTTATGAGATACTGGAGTCTTCCTCTATGGATGCGAGAATCCAAAATCTCTTTGATCTCATATTCTTCTCCGCCTTCAACTTGTATTGGAGGTGGAGGCAAGATGGTAGGCCTTATTCCTTGGTTAGGAACATGGGGCTTCAGTAGCGACACATGGAAGATGGGATGGATCTTAAGATCTGCTGGTAAGGTGAGCTGTACTGCAGCTTTTCCAATAAGTTTCTTAATTGGGAAGGGTCCCAAAAATAGAGGTCCAAGTTTTTTGTTAGGGATTTTTAATCTTAAGTTTCTTGTTGATAGCCAAACAAGGTCCCCAATAGCATATTGAGGAGAAGGTCTTCTATGAAGGTCGTAGTACCTTTTTTGTTGACTATGAGCGTGTGATATAGTGGTATTGAGTAAACCCAGAGAGTGTTTTATTTGGGTAAGGTAATCCGAGGCTACTGGGTTACTTGATGGCAGGATGCGTGGTGGAAGAAGAGTGGGATGAAACCCATAATTCAAGTAGAACGGACTTTGCTTAGTAGTACTGTGGGTTGCATTGTTGTAAGCAAATTCCGCCAGAGGGAGGAGATCCACCCAATCATCCTGTAGGTATGATATGTAGCAACGTAGATATTGCTCAATGCACTGGTTGACTCTTTCAGTCTGTCCGTTGGTCTGAGGATGGTAGGGAGCAGTGAGCTTTCGCTCAATCCGTAATATTTGACAAAGTGCTTGCCAAAATTTAGAGATGAACTGTGAACCACGGTCGGACAAAAGAGTCTTTGGAATTCCATGCAACTTGAACACATGTTTCATCAATAGTTCCGCTGTTTGTTTAGACGAAGGTAGTCTACGGATAGCAATGAAATGTGCCATCTTTGTCAAGTGGTCCACTGACACTAGAATGGTATTAAATCCCTTAGAAGGTGGTAGTTCTACTATAAAGTCTAAGGACATAACTTCCCATGGAACCTGGGGTATTGGTAGACTGCAGAGTAGACCAGATGGTTTTGTAGTGTCAATCTTGGACCTTGCACAGATGTCACATGAAGAAACAAATTTTTGTACAGACGTCTTCATATCAGGCCACCAAAACTGCCTGGTAAGCAAATTAAGGGTTTTCGTCATACCCATATGTCCTGCCATGGGCACATCATGTGACAACTCCAAGATCTTGGTGCGCATAGTAGGGGGTATGTAAAGTTTGTCGTTGTAATAGAGGAAGCCTTCTGCATCAGTACTCAGTTGTGGTGGAGGTGAATCCAATCCTATACTGTGCAAAATCTCTTCCTTCAAGGAACGGACAACACCAATAATACGTTCATAGGGTATTATGGGAATGGAAGGGATTTCGGCGCAGTTATCTTCGATTAATCGTGATAGCGCATCCGCTTTTTTATTTTTGTCTGCAGGCGTGTAGGTCACTAGGAAGTTGAATCTTAGGAAGAATAATGACCATCGTACCTGTCGGTGGGAGAGAGTTTTGTTAGTCTGGAGGTATTGAAGGTTTTTATGATCTGTATATATGAGTATTGGTAACTGGGTACCTTCGAGTAGATGTCGCCAATTCTCCAGTGCCAGTTTTATGGCAAGTAACTCCTTTTCACCTACTGGGTAGTTCACCTCTGGGCTGCTTAGTGATTTTGAAAAGAAAGCAACTGGGTGGAGTGGTGAAGTATTTGTTGGTCGTTGGGAGAGAACTGCTCCTACTGCCATATTTGACGCATCTACCTCCAGAATATATTGGAGGGATGGGTCTGGATGGCGTAGTATGGGAGCAGAGGTAAAGCTTGATTTTAACAAGCAGAAAGCTTGATTCGCTTCTTCTGACCATTTGAATGGTTTCTTTATACTTGTCAGTTGTGTGAGAGGTCTCACAATAGCGGAAAAGTTCTTGATGAACTTCCTATAGAAGTTGGAGAATCCAAGGAATCACTGTAATGCCTTACGAGTTGTTGGTATAGGCCAGTCCAGAATACAGGATATCTTGCTCATATCCATCTTAATTCCAGTTTTGGATATGATGTATCCTACAAATAATATTTCTTCCTTATGAAATAAGCATTTTTTTAATTTCACGTATAGATTGTGTGAGAGTAATCTGGATAACACAAGTCTTACATGTTTTATATGTTCAGGCATAGATCGCGAATAGATAAGTATATCGACCAGGTATACTACGACACAGACATCAAGTAAGTCTCTAAAGATGTCGTTTATGAACCTTTGGAAGGCTGCGGGAGCATTACACAACCCGTATGGCATCACAAGATATTCGAATAATCCGTATCTGGTTCTGAATGCTGTTTTCCACTCATCTCCGTCACGGATTCGGATTAGGTTGTATGCCCCTTTCAGGTCTAATTTAGAGAAGTAAGTAGCCCCACGCACTTGTTCAATGAGTTCAGGGATGAGCGGCAAAGGATAGCGATCCTTTATCGTAATCGTGTTTAATTGCCTATAATCGATAATAGGCCTAAGACTGGAATCCTTATTGCGGACAAAGAAAAGTCCTGCAGCTGTGGAAGAAGTAGAAGGTCTGATGAACCCTTTTTTCAAATTCTCATCCAAGTATTCCTTGAGATGAGAAAGTTCATCCTGTGAAAGGGGATAAACATGACCGAAAGGCAATTTGCTGTTAGGGAGTAGATCGATAGTGCAATCATAGTCCCTATGGGGAGGCAACACTTGAGCATTTTTCTCAAGGAATACTTTGGACAGATCCTGATAGCATAGTGGTGCAATCTCATCTGACACCACAGACAGGATCTTTCCATAAGATGGGAGGTTACACGTAATCTCACAATAGTGAGAAGGGAAGGCCAAAGTCCGTCTTTTCCAATCTATGATTGGTTGGTGTGTGTGTAACCAGGGGAGTCCCAAAATAATGGAAAAATGGGGTGAGGATAGTATATCAAAGGTGATGGTCTCCACATGAGACTCGTTGGCAGTGGCAAGGAGTGCCTGTGTCTGGTTGGTGATTGGACCAGAAGACAATGGAATACCGTTAATGAAACTAACAGAAACAGGTTTAAGCTTTGAAATAATAGGTACTTTATTTAAGGTAACAAAACGTGTATCAATATAGTTTCCACAAGATCCAGTGTCGATCATAGCCTTGGTGGTGATCCTAGTCTGGTCCCACTGTAATGTTAAATTAACAAAAAGATAGGGGTTAGAAAAGGAAGTCGTTAATCCTCCTAGCAAGACATGTGAACACTCACCCTCTTTTTTGCGGACAAGGGGACAGACGCTTATCAAATGATCCGGGGATGCGCAGTACATGCAGAGATTTCTGGATCTCCTTCTGGATCGTTCAGTAGTTGATAAAGGTGGGCGTATAGTTCCTACCTCCATGGGAGTAGGGTCAACGGCCGCAATCTGAGAAGGACTAGTTAATGGCATTCCCATTTTTTCAGCCCTTCTTTCTCGTAGTCGTCTGTCGATGTTGATACTAAGTTGTATCAAGGCATCCAAGGTGCCAGGTAAATCCGCTCGGGCGAGCTCGTCTTTAACAGCTTCTGATAACCCGAGTCTGAATTAATTTCGCAGAGATGTATCATTCCACCCTGAATCAAGGGTCCATCTTTTGAACTCTGCTACAAAGTCTTCTACAGGTCTCCTTCCTTGTTTTAAAGCCCTTAATTGAATATCAGCAGTACTCTGCCTATTGGGGTCTTCATATAAACTAGCGAGTTCTGCTAGAAATAAGGAATAGGAGTTGAGAATCTGATCATTTTTCTCAAAGAGAGAGTCTGCCCAGGCCCGGGGATCACCCGTTAAGTATGAAATAACGGTACAGACTTTAATCTGATCAGTAGAGTATGTACGAGGTTTTAACAAAAAAAGCAATTGACATGCGTTTTTGAATTCACAAAATTTTTTCCGATCACCTGTAAACACTAGAGGAGGGTTTATTTTAGGTTCAGGGGGCTGAGCAGCAGTAAGCCGTGAGAGACGGGTTACCTGCTGCGTCAGAGTCTGATTCTCTTCTTTTACTTCAGTAAGAGCAAGTATTAACGCATTTACTTGTTGTGTTAATTGTGTCACTTGAGTGGGTAATTCTGCTGAATCCATTTTTTTTTTTCTGGTTCGTTCAATCTGTAACGCTCCTGCGTTTTTGTAGTAGGCTGGATATGCAGCTGCAAAATCTCCACTCAGTAGTCATGTAGAGATGTGTTGAATAACCAGATCCAACTCTCCAGACTCATCACTGTGGGCCTGTCAGCTTCAACATACAGAAATATACACACTCAATAAGATGTTCCTGGAGTGGTGGAATGTATATGACAGTATGAAGGTGTTGTGCTGAAGGGACAGGTGTGAACAGTGATAGAGATGGTAAGTACTTGATAGGTTTGTTCAGGAGAGTACTAGATGGTATTAGGTAGAGTGCAGATAGGTTAGTAATCGAGTATGGTGACAGGTGGTAAGGACAGCAGATGACAATTACAGGATAGACTAAC
This sequence comes from Pelophylax lessonae, assembly GCF_965119305.1. Classification (NCBI taxonomy): domain Eukaryota; kingdom Metazoa; phylum Chordata; class Amphibia; order Anura; family Ranidae; genus Pelophylax; species Pelophylax lessonae. The sequence goes on from NC_138768.1 coordinate 113,003,700, forward strand.
CCAGTGCAAGGATAGATGGTAGTAGACTCAAGAGCTAGCAATCTATGTAACAGTGCAGATAGTAGATGGTAGTAGGCTCAAGAGCTAGCAATCTATGCAACAGTGCAGATGATAGATAGTGTAAGTAGGTTATGGAGGATTCCCCTGTGGGGTACTTATCACTAGTAAATGTTAGTAGTAGAAGGGTCCAGTAGAGAAGGGAAGATCCGGTAGCGAGATACAGGGATCAGTAGCGAGGTTCCGGTCTGCTCCAGGTAGAAGCAACCAGCTGGAGGTTCCGACAGCAAGACAGGCTTGAAAGCATGTGGATTCACAAGGCAGGTTGAGTGAAGGGTGGAAACAGCATGCCGAGAGTGATGGGGTAGCGAGATACAGGATCAGATATGAAACAAGTTCAGGTAGCGAGATACAGGAGCGAGTAACATCTGGTATGCTGCTTCACTTATGGCAGGTTGAACGAACTAACCATGCGGTTAGAACGAACGATGTGAGTGAGAACGCCGGCGGTTGAAATAGCCGCTCTGCGGCGCTCAGCGATGACATCATCTGTCTTAAAGGTGTATGCGTACCACCTAGTAAGAAAGGTGGGACGCATATTTGGAAGGAAATAGATTATTAAGGGTACCAGAGGTACCAGAATCTTACAGCCCCCACACTGCTTTAGAGGCAGTCAAGCCCCAGAAACACATGGTCATATGTGATGGGACTGTCCCATAGTGCAAATCTTCTAGACCAAAGTATTCCAAATCCTATTGACCCTCTTTGATACGCCCCTACCTCCCAATCTGACGATGGCTCTCCTGAACAACAAACCCTTATTTGTGACCCATCATTAGATCAAACTATTACTCTTTATCAACACAGCTGCTAAACAAACCATTGCTAAAGCATGGAAATCTCCGTCCCTAAGTATCCTGGCAATGAAACATAGAATCACTCAAGCAATGATCCATGCTAAAACGGAAGCTGTCATTCAAGACAAAATTGCTCCCTTCAAAAAAATTTGGAGGCTCTGGATTACCCATTATTTACCTCCTGATCTTGACAATTCCCTCTTACTGCCATGATCTCCACACTACCCTGACTGCGGCCCTCACTAGGGCCTCCTTCCCCCTCTGTTCTCCCTCTTCCATCCCATGCCCTTGCACCCCGTCCTTTGCTCTGTCTTTCTCTCTTCATCTACTCCCACTCCTCTAATGGTCCTCGAGACTGCTCTCCTATGCCTATCCTCGATACTATGGGAGACCAGACCATCCCCCTTCTATTTTATGGTTACACTTCTGCTGACTGATATAGATGGTCACCCTAAGGCTCCCTCCTTAAGTGTCCTCTGAGGAACTCTGATGTAGCTTTTAACATCTTTCCCCCATCACCCCCTTCTGAAACTCCCAAATACACCCCTAAATGTTATTCCTACTACCTAATTTATTGGTTGTTAGATCCTATACCGACTTTACCTTGTAACCTACCCTCTTCTCACCAGGGTGTCATACCGTGTTTCCCCGAAAATAAGCCCGGGTCTTATATAAATTTTGGCACCAAAAGACACAGTAGGGCTTATTTTCGGGGTAGGTCTTATAATGTTCTGTCCCTCTCTGCCCTCCCTACTGCCTGCCAGAAATCCCGTGTAAACCTAGTTTAGTGTAGGATGCATTTTATTAGTGTTTTATATACTGTCCAGTGAGTGTTTTTGTAATACAATTGTGTGAAATACCTTCATTACGGTACATAAATACCTTCATTACGGTACATCGCTGCTCTGTGCTCAGCTTATCTCCTGCTCTCTCCTGTCTTTCTCCTTTCATAATGTAGCTGTTAGAGGGAGATCTCAGCCCCTCCCCTCTGCAGTGTACACAGAAGAGTCGGTGTTCCGTGGTAGATTAGATTAGAATAGGTTTAGCTGATCTTCCGCTCTGCTGTCCTCTTTTCCCTGGCCGACAGCTGGCGGTTACGGAAGCGCCGATGTACCGAAGGTATTTCCCACAATTCTAATCGAACACCCAACGCTTATGTGTAAACTGCAGAGGGGAGGGGCTGAGATCCCCCTCTGACAGCCATGGTATGAGAGGAGAAAGACAGCAGGGAATCAGCTGAGAGCAGAGCGGCCATGTAATGAAGGTATTTCACAGTATTATATTACAAAAACACACTGGACATTATTTAAAACGCTAATAAAGTGCATCCTAGGATTTTCCATACACTAAACTAGGGCTTATTTTCGGGGTAGGGCTTATATTGCAGCCCGCCCCGATAATCGAGATAGGGCTTATTTTCGGGGTAGGGCTTACTTTCGGAGAAACACAGTACATTGCTAAGTTCTACATATTTTGTCGAAGCCCCTTTCTTATAGCTCTTTAAACAAACCATTTGTTGCTGACATATACTCTGTGCATTTATGTTGTGCCTTTTTTCTTATCCTTTTTGATTTAGATGTTTGTGTATAGATGTGCACACTGTTGTACTTCAATAAAATATCTGAACAAGAAAAAAACAAGGTATAATCCACAAGGAGTATAACAACAAGGTATAATAACAAGGAGTTGTTATGATATGTACAGTCTTAGGCCTCTTGCACACAATACTCCTGTTTGAGCATCTACTTTTTTCCAGACCTTTTTTCTTGTATGTATTTGCGAGTATTTGAGAGTATTCGCGTGTATTTGCGTGTATTCGCGTGTATTCGCGAGTATTGAGGCTTAAATTACTGACCAACAATGCAGATTTTTCTATTTTGTTCTTACTGAAGAATACAAAGCGCTTGTTTACGCGCCTGTGTGCATAGGCACATTACAATTAATGGGTTGTATTTTATCTCAAAAAGCTGTACTGAGCATTTTCAAGCCGCAAGATGCCCAAACAGGAGTATCGTGTGCAAGAGGCCTTACTAACACATGTCAAAGTTAAAAAAAAATGGGGTTCAGGCATTAACATTTGTTTTACCCTTAGGTATGAAGAGGGTAAACCAATAGAGAAACAGCTTTAAGTGGTGTTAAGCCCAAAAGCAAACATTTATTATATTGCAGCTTACCATTTCTTAGGTGTGGTGGCTGCATTTATTCTCTTTTATATGCTTTCTTTCTTCTATTTTTAGCCGGTGATCCAGTCAGTAAGTCTGTTGTTTTTCAAAAGAACAGGTGCTTCAGCAGAATGTATCAGTTAGGCCTCTTGCACACTGCAGCTTAAAAATGCTCAGTACAGCATTTTTTTTTTCTGTGCTAAAATAGAGCCTATTCATTCTTATGTGCCTATGCACACAGCCGCGTAATTGAGCGCCGCTTATTCTTCAGTAAGAACAAAATAGAAAAATCAGCATTTTTGGTCAGTAATTTACGCCTGATGCGCGCAAAAACGCGCAAATACGTGCAAATGCGCGCAAATGACCCTAAAATGTCAATTGAATATCCAGAACGCTAGAATAAATTTACGCGCAATTGCACGCATTTACGCGAATTCCCGCGAGCGCGTAAGCGCGAAAATGTGCGAAAATGCGCGCATTACAATTACTCCAGAAAACGTAGATGCTCTAACAGGAGTATCGTGTGCAAGGTGCCTTACAGAGATGGGACAATTGCACACGATACTCCTGTTTGAGCATCTCCTTTTGGCCTCTTGCACACAATACTCCTGTTTATGCATCTACTTTTTTCTAGACCTTTTTTCTTGTATGTATTTGCGAGTATTTGAGAGTATTTGCGTGTATTCGCGTGTATTCGCGTGTATTCGCGAGTATTGAGGCTTAAATTACTGACCAAAAATGCAGATTTTTCTATTTTGTTCTTACTGAAGAATACACAGCGCTTGTTTACGCGCCTGTGTGCATAGGCACATTACAATTAATGGGCTGTATTTTAGCTCAAAAAGCTGTACTGAGCATTTTCAAGCTGCAAGATGCTCAAACAGGAGTATCGTGTGCAAGAGGCCTAACACTGACAGATGTGCTTACAACGATCATTATTTATTTATTTATGCAAATCCTTTGTCCCCAAAGGAAAAAAAACTGTTTGCTGCAACTGCTTATAAAGTATTAGCTGGAGTTTGGCTTAGGTTTGTTCGTTTATTTAAATTTGCTAGCGCATCTGACACCCCCCCAGACTGACAATGCTGCTGTTCAAAGGTGTTTCTGTTGCTCCTTGATCCATAGTGTGGGCACTCTAATACAGAAGGTGTATTACAGGCCAGGTCACTGGTGAAAAAGCCTAAAAAATAAAAGTAATGCAGCCACCACATCTTATGATTAGTAAGCTGCAATATATTATATTTATGATTTTGGTTTAATTCCATTTCAAAGATTTTTAAATAATGATTTAATGAAAGCAAAGAAAAAATAGCACAGACAAATATTGACAGAAACAGATATTACAAAATAAACAATAACCAATAGGGATAAAGGCAGAATGAAGGCCCCATTCACACCTCAGCGTTTTGTAGCTTGAAGCTCGAAAACGCTGGAGGAGAAAAAAATCAATTATTCTCTATGAGATGGTTCACATCAACGCTCCAAGTCGCCTGAAGCCAAACGCCTGAAGCTCAAAAAAGCTCTGGAACTTTTTTCGTAGCTCGAATTGGGTAGATTTTAGCATTGTTGGAGCGTTCTTATTCCCATAGAAATTAATGCAAACTCTCCATTTGCTAGTTTTTGTGCGCATTTGCACGTTTTTGCGTGTGTTTTTGCACGATTTTCTGCTCAAATTACATTTTTTTTTTAAATAAAATAGCAAAATACATGAATAAATAAATGTAAACTAAATACATAAATAACTAAAAATCAACATAAAGAAATAAAATAAATTAATATTATGATATATTACATAAATAAATTATAATTAACCCTTAAACTTACAATACATTAATATTATGTAATATTACATAAATAAATTATAATTAACCCTTAAACTTGAATAATATTAAATAAACTTTAATAAATAATAATAATATTAAACAACCAAACCTGAACAAAAAAAAGCAAAAACAAATATTAATATTTTATTTTATTTTTGTAACGGTTAGGGGATAAGGTTAGGGGTTAACTATTTATTTACTATTACTTAGTATTCCTTTATTGCATTTATTTATTATTTTTATTTATGTGTATTTATTTTACATTAATGTATTATTATTATTATTACTATTCTTATTATGATTATTATGATTATTATGATTATTATGATTATTATTATTATTATTATTATTAGTAGTAGTACTAGTATTAACACCCTAACGAAAAAATAAATAAATAAATAATATTAATAATAAAAGAAATAAAAGCTAAGGGAAAAGCTAAAAAAGCTAAATTACCTAGCAACAAATGGTGCAAGAGATGATAGCTTTCTCTATTATCTAATAATAAAACGCCAAAGCTAAAAAACGCTGCATAAAAATGTGCAAGTCGTGCATATAAACATGAGGAAAAATGCTCAAAGACGCTATGCTCAGATGTAATGGCAGCCTTAGAGTGAAAAAGTACAAAATTTGCCTAGATTTTTGTTCTGGCAGAGTTCAATCTAATGTAATAAGACTCTCATGAATGATGCTTAGAAATCTGGCATGGTTTCTAATTAAGAGCTGTCAACTGCCAATAGTGGCATCCTTTTGTAGACCCTCTAGACTCTAGAGGGTCAGGTGTCACTGAGCCAATCCCACCCAGTCTCCCATTTTTCTACGTATCAATATTTTGAAGTGACCATGTTTTGCAATCACACAACAAACATAATATAGAATAGAATGAAATCATGATTTGAAAGATTTCAAATGTGATATTGATCTTATGCCTATTCTCCTTCAGAGATCTGATGTACCCAATCTGCCTACTGGGCATTATGACATAGGCATGTGTGATATCAAACTGTTACTCTCTTATGCATTTGGGTGGCCCACTTTTTATGACTGTATGTTTAATATTTCAGGATTATTTTAATATGAACAAATTTGAGAGCTGGGTTGTATGAAATGGCAGTTCTGGGTCAAGCAGAGCCAGACCAGTGTTAATTGCGTTGACAGGCCTCCTCAGACCACTGTCCAGTGCACTTTGCAGCATTACAGGCCTCCTCAGACCGTTCGGAGCACTGTGCATTGCAAGCCTCCTTAGACCATCCAGAGTAGCTACAGTGCCTTGCGAAAGTATTCGGCCCCCTTGAACTTTGACCCTTTGCCACATTTCAGGCTTCAAACATAAAGATATAAAACTGTAATTTTTTGTGAAGAATCAACAACAAGTGGGACACAATCATGAAGTGGAACAAAATTTATTGGATATTTCAAACTTTGTTAACAGATAAAAAACTGAAAAATTGGGCGTGCAAAATTATTCAGCCCCTTTACTTTCAGTGCAGCAAACTCTCTCCAGAAGTTCAGTGAGGATCTCTGAATGATCCAATGTTGACCTAAATGACTAATGACGATAAATAGAATCCACCGGTGTGTAATCAAGTCTCCGTATAAATGCACCTGCACTGTAATAGTCTCAGAGGTCCGTTTAAAGCGCCGAGAGCACCATGAAGAACAAGGAACACACCATGGAAGGTCCGAGATAGTGTTGTGGAGAAGTTTAAAGCCGGATTTGGATACAAAAAGATTTCCCAAGCTTTAAACATCCCAAGGAGCACTGTGCAAGCGATAATATTGAAATGGAAGGAGTATCAGACCACTGCAAATCTACGAAGACCTGGCCATCCCTCTAAACTTTCAGCTCATACAAGGAGAAGACTGATCAGAGATGCAGCCAAGAGGCCCATGATCACTCTGGATGAACTGCAGAGATCTACAGCTGAGGTGGGAGACTTTGTCCATAGGACAACAATCAGTCGTATACTGCACAAATCTGGCCTTTATGGAAGAGTGGCAAGAAGAAAGCCATTTCTTAAAGATATCCATAAAAAGTGTTGTTTAAATTTGCCACAAGCCACCTGGGAGACACACCAAACATGTGGAAGAAGGTGCTCTGGTCAGATGAAACCAAAATCAAACTTTTTTGCAACAATGCAAAACGTTGTTTGGCGTAAAAGCAACACAGCTCATCACCCTGAACACACCATCCCCACTGTCAAACATGGTGGTGGCAGCATCAGGGTTTGAGCCTGCTTTTCTTCAGCTGGGACAGGGAAGATGGTTAAAATTGATGGGAAGATGGATGGAGCCAAATACAGGACCATTCTGGAAGAAAACCTGATGGAGTCTGCAAAAGACCTGAGACTGGGACGGAGATTTGTCTTCCAACAAGACAATGATCCAAAACATAAAGCAAAATCTGCAATGGAATGGTTCACAAAAAAAACATATCCAGGTGTTAGAATGGCCAAGTCAAAGCCCAGACCTGAATCCAATCAAGAATCTGTGGAAATAACTTAAAACTGCTGTTCACAAACGCTCTCCATCCAACCTCACTGAGCTCGAGCTGTTTTGCAAGGAGGAATGGGCAAAAATTTCAGTCTCTCGATGTGCAAAACTGATAGAGACATACCCCAAGCGACTTACAGCTGTAATCGCAGCAAAAGGTGGCGCTACAAAGTATTAACTTAATGGGGCTAAATAATTTTGCACGCCTAATTTTTTGTTTTTTTGTTTGTTAAAAAAGTTTGAAATATCCAATAAATTTCGTTCCACTTCATGATTGTGTCCCACTTGTTGTTGATTCTTAAAAAAAAATGACAGTTTTATATCTTTATGTTTGACGCCTGAAATGTGGCAAAAGGTCAAAAAGTTCAAGGGGGCCGAATACTTTCGCAAGGCACTGTAAATCTGTGTCTGTGAGTTTGTTCATACCTTAATACCATAAAAAATAACATGATATTAGATTTTTTTAACTCCAGGAGTATATAATGAGTTTGGAAATTCTAGAGAAATGCCTAAATGATGCATTACAATTTAACTAAACCCATTCGATTTTAGTTGACTAAAATGATAAAATAGGACTAAAACTAAAATGTCATTTTAGCCAAAAGACTAAGACTAAAATTGAAATTTGATGCCAAAATTAACACTGAGCCAGACAATTTTACACCTGTAGCACCTTCCTAGGTAGGTGATAGAAGAGAGTATTGTTTTTGGGTCTTTCTGCTTACCAGGAAGATTGCCAGGTAAATTTATACTGCTCTCTGCCTACCAGGGAGAAGAATCTATTGATAGGGTCAGCTCATGGTGCTCTGGTGCAGCTCAGCTTGTCTGAATGTTTTACACTGGTCCAATAGGGAGGTATGTTGGATGGTGGGAGGAAACCTGACAAGCGAGGGCACAGGCATTGTTAAAAGCCCTGGTGATTTCAGAATAAAGTGCCTTGTTGCATGCTGGGTGACTGTTATAAATGCCAAGGGCACATGTGCTCGGGGTCTTGGGCTGAAGAGCGGGGTCCGGGAGGAGGCTGCCCCCCCTCTGTAGAAGCTGCCATGCGGCCTTTAGTAGTCGACCTGAGGGCCTTAATGTCAGAGAGAAGCTGAACCCAGAGGTCTTGCAGAACTGACTAGAAGGGAGCCACAAGGAAGGATCTGTTTCTGCCTACTGTGAGTACAGATCTGTGTCATGGGGCCTGTCCTAATCATCTCTGAAGACGTCACCGGATGTGATGAAATGCGTAAGATTGGAACGCACGCGTGACGTGTGACGGCAGGTGGAACGCAAGCCGGAACTCTCCCACTCGCCACTCTGCAGCTAGCTGACTAGTAGGCACATGGTCACAGACGGCCTATAATTACCGTATATTTTAAAACTTTTTTGCCAATTGATTTGTACTTGCCTTTACTATTTACCCATGGAATGGGAATAAAATTACATTTTAACTACTACACTATCCGGGGCACCTTTTCTTTTTCCCCATCCTGGCCCCATATCCAATGAGGTGAGAGGAGAGGAGGAAACCCACCACCCCATCCATCCCACGATTGGAGAGCCACAAGGAGTTTCCCATTAGCCTGGAGGCTATTTAAGCATTACTGGTCTTGATGCTATAAGGCATACAAGACCCACTCTATCTGGTAAGTGACCCACCCTTACCTTACCACGGTGGAGAGGAATCAGAGCTACACTATTGTCACAGAGTGGACCAAAAAATTCCCACATTGAGCACCTGCACTTTTTTGCATTGGATGAAATCTACTTTTTTGAACTTTGTCACTATAGTCACAATATATGGACTTGATTTAGCATATTTAAGCCACAAGCACTTTAAACATCACTATTATAATTTTTATTTATTTATTATTTGCACTATTGTATGGAATTTATATATATAATTTATATCACTATTTATTGTTCTTGCTAATGAATCAGATGTTTTATATGGTGTGAAACAATTACTATATTGTTTACAAAGCACAATCCTCAAGGGTTGTACTTAGGGCTTTTATTGGTTACAATCTTTTACCACAGACACATATATACACCTTCAGAACTCTCTGAGGATCTGAAAAAAAAAGAATTGTTGCTCTACATAAAGATGGCCTAGGCTATAAGAAGATTACCAAGACTCTGAAACTGAGCTTCAGCACGGTGGCCAAAGACCATACAGTGGCTTAACCGGACAGGTTCCACTTCAGAACAGGCCTTGTCATGGTCAACCAAAGAAGTTGAATGCACATGCTCAGCATCATATAAAGAGGTTGTCTTTGGGAAATAGACGTTTGAGGGCTGTTAAAGGGGTGGGGGACCAGCCTGTCAGTGCTCAGACCATGCATCAAATTGGTCTGCATGGCTGTCGTTCCTAAAGATGATGCACAAGAGAGCCTGCAAACAGTTTGCTGAACACAAGCAGACTAAGGACATGGATTAGTGGAACCATGTCCTGTGGTCTGATGAGACCAAGATAAACTTTTTTGGTTCAGATGGTGTTAAGCGTGTGTGGTGGCAACCAGGTGAGGAGTACAAAGACAAGTGTGTGTTGCCTACAGTTAAGCATGGTGGTGGGAGTGTCATGGTCTGGGGCTGCATGAGTGCTGCCGGCACTGGGGAGCTACAGTTCATTAAGGGAACCATGAATGCCAACATCTACTGTAACATACTGAAGCAGAGCATGATCCCCTCCCTTCAGAGACTAGGCCACAGGGCAGTATTCCAACATGATAACGACCCCAAACACACCTCAAAGATGACCACTGCCTTGCTAAAGAAACTGAGAGTAAAGGTGATATACTGGCCAAGCATGTCTCCAGACCTAAACCCTATTGAGCATCTGTGGGGCATCCTCAAATGGAAGGTAAAGGAGCGCAAGGTCTCTAACATCCACCAGCTCGGTGATGTCGTCATGGAGGAGTGGAAGAGGACTCCAGTGGCAACCTGTGAAGCTTTGATGAACTCCATGCCCAAGAGGGTTAAGGCAGTGCTGGAAAATAATGGTGGCCACACAAAATATTGACACTTTGGGCCCAATTTGGACATGTTCACTTAGGGGTGTGCTTACTTTTGTTGCCAGCGGTTTAGACATTAATGGCTGTGTGTGGAGTTATTTTGAGGGGACAGCAAATGTACACTGTTATACAAGCTCTTCAACCTCTGCAGCAATGCTGGCAGGACTCAAATGTCTATTTCCCAAAGACAACTTCTGGATATGACTCTGAGCACGTGCACTCAACTTCTTTGGTCCACCATGGCGAGGCCTGTTCTGAGTGGAACCTGTCCTGTTAAACTGCTGTATGGTCTTGGCCACCATGCTGCAGCTCAGTTTCAGGGTCTTGGCAATCTTCTTATAGCCTAGGCCATCTTTATGTAGAGCAGCAATTCTTTTTTTCAGATCCTCTGAGAGTTCTTTGCCATGGGGTGCCATGTTGAACATCCAGTGACCAGTATGAGATAGTGAGAGCGATAACACCAAATTGAACACACCTGCTCCCCATTCATACCTGGGACCTTGTCACACTAACGGGTCCCATGACACCGGTAAAGGGAAAATAGCTAATTGGGCCTAATTTGGACATTTTCACTTAGGGATGTACTCACTTTTGTTGCCTGCCATTTAGACATTAATGGCTGTGTGTTGAGTTATTTTGAGGGCAAATTTACACTGTTATACAAGCTGTACACTCACTACTTTACATTGTAGCAAAGTGTCTTTTTTTCAGTGTTGTCACATGAAGAGATATAATAAAATATTTACAAAAATGTGAGGGGTGTACTCACTTTTGGGAGATACTGTATATACACATATACACACACACATATACATATAAATATACATATACACACACCCATATATATTTACACACACATACATATACACATATACATACTATCCTGTACATACACAGTCCTAAACCCACAGTTGATCCAGAAAAAGGCAAAAAAAGGAGAGCGAGAGAGAAGAATTAGGGCAAAGAATACCTGAAAAGATAAAAAAAAGGCAGACTGGGAATCTCTACTGACAGTCAATACAGAAGAAGGACCTTTAGACCTGACTGGCACAATGTACTATTATTCATACTGTAGAGCAGCTTCAATGTAGTACACATGCCCCTTGGATAAGCCAAAAGACCCCCCTGCAATGTCGACAGTAGCAGTCACAGTACTTTCATCCTAGCTCTCCAGGACACTCTTCAGCAGATGAGGGTTCACCCTTGGTGCTCCAGTCCAGGTAAACACCTTCCTGCACATGTTCTTCCAGTTATACCATCCAGAAAGACAGCAGGAAGCTTCAGGTTTGGGCCTCCATACAACAGAGCTGAGCACATCTTCCCCACAGGTAGCAGGCATGGGAGGAAAAGAAACACGCAGCACACGCCTCCTTACCAGGAAGAGCCAGGGAGACAAGAGAGCTTTCAAAGGTCACCCCAACATAGTTATATTATTCCTCAGCATGCACCGCTGGCAATAAACCTCCTAGTGGTTGGCATCTTTTTACAAATATTAATAATGTAAAAAGAGACAGGACTAATACACCAATAGGTTTATGCATATTTAATGGGAGTAAAAATCTACAAATTACCTGACAATGTTCGGTGAACACATACCCAAAAAACAGTATATTATAGTATAGTACAAAGCACATACAGGAACACAATAGAGCATATGCACTCACCGGACACTTTATTTGGTACATCTTGCTAGTACCGGTTTGGACCCACTTTTACCTTCTGAACTGCCTTAATTCTTCATGGCATAGATTCAACAAGGTGTTGGAAACATTCCTCAGAGATTTTGGTCCACATTGACATGATAGCATCACAAAGTTGCTGCAGATTCGGCTGCACATCCATGATGCAAATCTCCTGTTCCACCACAGCCCAAAGGTGCTCTATTGAATTGAGATTTGGTGACTGTGAAGGCCATTGGAGTACAGTGACCTTATTGTCATGTTCAACAAACCTATTTGAGATGATTTGAGCTTTGTGACATGGGGCATTATCCTTCTGGAAGGAGCCATCAGAAGATGGGTACACTGTTGTCATAAAGAGATGGACATGGTCAGCAATAATACTCATGGTAGGCTGTGGCTTTTAAATGATGCTCAATTGGTACTAAGGGGCCCAAAGTGTGGCAAGAAAACATCCCCCACACCATTACACCACCACCAGCCTGAACTATTGATACAAGGCAGGATGGATCTATGCTTTCATGTTGTTTATGCCAAATTCTGACCCTACCATCTGAATGTCAGAGCTGAAATCAAGACTCATCAGACCAGGCAAAATTTTTCCAATCTTCTATTGTCCAATTTTGGTGAGCTTGTGCGAATTGTAGCCTCAGTTTCCTGTTCTTAGTTGACAGGAGTGGCACTTGGTGTGGTCTTCTGCTGCTGTAGCCATCTGCTTTAGGGTTGAATGTGTTGTGCTTTCAGAGATGATATTCTGCATACCTTGATTGTAATGAGTGGTTATATAAGTTACTGTTGTATTTCTAACATCTCAAACCAGTTTGCCCATTCTCCTCTGACCTCTGACATTAACAATGCATTTTCGTCCACTATCACGTACCTGATCAGAGGTCGAGGTGCTGAGAGGGCTTCCCTTGTGGCTAAGTGCAAGGCACCCCTGGAGGTGGAGACAGGGAATGCTGTGCCCAAAGGAACAGGGGTCGCCAGCTGCGGCAAGCTCCGGTGAAGAGGTGACTGCTGTGGTTGTAGACACGTAGTGCGTGCTGAAATGCAGGATGCCTTGAAGGTGACTGGAGGAGGTAGCCAGGCGTGCGACAAGATCGAGGTCAAGATCAAGCCAAGGGGTCAAACACAGTTCATCAAGCAGTAGAGGAATCCGTAGGAGCAAGCCGGGGGTCATACACGGGAACAGCAGACTGAAGCAGAGTAGGTAAACAAGCCGATGGTTGGAGCCAGGAGGAGAGACAAGACAGGTGAGACAAGCCGGGTCGGTAACAGGTAATCCAAGTAAACAGGAACAGAAACGCAGGAAACAGGAAGCTGAAGATCATCCAGCAACTAATGGCTGGAGCAGGCTGGTTTAAATAGGCCACTGGGCGTCGCTGCATTAGTGTGGGCGGAAGATCCAGCTCTCTTGTGGGAAGTTCCCTGACATCCACACAACTGCCACTCACTGGATATTTTCTCTTTTTTGGACCATTCTCTGTAAACCCTAGAGATTGCTGTGCAGGAAAATCCCAGTAGTTCAGCAGTTTTTAAAATACTTAGATCAGCCCATCTGGCACCAACAACAATGCCAAGTTCAAAGTCACTTAAATCCTCTTTCTTCCCCATTCTGATGGTCAGTTTGAACTTAAGCAAGTTGTCTGCGCCACGTCTAGATGCCAAAATGCATTGCGTTCCTGCCATGTGATTGTCTGATTAGCAATTTGTGTTACCAAGCAATTGAACAAGTGTGCCTAGTAAAGTGTATATGAACAAGTGTATAGAACAATACAGTAAACCCAGTACTGTATATTTTACCCCAAATTAGCAGTTAGCACGGGCAGTAAGGAGATGAGGTCTCGTAAATGATGATTCTGTGGTGACACCTTCTTCAGGTTGTAGACAAAATTCCCCTAGGGTGTGGGACTTTATAGGCAATAACCAAACCTTGAGTAATGAAATCAATATGCAATTTTATTCATGTTATACAAAAAAATATATAGATGTACAGAAAAGAAAACAACACAAAAAACTTTAAAAAGCATGTGGCCATTAGTTACATCACTTGGACTTGTGGTGACTGAGAGTTCCAAAGGTGACCAGACGCGTTTCGGACAATCGCCTTTATCAACGGTCAAGTGGAAAAATATCTCAGACACAAGGGGTAGTCCATTGGATGTTTACAGCCACAAATTTAAAACCAAGCAGAGATAGATCTGCGTCCAGAGGGACTTCTGTAGCCCTGACAGGGTCCAATATATCTCAGCCAGAGAAAAGGATAAATATAAATGCTACAGCTGAACAAAAAAGCAATGGAAATGACAAAATGTCAATTCATAGAGAGAATGGCCACAATCCACCAGTAGTTCCCACGAGGATCCCAGTGAGCAATCCAAAAGGAGCGTTGTATTATAAATGTAGGCAAATCACATTCCAGAGAGTATGGCTTGAAGTACTGTAGGAGTAGCTGATTAGGTAATCCACTGGGTATATGGAGGAAAAAACTCCTATGGCGGTGCGCACCGCCATAGGAGTTTTTTCCTCCATATACCCAGTAGCTTTTTTTGTTCAGCTGTAGCATTTATATTTATATTTATCCTTTTCTCTGACTGAGATATTTTGGACCCTGTCAGGGCTACAGCAGTCCCTCTGGACGCAGATCTATCTCTGCTTGGTATTAAATTTGTGGCTATAAACATCCAATGGACTACCCCTTGTGTCTGAGATATTTTTCCACTTGACCGTTGATAAAGGCGATTGTCCGAAACGCGTCTGGTCACCTTTGGAACTCTCAGTCACCACAAGTCCAAGTAATGTAACTAATGGCCACATGCTTTTTAAAGTTTTTTGTGTTGTTTTCTTTTCTGTACATCTATATATATTTTGTATAACATGAATAAAATTGCATATTGATTTCATTACTCAAGGTTTGGTTATTGCCTATAAAGTCCCACACCCTAGGGGAATTTTTTCTGCTTTCAGAATTTAGGGATGTTTGCAATATCCACTCTAAACCACTGGATCCGAATACATTTTTTCCCTTCTTCAGGTTATATCTCTGGCTATTGTATCAATCTCTATTGCCTGTCTGAAACACTTCCCAAAATTAGGCAGAAGCAAACAATAACACTGTGCTCAGGGAAAACCTTAGAAAAGCAGAACTGCCATTAAAGCTGAGGCTATCTACAGCCATGCAGCACTAAATTTAGGCTATGCACATTACTATATAGGGCACAGTCTCTACAGAATTAATCAGGGCCAGATTAACGTAGGGGCTATTGGAGCTGCAGCTCCAGGCCCCTACCTTTTATATAGGCCCCGGGTTGGCCATATTCACTGTGACCGCTCTTCTGTCACTTGTAAACACAGAAGTCTGGCTTCTATGCTCGCTTCCCCAGGCAGCACCCTCAGAACCTCCCCACACAGCGCGAAGGCTGGACAAGGAGGGACAGTTGCTGATGCATGGATGTGTTTATGGGCTTCAGAGACAGCATCCCATGTTGAATTAGGCATGCATGGCTGCACCCTTCCTCCTCTGGGTGCATGCCAAGGCACGGCCCTTAAGGCCCTTCAAAATCCTCAGCACCAAGACCATGATGCTCTTAATCCGGCCCTGGAATTAATACAGGTATTATTCAGTTACCAGAATACTATCATTTTCATTATGGTGGTCCTTTTAGGCAAACATTTTTGAATATTTTGCTTGTGTTGCACAAACTATACAGGTCCACTTGAACCTGCGGCCCACCAAAGATCTTGCTGATAAGTTTAAAGGCCAGCCTGACACCGTGTGTATGCACTTTGATGAGGAGAGGATTGCGCTTACATAAAGGTGATGGAAGAAGAAAACCAGATTTGATAGGTCTCTTTAACAAGCTCATATATTTGTCAATGTCAGTTTACATCGGCAAGCTTCCTCATCTGCATTTCTCTACATAAATTACAATCCTCGGAACATAAAAGTTCTGTTTATTGTCCTTAATTATTGCTTCTGATTTAAGGTCACATTCAACACTTTTAGAGCTTTCTCTTGCACAAAATAAAAGCCATTCTTAAAATATTGGCATTGACTCTGAAAGTACAAACGCTGATGTTTTTGTATGAGATCTGGCAAGGAGCACAGGACGTGGTAAATCAGAGACGATACACAATTACAGTTTATTGGCGTGGTAATGAACTTCATGCTGGTGAATTTTTATTATCTTAACAAATGCTCATGAATCACGTTTAATTTAGAATGTTGGCTGACTTTGATCCGGGTTTTAGGTCTACTTAGCTTGCAGAAAGGCAATGCATACTCTAACATGCCCAAGACTGAAACCCAAGCCAAGGTCAAATTGAAAAGCGAAGGCTTAACAATCGAGTGTTTTTATTTGCTTGCAAAATAAGCACCCTTGGACGTGATTCTTAGTCTGTGAAGTAAGACAGCTTCAAATTCTAGGAAATGCAGAAGTACAAACTGATACAACACATTCTTTCTTAACACTTCCAAAACCAGCAGCACAAACCGAGCACAGAGCGAAGCAAACATCATTTCAGTCTGTTAGAGGAATTATTCTATGTTTTTACTTTCAGTGTTTTGCTTGTAACCACAGAAATGCTACACAAGACTACTTCTAGTTTTGGAAAATTTTGGAATCATTTTTACTATTATTTACTATTTAAATTTGTATTTTTTAGAATTCAGGTTTTAAACCATAACCAGGCACAGTGTCATCTGAGTCATGTTTATCATTAGGCACAACAGATGCCACGCATAAGCTCATTCAAAGTCTCCTGAAAAATGCTGTGAATACATGGGACAGCACAAAGGATTTAAATGTATTTAAAATAAAAACACAAACACAATTTTCAATTTTTGGGCTATAATGGCCACGGCATTTATTAGGGGTAACCCAAAATTGAATAATATTAAACCAAAACCAGTAATTTATTTTAACCTGAAAGTAACATAACCGTTAATCATTTATTTTTTACTACTATCACCTAGTCTATCCAGAACTGAGCTGGATGACAAACCCCCACTAACAAACGCCATGACAGAAATTCTTAAAGGAAGGGAGGGTGGGTGGGAGTAGTGCTGCGCTCTGTCCTGAGCAGGGTCTTCTCAGGCGGGAGGCAAGACGGGCAAGCCACTGGCTTTTATAACCTGTGTGTGGCTCCAGCCCGTCCAATTTGACAAATCAGGACAGTGTTGCCACGCAGTTTTACCAGAGCAACCTATAACAAGAGGAGGGGAGGAGAGAACTAAAAGGACAGTAGCCCTTTATACTGTCCAAACTCCCATGAAGACCCGCATAAGCGCTAGGGGTTCAGTCATTCCAGGTGCAATAACATAGCAAGTGATATAGTGTTATTGTTCTTTTACCTAGTAAAACAGCCAGAGCAAAATATTTTATTGCTCTCCCTCATGCTGCAAAGAAGGACTACTGTTCTGTGTGTAGAAGCAGTGGCCACTCTGCAGAGATCCCACATGCCCCCTGTAAGTCAGAGCTAGGGATCTGAGCTTTGCTGGGTGGAGAGCTTTAGCTCTGACTCACAGGGGACATATTAGATCACTGTAGAGAGTTTTCTGCTATCCAGGGGCGGGCAAGGGCCGAGCGGCAGGGTGGAGATTTCCCCCCAGGCCTCCTAACTTATAATTATGTCTGCTGTCAGCGTCCGCTGTCTGTCACGGCCGCTGTCTGTTGACATTTTGTTTTGTGTGCAGCAGTGCAACCTGAAGTTTTTAGAAAGAGTGAGAGCAGCTTACTTTGGACCCGGAGTCTTTGGACTGGAGGCAGGGTGCACCTGCCTGCCAGGGGACACATGTGACTGACTTGGGCTGGGCACTAGCTGCAGCTTGAAGTGGCCAACAACCCCCAGGAGGCCTTGCAAGGACCTGCTGAGCTGTCATCGGCATCGCTGAGGTGGGAGACCCCGACACCCCCAGCTGACCCCCACATTCCATCCCCCCCCCCACATACACCCATTTACCCTGCCACAGTGCCCTGCCCACCCAGTAACCTCAAAATAGAAAATAGCCCTCAACACTGTCTGACTGTCAGGTCCTGTGCTGGCTTTAGCCATGGCCTTTGGGTCCTGCTGGGAGCTGGCCATGGGCTGTTGGTCCTGCTGGCCATGGCCTGTGGGTCCTGCTGACCATGGCCTGTTGGTCCTGCTTGCCATGGCCTGTGGGTCTTGCTGGCCATGGGCTGTGGGTCCTGCTGAGAGCTGGCCATGGCCTGTGGATCCTGCTGGGAGCTTGCCAAGGGCAGTTGGTCCTGCGGGCCATGGCCTGTGGGTCCTGCTGTGATTTGGCCATGGCCTTTTGGTCCTGCTGGCCATGGCCTGTTGGTCCTGCTGGGTGCTGGCCGTGGCCTGTTGGTCCTGCTGGGAGGTGGCCATGGCCTGTGGATCCTGCTGGAAGCTGGCCATGGCCTATGGGTCCTGCTGGCCTGTGGGTCCTGCTGGCCTGTAGGTCCTGCTGGGAGCTGGCTATGGCATGTGGCACAGTGATTGACACTGGTGAGGCCGCATTGATGGGCACTGATCAGACTGCATAGATGGGCACTGATCAGGCTGCACTAATGGGTACTGATGAGGCTGCGCTGATGGGCACTAATGAGGCTGCGCTGATGGGCACTGATAAGGCTGCACTGATGAGGCTGAGCTGATGGGCACTGGTGAGACTGCATTTGAGGGCACTAGTGAGGCTGCATTGGATGGGCACTCGTGAGGCTGCATCAGGTGGGCACTGGTGAGGCTGCACTAATGGACATTGGTGAGGCTGCACTAATGGGCACTAATCAGCCTGCACTGATGGGCACTAATCAGGCTGCACTGATGGGCACTAATCAGGCTGCACTAATGGGGCTACATTGGATGGGCACCAGTGAGGCTGAGCTGATAGACATTGGTGAGGCTGCATTAATGGGCACTGGTGAGGCTGCATTGATGGGCACTGATGAGTCTGCACTGATGGGCACTGGTGAGGCTACATTTATGGGCACTGATGAGACTGCACTGATGAGCAATGGTGAGGCTGCACTGATGAGCACTGATGAGGCTGCACTGATGGGCACTGATGAGGCTGCACTAGTGGGCACTGATGAGGCTGCACTGATGGGCACTGGTAAGGCTGCATTGATGCAGTATTTTTGTTAAACCTCCTTTGTTACTATTAACACTAAATTATGTTACCACATGGTATCATATTTGTCTTGCTTCATAACATCAATATCCATTATAAAACCAGGTGGGCATGTATTGTGAGCTGATTCGGTGGTTTAATGGACCACTTGACTGGACTTGCCCCCCAGGCCTAAGGCTGCTAGCCCTCCCCTGCTGCTATCAAACAAAGATGCTGTACTTCTTTGTAGCACGATGGTGGGTTTTAATACGGCTGTGGCTGCTTTATCAGCAAAATAAAGTATAAGACTTGATCACTTAGGGCTAATTCACATTGGTGCGATGCGGGAAACCCTGCAAATCCAGTGCGCGTTCCTGCATCGCACCTGAATTGCCATTCGCCAGCGGTTCACACTGCCCTCTGCAAACCGCCGCGGGTGTCAATACAAAGTTAAAGACATCACCAGATCGATTCGCAGATTGCAGTGCGAACTGTGAATTCGGACAGGAATCGGTTTGCATGGTTGTGTGAACACCCATGCAATCTGATTCTGGTGTGGACAAAAAAAAGGGTCCTGCACGAGTTTGGTCTGAATTGGATGCAAATTCAGTCATACTGTTTATACAGCAATGCCGTGCGAATCACATGCGATGTCTTGCATCGCACCAGTGTGAACCGGCCCTTATTGTTTTTACTGCACCTGGGATATATTTGCAACATTTTACAAGAGCGTTCAACTGGGCTTTAAGAGAACACTATTCCCATGAATGCCCTGGTCTAAATGCAAAGCTGCTCTGTATATCCTCGAGGTAGGGGAACGTACACACAGGCAGCTCTGCTCCAACACATATTTTCCCATAAAACCTGAGCAATAGCAAAGACAAAACAACTATATCCAGTATCTCGATAACCTGTTATAGCTTACGGCGTGTTCTGCACACACAAGGACTTTGGTTTTGCTAAATGAAAAAAGTCACACAGCTGAAGCAGGAAGAAAAGGGGTCCCTACACACAAAAGGTATCATTACTGCAATACGCCTTCTTAAGTCCTAATGACTAGAGAGGATACTAGGTAATAAAGTGTACAACCTTCCCACCGCAGCGGGCACCTAGGGCACTATTGCCCATCATGTATGCTTCACAGCCACAAAGAAGCAACTTTCACTTCACTATACAGGTAAGGCAGAAGTTAGGTGCATGTGCACGAGTGGTAAAAGAGTTGACCTGGCTGCTGGGAGGAAGAATATAGCTGGAGAGAATGAAGGGGACAAGGACTGCAGAGGTAAGCCATGAGAGAGCTGTAAGCCTTATGGGCCATACACACTATAAGATTTTCTGAAGACTTTTTCCTTCAGACTTATCAAAACCATATAATATGAGGTCAAACCTAAACACTTTCAATTTGTATGCAATCTGGCAGGCCCTTCCACTACATAGAAAAGGTAAATCTGAAGGAAAGTCTTCGGAAAATCTTATAGTGTGTATCCAGCTTTAGAAGGAGTGCTGAAAGTTTAGGGATGAACTGTGAAATAGTGGAGAGCTGTGGATGTTGGTGTAGAGATGAGCTATGGAGGAGGATGCAGAGATGAGCTGTGTACAGGGGTGCAAAGGTAAGCTGTGGACTGGGGGTACAGAGATGCGCTCTGGACAGGGGATGCAGAACTAAGCTGTGAATGAGTGTGCAGAGGTGAGGTGTGGACGAGGTGCAGGGGTAAGCTGTGAATGAGTGTGCAGAGGTGAGGTGTGGACGAGGTGCAGGGGTAAGCTGTGAATGAGTGTGCAGAGGTGAGGTGTGGACGAGGTGCAGGGGTAAGCTGTGGACAGGGGGTGCAGAAGTGAGCTGTGGATGACATTGCAGAGGTGAGCTGTGGATGGGAAGGCGGTGGGAGGGGGGGGGGGTTGTAGATGTGGGGTGCAGGAGTGAGCTGTGGATGGGAAGGGGTGGGGGTGTAGATGTGAGTTGTGGATGGGGTGAAGAGGTGAGCTGTGGAAAAGGTGCAGAAGTGAGTTGGAGATGAGAGCCGCAAAGGTGAGTTGTAGATGTGGGGTGCAGGAGTGAGCTGTGGATGGAAAGGGGGTGGGGGTGTAGATGTGAGTTGTGGATGGGGTGAAGAGGTGAGCTGTGGAAAGGGTGCAGAAGTGAGTTGGAGATGAGGGCTGCAAAGGTGAGTTGTAGATGTGGGGTGCAGGAGTGAGCTGTGGATGGGTAGGGGGTGGGGGTGTAGATGTGAGTTGTGGATGGGGTGAAGAGGTGAGCTGTGGAAAAGGTGCAGAAGTGAGTTGGAGATGAGAGCCGCAAAGGTGAGTTGTAGATGTGGGGTGCAGGAGTGAGCTGTGGATGGGAAGGGGGTGGGGGTGTAGATGTGAGTTGTGGATGGGGTGAAGAGGTGAGCTGTGGAAAGGGTGCAGAAGTGAGTTGGAGATGAGGGCTGCAAAGGTGAGTTGTAGATGTGGGGTGCAGGAGTGAGCTGTGGATGGGAAGGGGGTGGGGTGTAGATGTGAGTTGTGGATGGGGTGAAGAGGTGAGCTGTGGAAAGGGTGCAGAAGTGAGTTGGAGATGAGGGCTGCAAAGGTGAGTTGTAGATGTGGGGTGCAGGAGTGAGCTGTGGATGGGAAGGGGGTGGGGGTGTAGATGTGAGTTGTGGATGGGGTGAAGAGGTGAGCTGTGGAAAGGGTGCAGAAGTGAGTTGGAGATGAGGGCTGCAAAGGTGAGTTGTAGATGTGGGGTGCAGGAGTGAGCTGGGGAGGAAAGTGGGGAGTAGAGGTGAACTATGGTTGTGTGTTCAGTACAGTAAACATATGTAATGGAAAAGTTAAAATGTTAAAAAATTATTGGGCTGATGTTTGTATATATCTGATGGACTCTTGCTTATCGGTTAAACAGATTTTAGGTGTGGGTTTTGTTACTGTTTACACAATGAATATAAAAAAGTTTTAACTATGCAATTTTGCCACACTTACAATTTGTGCACACCACCTCATTCTTCTTTTCCCAAGTCTGCCCCAAGTTTTTCACAGTCCTTATAATAAAGAAAAAACTCCTATCTATGCCTCAGCCCTGTGAACAATGCCCCATACCATGAGAATGTTAATTAACATTTCAACAAGGAATTTGAGAATTGCACCTGTAAGTGTTTCTAGTTCTCAGATATCACTGTCAATCTGACAAATTGGGGAAGTAGAAGAAAGATGCAAGACACTGGATCTCTGAGAGCAGTAGGTGTTCTCAGTCAGGTTTTAAGCAATATATAAGAAATTATTATCCTTAGGCATCTTTCTCAGGAGTGGTGGTCAAAGGTCAGCTCTTTGCTCAAGTAGGGACCAGAGATTATTGAAGCTTAGATGTCCAGACCAACTTTAGCAGTATCAGTATTCGTGTGCAGGGAGGAAAGTGCCAAAAGCAGCACATATAATGTTCTGATTCAGTTTTGTCAAGGCTTTTATATCATAAAAGGACAATGCATTTCGGGGGTTCAAAGGGTCAGAACTTAGGACTGCTAAACAAAAATATGTAATGGACTGATAAAAGGGATGCTAAGCGGTAATTAGGGAGATTACCCGGCATCTGGAGCAAAGTCACAGCGCATGTTGTCGGCTATATTAGGCTATCTAGGTATGGATATAATGGTTTTACCATACCTTATACCTATACTGACAAATTAGTCATAGTGATAGGCCTCGTTCACAGTACCTGTAGCGGGAACTTGTGTTCCTGCTTGCAATTTAGTTAACGCAATCGGGAATTTTCGGCAGATTTTCTACTAGTGTGTACCCCACTTTAGACATGAACATCCTGATTCCTGACTATAAGTGCCGGTTCAAACTAGTGCGGCTGCGGCGATCGCATGTAATGTCGGAGCGCACTGCTCCTTCATTACATGCGATCGGCTGTGCGGTGCGAGTTTAGCCATACACTTTGTATGGCTCAATTCGCACCGCACCCGCAGCAAAGGCGCACAGGACCCTTTTTTGCAGCCGCATCAGGATCGGATCGCACAGTGGTTCACACTTGTGCGATCCGATCCTGTGCGAACTGTAAGATCGCACTGCAATATGCGATCAAACTCGAGGTGTGGTTAAGATTACATTGACACCCCCAGCGTATCGCATATGGCAGTGTGAACTGCCAGGGGTGCGTTTGCGATGCGGAAACAGGCTGCGAATTCGCAGCCTTCCCGCATCGCATAAGTGTGAACCGGGGCTAATAGCACAATGTGTTTCTGCTTCAAGGAAAATTCTTTGTGCGCTTCACAGGTGAACACAGTACCGTGTAACAAGTAAAACAAAGCAGAACGTAAGTACATTGATTAGAAAGTGATACAATTGTCATTGTTAATGAAAAGTAAAAGACAAATTACTAGGACAATTACCAGCAAAAGTGTGCTTCTTCATTGAACAGGCATTGTATAAGTTCATACATTTGACCAATGATAGTATGCAAAAAATGATACAGTACATTTTAAAGCGACTCTAAATAATATCCTTATTCTACAAAAATAATCCATAGACATCCACTACTTAAAGTCATACTAAAATCTTGTTTTTTTTGTTTAAAAATTGTTGTTTAAAAATCACAAACATGTTATATTTACCTGCTCTATGCAGTGATTTTGCACAGGGCAGCCCAGATCCTCCTCATCTCGGGTTCCTCTTCGGTGCTCCTGGCCCTTCCCTCCTGCCGAGTGCCCCCATAGCAAGCAGCTTGATATGGGGGCACCTGAGCCGAGCCGCTGCTCTGTATGGAAAAAAAGGCCTCTAATAGAGAAACTTAGCCTCAGCGCTCGCCCCAAAATGATTGTAAACCAAAATAGTTTAAATTGTGCCGTCTGTGCACATATATATCAAATCAGTGAGTATGTGCAACAAATAAACGTCTATTGTGCCATAATTAATAAATAAATCATTCGGAATAGATAAATTATATAAATATGCACAATTGCTGCGCAAACTGTTGGCACTATATAAATCCTGTATAATAATAATAATAATAATAATAATTGAACATACAAAAAATGTTTTTGATGAGACTTGTATTAGCAAATTATAAATAACAAGTGCAGTATGTGCAAAAATAATTATGCTAAAAGTGATCAGTGCACATAGAGCGAATCAGCAAACAGTCTGTAAAATGTGCAATATAATTGTACCAAAAAAATGCTCAGTGCACACAAATTGAATCAACAAACAGTCTTTGCAAATGTCCAAAACCACTTTTGATATAAACACTTTATATATTTATCTTTATATTTAAAGTGCAGGTGCTTGAAAAATGAGGTGCTCTTCCCCTTCAGCTTACAATTAAGCTGGCTTCCATCTGTGGTGGGTGATCCACACGTGAAAAGACACAGATGGAAGCCAGCTTAATTGTAAACTGAAGGGGAAGAGCACCTCATTTTTCAGCCTTCAGAACTTATTTGGTTCAGATGG
>NC_138768.1:113030732-113128232 GCF_965119305.1 Pelophylax lessonae
AAGTTTCAGCTCTGTAGCATGTCCAGAACCAGAAAAAAAGATAATTTTTCAGTAGAGCAGGGATGGTGGGAACCCCTTTTACACCTATATGATCTTTTTTTCCTGGTTCTGGACATGCTGCAGAGCTGAAACTTCACAGGTACACCTTTTAGACCCCCCAAACAATAAATCCAAAGAAATTTTTTTTTTTTTTTTTTTTTTTTTTTTTTTTTTTTTTAATATGTTTTTTATTGAGTTTTATACAGATTATACAAGCATGAAAAAAAAAAGAAAAGAAAAAGGGGGGTCTCCCCAGATTATATACAGTTAGGCAGTCCCTGCTCGTCATAACTAGAACCAATGCAGAAAACATACGGTTTAATATACCTACAAAAATCAATATTTCTGGGATTGTTAAGCATTTTAGTCCATTTGTTTAAGCGGGGGCTCTCCACTAAAGAGAGGAGAGAAAGAAAAGAGAGGAGAAAGATGGAAAAAAAGAAAGCTGGGGAGGGGAAAAAAAAAAAAAAAAAAAAAAAAAAAAAAAAAAAAAAAGTAAGGGGGTCCCTTGGTGTTTCACCAGTCTTGACGTTCTAACCTAGAGAGGCCTCAGCCATATATGAAGCGTATATGTTAGTGTGGGTAAATGTTAACCAACATGACCAAATCTTACGTGCCAGAGATGCCTGACCACGAAGATCCAATGTCATGTCTTCCAGGTAGTAAGTACGGTCGACTGCCCGCAACCATTGAGGTATCGAGGGGACTGTAGACTGTTTCCAATATTTTGGGATTAATGCTTTGGCTGCATTTAAAAGGTGAGGGGTAATAGACTTTTGATACTGGGCCGGAGGAAGTTTAGTGTCATGGAATAAGACAGACAACGGATCCCTAGCAATAGGTAAACCCTGAATCTCTTCAATTAAAGATAGTACGCTAGTCCAAAAGGGTCGGATTGCTGGGCAGAACCACCATATATGTGCGTGCGTAGCTCTAAGCCCACAGCCTCTCCAACAGGCAGCCGAGAGAGATGGTGTCATCCTCTGTAGCTTAACGGGGGAGTAGTGCCATCTAGTGAGAAACTTATAATTGGCTTCTGCTGTCCGCGCCGATGTTCCTGAACTATGAGACAATTGAAGAATAACCTCCTCCTGTGTCGGCGAAAAAGTACATTTAAAATCTAGTTGCCACTGTTTCAAAAAATGTGGGGTGGAGTTGGGGCTTAGTGCGTCCAATGCCTTATAAAACTTTGATAATAAACCTTTACCTGATTCAGGGCGTGCTAGGATTTGTTCAATCGGGTTCAGGGAGTGTATGTTGCGTAAGGGGTAAGGCAATTTTTTTACAAATTGCTGGAGTTGGTGGTATTTCCAACAATCCATAAATGTCTTTGGTGAGGCCTGGCATATTTTAGAGAATGGAAGTATTCCTTCCGTCCCCGTTATATGATGCAGCAGCGTAGCATTGGCCTGTGGTAGCCACTGGGAGAAACAGTGATCTTTATAACCAGGCGGGAAAAGGCTATGGCCTAAAATCGGCATAAGCGGTGAGTTGTATGGAATTTTATGGAGCCTATGAAGCCGATCCCAGACGCGGAAAACCGAACTGGTTAAAGGCGAAATAGTGTCAGCAAGATTTCTAGTCTCCGGCGGTATCCAAAGTTGAGTATATAATGATGTATTTGCCAGCTTCTGCTCCAGCTGTACCCAGAGCTTTTCCTCTGTATGAAATTTCCAATCGGCTATCCGAACCAGGGAGATGGCATTCAGATATCTCCCGAAGTCCGGCACCGCCAACCCCCCCCGGCTTTTGCCCCGCGAAAGTAGCGAGAGCGCAAGCCGAGGCTGTGAGCGGCGCCAAACATATGCTCTAACCAAAGAATTTAAGGTCCTCACCAAATTGACGGGTATGTTAAACGGAAGCATTTGAAACATGAAGAGCACCCTGGGAATTTTTTTTTTGTTAAGTTTTTTTTTTTTTTTTAAAGCGGAGTTCCACCCTGGATTTTTTTTTTTTTTTTTTTAATACCCCCGGGACAGTCAGGGCTAGTGCATTCCACAATGGCTAGCCTCTGATCTGTCCCGGGTTGCACTTACCTGCAAGACGAAATACTTACCTTGCAAACGTCTTGTCCAGCGCTGCCATCTCAGATGTGGGCAGCTTGAAGCCAGCGCGTCCTCTTCGGCGTCTTCTTCCGCCTTCTTTGGTCCCACGATGCTCTGCGCCGGCCCCGACGTCACTTCCGGGTCACGCGCGTCACCCCTCCACAGCTTCTGGGCATGCCCAGAAGCTGTTTAGAAGGGGATGACGCGCGCGACCCGGAACTGACGTCGGGGCCGGTGCAGGCGCAATGATTCCTGGGAGCGATGACGTTCAGCTCCCAGGAATCATTGCAGAGCCAGGAAGTGACGACGGGCCGCGGCCGAGGAAGGAGGAAGAAGGAAGTAAGGTAAGTATATTTTCTTCGCTACGAGGTAAGTAAAAAAAAAAAAAATATGCGATTATCCATTTCTTTTTCAGGTGACCCGGAGCGAGAAGATGGAGGTAAGTATAAAAATAGGGTGGAACTCCACTTTAAGTTTTCCAATAATTGGCTCTCTATCAAAAATGACAATTTTTAAGAACTTTTTTTGTGTGATTTAGTGTCTAGGGGGTCTAAAAAGTGTACCTGTGAAGTTTCAGCTCTGTAGCATGTCCAGAACCAGAAAAAAAAGATAATTTTTCAGTAGAGCAGGGATGGTGGGAACCCCTTTTACACCTATATGATCTTTTTTTTCTGGTTCTGGACATGCTACATATATATATAAATATATATATATATATTAAAAAAATACTCAAATACCAGCCCTCAAAGGGGCTTTTGGGGACAATATATATATATATATATATATATATATATATATATCACAGAACAAAAAAAATTACACAAATACCAGCCCTCAAAAGGGCTTTTGGGGACAATAGATATATATATATATATATCCAAAAAAAACCTCAAATACCAGCCCTAGGAAGGGCTTTTTGGGGTGCTGTCCTTACAGCAGGAGTGTACCAAGAACACTGGCTAACAAGACCGGGAACTGTCCCCAGCTATAACAGCAGCAGCAGCAGCACCAGCACTTTCCCTGCTCTCAGTAACACAGAAATTATCTAAGATGGATGCTGCCCTTGCTTATTTATAGGAGGTGGGAGGGTGTGGGAGGGAGGTATGCTGATTGGCCTGGAATGTGTCTGCTGACTGTGATGTTCAGGGTCAAAGTTTGCCTCAATGATGATGTATAGGAGGCGGACCGAACATCGCATATGTTCGCCCGCAGCGGCGAACGCGAACGTTCGAAGTTCGCCGGGAACCGTTCGCCGGCGAACCGTTCGGTACATCTCTACAGGTGATACACAGAGATTAAACAAATCCTCCTACATAAATTGCACCTGTTTATCTGCAGTCTTCTCTAGATCCATTCAAAGTCCATAATTTATTTAGCTTGTCTGAGCATTCAAAAAAGGGTACAGAGAGCTAAAATTACACTCTACAGAGCTCAGTGAGGAGAGCTCTGAGCTCTAATTGGAAGGAAGGGACACTGTAACGGATCCCCGGCTGGGCACCTCCCTTGACGGATGCTCCTAGTGCTTCCCGAGGACTCCAAGCACTCCACCAGACACCGTAACCACTTCAGACCCCACGAACCCCCGCAGCTTGGTTAGGGTCTCGCCGTCTCCTACCCACCCTGGACCTACGACAAGGCTCCAGGTTCCTGTGGGTGAACCTCTCTTTCCCCAGAGAGTGCAGCAGAACAAGCTCTTACACAAGCTCTTACAAGAGCTTAGTGATTATCCAAGGGAGTATGGAGGACATAGCAATCCCTTGTAGCCGATTCCCCCAATAAGAGACAGGACTCTAGATTGAGGGTGAACTATATCTCTTTATTGAACAAGAAACATACTTTTATACAGTTTTTCCTGACAAGGTTACCGCCCAGGTGGACCTTGTGGAGAACTGGACATGACATTCACAATCCAATGAAAACAGAGTTTTACACTCCCATACAGTGTACACAATCCCTCCCCTCTGCCTGATTACAGAAGCATATGCAGATGAAAGTGTATACAGGAACTAAACAAATTATCTAGCCATCTGGACAGAACAATGTGAGGTCATTAACATTTAACAATGAGACAGGTAAACTTTAACACAATACACCTTCCATTTCAATACACAAACAATAGGGAAGCCTGTCTGGCATGCAGGGACATGTAATACACACAATATTTAGGAATTACAGATTTCATGGCAATGGGAATAAATCTTCATATTTCTATATAAAGATATTTCTGACAAATATGACTGTCCCATCTGAAGCAATTCAAACCATAAATTATCTGTTTTTCACTTCCAGTGACGGTGAATTATACATATCCATATATCCATAATCTGGTCTTGTTGGAATCCTTCCTGGTGGTTGTAGCTTTTGTTATCTGGCACCAACTTTTTGAGAACAGATGTGTTATACATCATACGGATAATAAGGGAGTATTTTTTTGCGGTAAATTGTTTATCGTCCAAATCTGATTCAGTGATAAAATAACTCAGTTTTTTGGTTTTGCAATGTATGACTTATAACATTTGGCTTAAATCAAAACATGTTCCTGGTCTTACTAATGAGATTGCTCTCATTATCTTATTATATTATTATTATATTACATTATTATATTCATTATCTCGTTTGCAGTTCCAGAGGTTTCGAGAGCTCGCTCGAGATGCAGTTCTAGAGGGATTTCCATGCCCAGAATTTCTTTGGGGCTTGATTTGGGACTGATAAGGGAAATTTAAGGAATTCCATCACCCCTCAAAGTTGGGAGGAATACTTACAAGCTTGGTCTAGATGGTGTACCTTTTGTTCTATGTCTAATCTTTCTTTCAAATCAGTCAACACATATACGGCTTTGTGTTTCGTCTCCTCTCTAATCCAGGCTATACTTAGTCCTTCTTCAGTCAACAAGATTTTAACAGGAGCTTCATTTTTTCTTACCTTCCTTTTTTCCAGTCAAACAGGTGCTTAAAGGTTTCAAAAGGTCCTCCCCAGCTATTGATAACAGGTGCCCAATTTCTTCTGAGTTACTGATGAAGCTTACTGTATGTCGACGCTGAAATCAATTTGTTTCTCTCCGTTTGAGGTTACTTTGTTTAGAACAGCTTTTGTTCTTTCCTTTTTAGAGGGGGTTTAATTGGGGAACTCACAGCACCAAATGAAGCTTCTTTCTCATTTTTATTGTTTCCAGATATATCTGTACCGAAAGATTCGGTTCGGATTTTTCTCTGCAGATCCAAGCGGGGAAAGGCCGATGGGTTACTCTTTATAGAGCGCCTTTTGAGAGTATTTGCCCGGTTTTCAGGATTTCCCAGTATCTTTGTGTCAGATCCCCCTTTTCAGGTTACTTTTTTATTCACATTAATTTGTCTCAGTTAACGAGATTCCAGTTTTCTTCTGTATTGTCTTCCTGCCTTAAGAAGCTCAATCTTTCTGGCTTTCATTTCTCCTCACACTCCTTCAGAATAGGTGCGGCTACTGAAGCCAGACTTTTTGGTTTCTCTAATGATAGTCTAAAGAAGTTATGTCATTGGAATAGTAATAGGTTTAAGTTATATGTTCAAATTTTGGGCCAAAAGGAGAGCTTCAATCAGGAATTTCAGAACCAACCTCGATTTGGATGAAGGACTTTTTCAGGTTTTATGGTGGTGTATAAGGAGTTTGAGATGGAGAGTTTCTAAGGACCATTTATTTTCCTGTTAGGTCAATGGCCTTCCCCAGATGTTCTAATTATCCACACAGGGGCTAATGACCTGGGCAGGATTAAGACTTGGGATTTGATTTGTGAAGTGAAGAAGGATTTATCTTCCTTTAGGTTGTTGTTCCCTTTCACTGTTATAGTATTCTCAGAAATGGTACCAAGGCTCCTTTGGTCAGCTTCTAGTAATCTTCACTATTTAGACAGAATTAGGAAACGTTTGAATAGGACTATATGCAATTCAGTTATTTCTCAAGGGGGTCTTTCTTACTGCCACGTAGATCTTAAGGGTTTCCTTCCTGGCCTTTACAGGCCTAATTTTGTGCACCTTTCAGATGTCGGGCTTGACATTTTTTTATTTTTTTTTTGGTTTACAAAACATGATCAAACAGGCCACGGCTTTGGGGAGGGCTTTAGCCACTCAGTTGCTGAGTGTCTTTCAGCTGGTGGGGGTTTATCATCCAGCTGAGTTCTGGATGGACTAGGTGGCACTATTAATACATAAATGATTAATGGTTATGCAACTTAAAGGTTAAAATGTACTTCTGGTTTCGGGATATTGGTTTGCAAGTTTGGGTTACCCCTAACAAACGCCGTGGCCATTATAGCCCATAAGTTGAGAGATGGTGTTTGTCTTTTTATTTCTAATACTGTCAAGTCCTTTGTGCTGTCCCATGATTTAATCCATAACAGACTTCAATACAAAGTTGACTTATACCTGAAGTTCCACCACTTGTTTGACAGTGTCCCGAATTCTGCCAGGGTAAATCTGCCCCCCCCCCCCCCAATATACACAGCTATACATACACAGTATGTGGGAAAGTCTGGAAGTTTAGAATACTTCATCAGCCAAATGAATGTTTCCTGTGCATATTTTCCAGTGGAACATTCCCACATTTAGCTGACAGATGTATGTGCAGTTTTCCTTTACGCTTGCTGACTAACTTCAAGAACAGTCCTGACTCGGAGAAATTGCTTGGTATAAAATAAATGACTTTGTGACCAATGCAAAATTAAGGATGTTTATCTATAAAAGTGGAACACAACCCTGAAGACGAATGTTTGACTTTGCGCGGATACTATTGCTTTTATAATCTTGTCAGTTCTCGACCAGAGCTATGCTCTGTAAAAGCAGCCATGTTTGTATATTTAGCTAGGGCTGGCCATGAACTAAAAATTATTTAGTCTCATGCCAAAAATCCTAACAGCTTTGCACAAAAGATTTACAGTGTATGTGAAGCTAGTGATTATCACAGATGTATTTTGGCATTGTGCTCCCTATTTTAATTATTTGGTTAACTTGAGGATCATAAGTTTATTCTCATGAGATGTTAGTTTCATGTTACCAAGTAATTAAAATCTAAGCCCTTGGGAAGCTTTAGGTCCCATTGACACTTTTTCTGAAAATAGACCAGTGCCCAGGGAAAAGATGCCAAACTGCGACCAGTAGAGGTGGCCGGAGGGGGGCTGTAAGATAACAGAAGAAACGATCCTGAGCTGTCAGGGCACCTGCATGCAAAAACAGGT
This sequence comes from Pelophylax lessonae, assembly GCF_965119305.1. Lineage (NCBI taxonomy): Eukaryota > Metazoa > Chordata > Amphibia > Anura > Ranidae > Pelophylax > Pelophylax lessonae. The sequence goes on from NC_138768.1 coordinate 113,038,023, forward strand.
GTATTTACAGGCTACAGGAGCACTGCACTGACAGGAAGAAGGAGATAGAGGGAAAGAAAGAGAACTGCTCTGCCTCCTCTCAACTCTGTCCTCCACTCCTGGCTCTCTCATGGACACTTCTGCGCTCGGCTGTGGACAGCTTTCCAGCTCTCTTCTTCTTTCCTCGTCGCTCCCAGCGCTGGGCTGACAGGTGTTTTAATGCCGCTGTCACTACGCCTGTCAGCCTTGCAACAAAAGGAAGGTGCACCCATCCCTACAGTAAACCATTGCGCCCAGGGCAGCCATCCCTCCCACCTACCCCTTGTCCGGCCATGAAAATGACTTTATTTGTAACAGCAGTGGTCATCCCTATTTAGACTGATCCCATTCAAATATTTTCCCTTTGTTCTATGCTTACCATTTATCCCTGTTTAAGGGGTCTGTCCCTGAGAAGTGAGTGGCATGTCCCTGTCTGCAAGTAATGCAGTATAACCAATACACAGTGAAAGTGCCTTGGACACCCCTAATTGGCGCCGCTGGACTCTGTAGCAAATTGCACATGCATGGCAATACTAATGCGGTGTGCCATTTTCCTTTTTTTGGCTTTTGACTAGGGAGTCTAGCAGCTCCATTTTGGAGTGGCCAAGGTGCCTGCATACGGTAATATTTACACTGCACTGCCTTGCGACCGGGACATACCTCAGGCTCTGCTCCTCTGCAGGAATCCAGGACAGGCTTCCCTCCCCACATGTTCATGGAGGGCTGTCAGATCTGCACTGGGTTTTGACATGCTACACTCTTGTAAACCAGCGTGTGCATTTTCTTATAATTTTAATGCATGAAGCTTGCCTTGTGCTTTGTTCTCTTTAATACATAGATCTTCCATGCTCAGCTGAGTTAAGGGGCTGCATAACCATTGCCCTTTAGGACTCTGACTGAAACCTACATTACCTGGACCCTAAAGTGCAATTTGCATTTGCTCTTCATTATTGTTACTTAAGCCTGACTTCTGCGCTCCATACATATGTTTCTTACTACTGACCTCCACTGTGTTACTTACTCCTACAGTGTGTGTTAATCACTCCTGACCTCTCCTTGGGCATTTCCTACTCCTGACCTCTGCTATCCTTGCCTTTCTTACTCCTGACCTCCGCTCCCTGTGCATTTCTTACTCCGTCCTGACCGTTGCTCCCGTGCATTTCTTACTCCTGACCTCTATTCCCTGTGCATTTCTTACTCCTGACCTCTGCTCCCTGTGCATTTCTTACTCCTGACCTCTGCTCCCTGTGCATTTCTTACTCCTGACCTCTGTTCCCTGTGCATTTCTTACTACTGACCTCTGCTCCCTGTGCATTTCTTACTCCTGACCTTTGCTTCCTGTGCATTTCTTACTCCCGACCTCTGCTTCCTGTGCATTTCTAACTCCTGACCTTTGCTTCCTGTGCATTTCTTACTCCTGACCTCTGTTCCCTGTGCATTTCTTACTCCTGACCTCTGCTTCCTGTGCATTTCTAACTCCTGACCTTTGCTTCCTGTGCATTTCTTACTCCTGACCTCTGTTCCCTGTGCATTTCTTACTCCTGACCTTTGCTTCCTGTGCATTTCTTACTCCTGACCTCTGCTCCCTGTGCATTTCTTACTCCTGACCTCTGCTCCCTGTGCATTTCTTACTCCTGACCTTTGCTTCCTGTGCATTTCTTACTCCTGACCTCTGCTCCCTGTGCATTTCTTACTCCTGACCTTTGCTTCCTGTTCATTTCTTACTCCTGACCTCTGCTATTTGTGCATTTCTTACTCCTGACCTCTGCTCCCTGTGCATTTTTTACTCCTGACCTCTGCTATCTGTGCATTTCTTACTCTTGACCTCTTCTTTTTGTTTGTCACTTATTCTTGACCTCTTTTTTTATGTGAGTTACATACTCCTGTTTCCTGCACTCTGTACATTACTTACTCTAAACCTCTCCACCCTGTGTTTTTTCTACTCCTGACCTCAGCTATCTGTATGCCACTCGCTTTTGGCCTCTGCAATTACTCCTCAGCACTCCAAGTGTGCATTCATTACACACTCCTGACCCCAGCACTCTGTGTATTTTACTTAACAAAATCAACTCACTGTGCTCAACAAAAGTGTTCCATAGGACCTGTGAAGAGAATTGGTGCTGTGGCTCAAATGTAAGTAAGTGCATAATTAGCTTTAGAGCTCTAGAGCCCTTTCACACTAAGGTGCTTTTCAAGCGCTTTAGCGCTAAAAAAGGCACCTGAAAAGCTAATGAAAACTTATTATCAATAAAATCAATGAATGCTTTCACACTGGGGTGGTGCGCTGGCAAAGCAGTAAAAAAAAAAAAATCCTGCAAGCAGCATCTTTAGAGCATGTTTGGAGCGCTAAGAAAAGCGCCTTAAAACGCCCCTCTCCATTGAAATGAATGGGAAGCACCTGAAAAGCACTTTAAAAGCACCTCAAAGTGGTTCTTGAAGCAGTTTTTGAGTCATGTGTCCTTAGAAAAAGTGCAGCACTAACCCCTTTAAAAGCACCTGAGAAGAGCCGCAGAAACGATCATGTTTTCAAGTAGCTCAGTGTGAAAGGGCTCTTATGTAAGGCAGGGCAATACATCCATATAGTATAACACAAATAGTGTAGCTAATATTAAGGCCTCCTGTGGCTGAAATGTGTTAGCGGTGTTGCACTATGTGAATGTATTACTCTATCTTCAATAAAGGGATTTGTAAAGTCCCTCGGTGGAGTGCCGACTTTCATCTTACAATCTGTGTAATACACACTCCTGACTCCTGACCTCTGCTCTCTGTGCATTGCTTGCCAACCCCTTACTTCTGCACTCTGTATGTTACATATTCCTGATCTCTGCATTCCGGGAATTATATAGTCTTGGCCCCTGCACTCTGTGCATTGCACACTCTCATTCCTCCCAACTTTTTGAGATAGAAATGAGGGACACCTATTAGTAAAAGTATGTAGACATAGGAAACACCCTCTGCTATGATTGGTTAAATCCACAAGTGCTTTTTTACCACTACTGATCCTTTATATTGGTTTTTGGAATTTACACATGCAGCAAATTAGAAATTGGATGACAGGTTTAGCACTGCAAATCGTGATAGATAAGTGGTGCATTTTATATGCAATGCACACCCCTGACCCCTGCATTCTGTGCATTGCACACCCCTGACCCCTGCACTATGTGCATTACACACTCCTGACCCCTGCACTCTGTGCATTGCACACTTCTGACGCCTTCATTCTGTGTATTACACATTCCTGACCCCTGCACTCTGTGCATTACATACTCCTGACCCCTGCGCTCTGTGCATTGCACAATCCTGACTGCTGTGCTCTGTGCATTACACACTTCTGACCCCTGCATGTTGTGCATTACACACGCCTGACCCCTGCACTCTGTGTATTGCACACTCCTGACCCCTGCACTCTGTGCATTACACACTCCTGACCCCTTCACTCTGTGCATTACACACTCCTGACCCCTGCGCTCTGTGCATTGCACAATCCTGACTGCTGTGCTCTGTGCATTACACACTTCTGACCCCTGCATGTTGTGCATTACACACGCCTGACCCCTGCACTCTGTGTATTGCACACTCCTGACCCCTGCACTCTGTGCATTACACATGCCTGACCCCTGCACTCTGTGAATTACACACTCCTGACCCCTTCACTCTGTGCATTACACACTCCTGAACCCTGCGCTCTGCGCATTGCACAATCCTGACTGCTGTGCTCTGTGCATTACACACTTCTGACCCCTGCATGTTGTGCATTATACATGCCTGACCCCTGCACTCTGTGCATTACACACCCCTGACCCCTGCACTCTGTGCATTACACACTCCTGGCCCCTGCACTCTGTGCATTACTTACTGCACACTTCTGAAACGTTAGCTCATTTGCAAAAAAAAAAAAAAGGAGATCAGTATGTTTTCAAAGCAGGAATCATCAGTTTTAAAGAGGCCGGTGTCACAATTATAAGCAATCAAAACTATCATAGGCCGCAGCTTCTGACCTCACTACTTTCAGAGACTTACAGCACTCTGCATGTGTTTCAGTCTCTAAGGCTTGCAAGACATTACAAATTAGAGTTTCTGTTGGAAAACATAATTGAAAAAAGGTAGGCCTTCTCGAAAGCTGAGGCATTAGACGACAACTGCTAATGTACAGTTTAGTGTCACATAACGTAGTCCTCTCCTCAGTTTTCACATATCTAGCTCCTGTAAACATGTGGTTTTATCATCAGACCACAGAGGCTCAAAATATCTCAAATTTTTGGCCTTCCTTGTTTAACATAAATGTAGGATATTCACGGCTCCACAATTAAAGCAGAAGGCTCTAGGATGTGAGGTATCTGAGGTAATCCTGCAGCTTGCTCAACTCTTTAACTTTTTGGGTTTGAAATGGAGTTTGGCAGGTGCCAAGCATACCTTGCTAGAATGGATGAAAGTCAGAATATGTGTGAAGGGATGGGCCGCCAAACAACAATATGAGCAAATAAATAAGTGTTGAAAACAATTATTAGATCTGAGCAACTTTGAATGTATTACATTTGGTGGGTTATAATCCATACCAAAACATTAGAACTTACTTTCCTGGAAAAGTAGGGTGGCCAACCTCCCGAGGCATTTTTTACTGACAAAACATGGAAAAGTTACTGAAGTAGCACATTTTTTACTAACAACCTGAAAAATTACAGAACTCCTATTAAAAGCTAAAATAATCAATATTTAACCACTTAACCACTTAAGCCCCGGAAGATTTTACCCCCTTCCTGACCAGGGCCTATTTTGCGATTCGGCACTGCGCTACTTTAACGGACAATTGCGCGGTCGTGCGACGCTGTACCTAAACTAATTTGACGTCCTTTTTTTCCCACAAACAGAGCTTTCTTTTGGTGGTATTTGATCACCTGTGCGATTTTTTGATCATGCGCTATAAACAAAAAAAGCCAAAATTTTTCAAAAATAACAATATTTTTCACATTTTTTTATATATATATTTTTTTAAATTCCCCAAAAAAATGTAAAAATCAAAATTTTTTAACATTTTAGGCCAATTTGTTTTATGCTACATATGTTTGGTAAAAAAAATAGCAAAAAGCGTATTTTGATTGGTTTGCTCAAAAGTTATTGCGTTTACTAACTAAGGGAAAGATTTTTGTCATTTTTGTTATTTTTTTTTTAACGAGTAATGGCGGTGATCTGCGATTTTTTTTTTTGCGGGACTACGACATTGCGGCGGACAGATCGGACCCCTGACTGACATTTTTGACACTTTTGGGGTTACCAGTGACATTACTACAGTAATCAGTGCTATACATATGCACTGTTACTGTAAAAATGACACTGGCAGGGAAGGAGTTAACTTTATTTGAGAAGGAGGGGTTAAGTGTGTCCCTAGGGGTGTGCTTCTAACTGTGATTGGATGTGGCTTGAGGTGTAAGAACAGAGATCAACGGTCCTACATAGCAGAACCGTCTGATCTTCATTCTTACACAGGGGAGAATGACAGGCGGCTTTGTTTACATTAGCCGCCTGCCTTTCTCCCGCTGTAACGGACGATCGCGAGTGCGCCGGGCACACGGGGGTCCGTGAGCGAGCGGGAGCGCACCTCCAGCGGCGTACGCTCGCTCCCTAGAGCCTCACAGACTAGCGACATAGACCTACGTCACTTTGCCTGTGAGGGGCTGACTGCCGACGTAAATCGTCGTTAGGCAGCTGCCAAGTGGTTAAGGATCGGAAGGTTTTACCCCCTTAATAACTAGGCCATTTTTTGCAATTTGGCAGTGTGTGACTTTAACTAGCAATTGCGCAGTCATGCGACACTGTACTCAAACAAAATTGATGATTTTCCCCACAAATAGAGCTTTCTTTTGGTGGTATTTGATCACCTGTGCGATTTTTATTTTTTGCGCTATAAACAAAAAAAAAAACAATTTTGAAAAAAAAAAAACAAACAATATTTTTCACATTCTGCTATATGAAATTCTCAAAAAACAAAACTTAAAAATCAAAATTTTTTAACATTTTAGGCCAATTTGTTTTCTGCTACATATTTTTGGTAAAAAAAAAAAAATCGCAATAGGCGTATTTTGATTAGATTGCGCAAAAACTATCGCGTCTACTAACTACAGGAAAGATTTATGTCTTTTTTTTTAATAGTAATGGCGGCAATCTGCGATTTTTTGCGGGACTGCGACATTGTGGCGGACAGATCAGACCCCTAACTGACATTTCTGACACTTTTTGGGTTACCAGTGACATTACTACAGTAATCAGTGCTAAAAAACATGCACTGTTACTGTAATAATGCCATTGGCAGGGTAGGGGTTAACCCTATGGGTGATCAATGGGTTAAATGTGATCCTAGGGGAGTGATTCTAACTGGGGGGGGCGTGGCTTGTGAAATGACCATAGAGACCTGTAATCCTATATAGAAGGATCACATGAGCTCTGTGATCATTTCAGGGAGAAGAACAGTCAGTTGTGTTTACAACAGCCGACCGTCCTTCTCCCTCAGCGGGAAGCGATCGTGGTTGTCAGGCGGCATTTGGAGCCACCTGGACTGTGCCTCAGCTTCCCCGCTGCCAAGTGGGGGCGGGAGTGTGCCTGAGGCGGAGTGCGCTTGCCCCCTAGCTTCCCGCTCGCGACCGACATAGACCTACGTCGGTTTGCGCAAGAGAGCCACTCTGCCGCAGTAAATAGGCGGCAGGTGGTCGGGAAGTGGTTATACTTTAAGGACACAGACAGCAATAAGAAAAGATTGTAACTGTTTCCCCCATTCCATTCAAAACTTAAAGCGGAGTTCCACCCTGGAATACTTTTTTTTAATAAAAATACCCCCGGGACAGTCAGGGCTAGTACATTCCACAATGGATAGCCTCTGATCTGTCCCGGGTTGCACTTACCTTTTAGGACAAATACTTACCTTGAAAAAGTATTGTCCAGCGTTGCCATCTCAGGTGTGGGCAGCTTGAAGCCAGCGCGATCCTCTTCTGTGTCCTCTTCCGTCTTCTTCGGTCCCACAATGCACTGCACCGGCCCCGCCGTCACTTCTGGTGCGCACGTGTCATCCCTCCACAGCTTCTGGGCATGCCCAGAAGCTGTTTAGAAGGGAATGACGCGCGCGCCCCGGATCTGACGTCGGGGCCGGTGCAGGCGCATTGATTCCTGGGAGCGATGACGTTCAGCTCCCAGGAATCATTGCAAAGCCAGGAAGTGACGACGGGCCGAGGGGAGGAAGAAGGAAGTAAGGTAAGTATTTTCTTCTCTACGAGGTAAAAAAAGGTGACCCGGAGCGAGAAGATGGAGATGGAGGAATTCCACTTTAAAAAAGACAAATGAAGCTCCAGTTAATCTAGAGCTGGGCTTCTCCGCTGAATAGTGTGGAAAAAATTGCTTTTATGTGTCAGTATATAAGAGGTGGCGTCAGCGCGCCGCCCGTACCTTGAGAACGTCATCCTTTGACGAAACGTACGTCAGTCGCGGCATGCTGACGTCACCTCGTTGAGACGCTCAGGCGGGTGTTTGGAACTGTCCGGCCGGCAGCTCCGATTCAGCGCAATTTTACTTTCCTCATGTAAGTGCAATACTTTATTTTTTGTTTTAAAATAAACGGGTTTACACTATGGATATCTCCATCATTATTTCCATATGATCACTGGAGCCATATCTGTGGGTACGCCTCTACACCACCAGGGACCGCTCGCTTATAGGAGATTGATATCCCCCGGGGACATCTGGATCTGAGATTTGTCATTTACTTGGCGTATTTCTGGTAAGCAGATAGTTTTGGTGAAGCTTTTCAGCGGGTTCTCAGCTCATTTGACGTTACCCTCTATGCTCATCTACCTCCAATATCTGGTAATTGCACTAATATCAAGGTGGTGGCTTATCCTACGGTCTCTATGTGTTACACATTGTTTCGCTTTTACTCACCATATATCTGGTAATTGCAATACGTTAAGGTGGTGGTTTATCTATAGCCTTTATCGTCCTTTTGATTGCTCATATTTGCTCACACACATCAGCATCTGGTAAGCTGCTTGTGTTGGTGGTGGGCTGTATTTTCACCTTCCTTTTTCCTTTCACACACTTGGAGTGATTCACTTGATTATACAGTATCATGCTATGTTTTATTTGTTTTTTATTCCCACACCCAAAATATCATAATCTTGGGACGGCCGTTGTTGAGGAGGAACCCGTCGCAGATTCTCATCTGGCTCGGCTAACCCTTATTCAAGGCTTATTTTACTGCTACTTCTGGTAAGCAGTGAATTCACTTATTCTCCTGCACGGATATTTGGTTGAAATTATCATTTTGGACTTTTCAATTCAATTTACAATTCTTATCAAACATTGGGACTCTTTGGACTCTTGATTTATGTTTGTGTCACTTAGCGCAGCTTCCTCCCCCTTTTATAGTTTTTGATGTTTGTCACATGTTAACCTTCCCCCATCCGCGCTACAGCCTATATACGGCTGCAGCGCGGACTCAAATTTTCGGGAGGCCGTTTTTAAACGGCCTCCCAGTGACACGCCCCCCGCGCGCTCCCGCGAGCGCGCTGCGGGGGAAATCTGTGTCGGCCGTGTCCCTTGGACACGGCCGATCACAGATCGTGGTGAATGGCCAATCACAGCGGCCATTCACCACGTGATCGGGCCGTCCAATGAGCGATGATCTCATATGTAAACATATGAGATCATCTCTCATCGCCGGCGCTCCTTCCTCACACGGAGCCTGCAGTGTGAGGAAGGAGGGGGAGCCTCACAGCGCCGGGGACACAGGAGAATGTAATCAGGGCACTGATCACCAGTGCCCTGATTACTAGAGGTAAAAACACACACACAGTGCCCCCCCATCAGTGCCCACAGTGCCCGCCATCAGTGCCCCCCATCAATGCCCACAATCAGTGCCCATAGTGCTGCTAGTCAGTGCCCATCAGTGCCTGCTCATCTAAGCACTGATGAGCACTGACTGGCAGCACTATGGGCACTGAGTGTGGGCACTGATGGTGCTGCCTATCAGTGCCGCTCATCAGTGCCACCCGTCAGTGTCCAGTGCCATCCGCCAGTGCCCATCAGTGCCGCCTATCAGTGCCCGTCAGTGCCGCCTCTCAGTGCCCAGCAGTGCCACCTCTCAGTGCCCAGCAGTGCCACCTCTCAGTGCCCAGCAGTGCTGCCTATCAGTGCTCATCAGTGCCGCCTATCAGTGCTCATCAGTGCCGCCTCTCAGTGCCGCCTCTCAGTGCCGCCTATCAATGCCGCCTATCAGTGCTCATCAGTGCGGCATATTAGTACCTCCTCATCAGTGCCCATAAGTGCCACCTCATCAGTGCCCATAAGTGCCACCTCATCAGTGCCCATCAGTGCAGCCTATCAGTGCCCATCAGTGCCGCCTCATCAGCGCACATCAGTGAAGGAGAAAAATTTATTTTCAAAATTTTCTCGCAGAAAATAAGAAAAACTTTTTTTTTTTTTCAAAATTTTCTGTCTTTTTTCTTTTTTTTTGTAAAAAATAAAAAACCCAGAGGTGATTAAATACCACCAAAAGAAAGCTCTATTTGTGTGAAAAAAATGATAAAAATTTCATATGGGTACAGTGTAGCATGACCGCGCAATTGTCATTCAAAGTGTGACAGCGCTGAAAGCTGAAAATTGGCCTGGATGGGAAGGGCGTTTAAGTGCACAGAAGGCAAGTGGTTAAGTTGCTGCTACCAACTTAGATATTAGCGCAGTTTCTCCCCCTACACCTGAATAGTGTGGAAAGCATTTTATTTTCCTGCTTGGGTTACTATGTAGGATTTTTCTTTTGGTTCTCAGTAGGCACTAATCAGTAAAGCAAACAAACACATCTAGTACAGTAAATCTAATGAAAGACTTACTTCAAAGACAAGTTCTTTAAAACCTATGACTCTGGATGACCTTATTACAATAGGACTCAAACACTGCCAAAAGAAATTTTGCTTTTTATTTTCCAGCTTGGCAGTATTTCGAGTATTATGATAAAGAAAATCTTGACTTGTATATTTATAAAATATAAGAAATTGCCCGGAAGGCATTCAGATCTTGTTTAAATGACCCCCTCTCATGCCTTTTGGGCAGCCATGGACAAAACTGGGGCTGCCAATAGAGGTAAAGGGTGCAGCATAAGAGTCGTGGTGGAGCCTGGGTCAACAACACCAAACACAATAAAGCAAAAGCAGGAGCCAAATACACTGCTCCAAAAAATTAAAGGAACACTTTGAAAATGTATCAGATCTCAATGGTGGATATCTATACTGATATGGACTGGGTAATGTGTTGGGAACGAAAGGAGGCCACATTGTTTGATGGAAATTAAAATTATCAACCTACAGAGGGCTGAATTCAAAGACACCCCAAATATCAAAGTAAAAAAAATTATGCAGCAGCCTAGTCCATTTTGCTGAAATTTCATTGCAGCAACTCAAAATGGCACTGAGTAGTTTGTATGGGCCCCGTGTGCTTGTATGCATGCCTGACAACATCGGGGCATGCTCCTAATGAGACGACGGATGGTGTCCTGGGGTATTTCCTCCAGACCTGGACCAGGGCATCACTGAGCTCCTGAACAGACTGAGGTGTAACCTGGCGGTGTCAGGTGGACCAAAACATAAGGTCCCAGAGGTTTTCTATTGGATTTAAGTCAGACGAGTGTAGGGGCCATTCAGTGGAATCAATTCCTTCATACTCCAGGAACTGGCTGCATACTCTCACCACATGAGGCCGAGCATTGTCGGGCACCAGGAAGAACCTAGGATCCACTGCACAAGCGTAGGGTCTGACAATGGGTCCAAGGATTTCATCCCGATAACTTATGGCAGTCAGGGTGCCATTGTCTACCCTGTAGAGGTCTGTGCAACCTTCCATGGATATATCTCCCCCAGACCATCACTGACCCACTACCAAACTGGTCATGCTAAACGAAGTTACAGGCAGCATAACATTCTCCATGACTTCTCCAGACTCTTTCACATCTGTCACATGTGCTCAGGGTGAACTTGCCCTCATCTGTGAAAAGCACAGGGCGCCAGTGGCTGACCTGCCAATTCTGGTGTTCAATGGAAAATGCCAATCAAGCTCCACAGTGCTGGGCAGTGAGCACAGGGCCCACTAGAGGATGCCGGGCCCTCAGGCCCTCAGGCTACCCTCATGGAGTGTATTTCTGATTGTTTGGTCAGAGACATTCACACCAGTGGCCTGCTGAAGGTCATTTTGTGTGGCTCTGGCAGTGCTTGTCCTGTTCCTCCTTGCACAAAGGAGCAGATACTGGTCCTGCTGATGGGTTAAGGACCTTCTACAGCCCTGTCCAGCTCTCCTAGAGTAACTGCCTGTCTCCTGGAATCTCCTCAGTGTTCTTGAGACTCTGCTGGGAGAGCGAGCAAACCTCATCCTGGAGGAGGTAGACTGCCTGTGAAACCCCTATACGGTCCAGGTATCGTCCCATGCTACCAGTAGTGACACCGAACCTAGCCAAATGCAAAACTTGTGAAAAACATTCAAAAAGATGAGTAGGGAAAAAAAATGTCAGTTGCCTCCACCTGTAAATCTATTCCTGTTTTGGAGGTTGTCTCATTGATGCCCATCTAGTGCACCTGTTGTTAATTTCATTAACACCAAAGCAGCTGAAACTGATTAACAACCCCCTCTGCTACTTAACTGACCAGATAAATATCCCAGGAGTTTAATTGACTTGATGCTATACTCTGAATAAAAAGTGTTCCTTTCATTTTTTTTGAGCAGTGTATATGTGTTCAGGACACAATCAACAATTACAAACATTCTAAAATAATTTCCAGGAACACTTGCTGAGCTAGGGCTTCTAAAGATGCTATAAAATATTGTTTTGGGAGATTGCAGTTTTTTTAAAAGTCTTGTTTTAGAATTTTTCGATCAGGTGGTGCTAGGTCTGGTGTGATAAACAAAAGTAGCAGCCACAACAGATGTAAAAGCCATAGGAGGGTGTCTTTACTTTGGTAAAAATTGTCCAATGGAACAATAGTCTGATGGTATAGTTTTCATTGCAGCACCACACTACATCATTTTAAAGTGATATTAAAGTCTGTTTTTTTTTTGTTTAAAAATAACAAACATGTTATACTTACCTGCACTGTGCAGCCGTTTTGCACAGAGCAGAAAATGATCCTCCTTTTCTCGGGTCCCTTGCCGGCGCTCCTGGCCTCTCCATCCCACCGAGTGCCCCCACAGCAAGCAGCTAAAGGTTAGCCAAAGTGTGCTATACAAATCCAGTGTACCACTCAGGAGCCCGCAATATCACACCTGTGAGAGTTGCCTCTTACCACATGGAAATTAAATCAAGCCTGTAGGGTAAACCAAGTGGCCAAAGACTGACCCCAAATTGAAAAACCTTTGAACCTTTGAAAACGTCATCTGTGACGAAACGTCGTCAGGGCACGGCGTACTGACGTCATCTGACTGCGACCTGCGAGTGCGGACGAGCGGAGCCGTCCGGCCGGCGGCGACTAACATTGCTCACCCATTCCTGGTTATTGTAAGTGTATTTGCTTTTATGAAATACATTTTTTTATGGTTTTACGCTATGGGAGCCCTTTTCTCTTCTTATGGTGGTGAAACCCTGCATTGTTGAAACTCCTGGGACCCAGTTACTTACATCTCTGGTCGGATTCCCTGGATATTCGTATACCATACAGGCTTGGATCACATGCAATTTGGGGTCGGTCTTTGGCCACTTGGTTTACCCTACAGGCTTGATTTAATTTCCATGTGGTAAGAGGCAACTCTCACAGGTGTGATATTGCGGGCTCCTGAGTGGTACACTGGATTTGTATAGCCCACTTTGGCTAACCTTTATCTATCCAGGGTAAGAGGCGAATCCAGCTGGTGGTGGTTTAGCACGATTATTTATTTTCAGCGTTCTCTTCACTGTGTCATTACTTTTCTGTTTGGTAAGAGGCGACTCCAGCCGAGATATATTTCAATTACTTAAGGTGTTAACCCTTAACCTATCTGGTAAGGGGTATTTATCTTAAATTCCCTTATTTTTTGCATGACTTAACTTATTTCATTACCATTGTGGTGGAGGTTATTTCACATTACAACCCTCATTCACCCACACCTGTGGTGATAGTCACAATTAAAATTGTATGTTGGGTTTTACGCTATTGCGGTATCTTTGCTTTTCATGATCCTACGTCCACTGAGTTGACCGATCATAGAGGCCTGGATCTACTGTCAAGGTGACAAGTTTCCACGCAGCGAGACTGCCTTTTCCTTACCTTCATCTGGTAAGCACATACCCTTAAGGGAGCTTGATCCTGGAATTTATCAACAATAAATTTTTGGACTTTTTATGGACTTCACATCTCCATCTAATATATTTAGTGCGACTTATATATACAAAATTTGATCACCTGTGCAATTTTTATTTTTTGCGCTATAAACAAAAAAATAGCGTCAATTTTGAAAAAATAACAATATTTTTCACATTTTGTTTATATGAAATTCCCCCCCCCCCCCCAAAAAATTGAAAAATCTAAATTTTTTAACATTTTAGGCCAATTTGTTTTCTGCTACATATTTATGGTAAAAAAAAAAATTGCAATAAGCGATTTGATTGGTTTGCGCAAAAGTTATTACGTTTACTAACTAAGGGAAAGATTTATGTCATTTTTATAGTTTTTTTTTAACTAGTAATGGCGGCAATCTGTGATTTTTTTTGCAGGACTTTGACATTGCGGCGGACAGATAAGACCCCTGACTAACATTTTTGACACTTTTTGGGGTACCAGTGACATTACTACAGTAATCAGTGCTATACATATGCACTGTTACTGTAAAAATGACACTGGCAGGGAAGGGGTTAACTTTATTGGTGATCAAGGGGTTAAGCGTGTCCCTAGGGGCGTGCTTCTAACTGTAAAGGGGTGTGGCTTGTGATGTAACCACAGAGACATACGATCCTGCTATGTAGTCTCTGCAGTTACAGTGCATCAGGGAGAATGACAGGCGGCTTTGTTTACATTAGCCGTCTGCCTTTCTCCCTCTCCAGCGGGAGATTGCGAGTGGCCGGCGGACATCGGAGCCGCCGTTCACACGCGCGGGGATGCAGGGGAACGAGCGGGGGTGGGAGTGCACCTTCGGCGGCGCACACTCGCCTCCGGCATCGCACGCTCGCCCCCTGCAGGCTCCTGGGCGAGCAATGTAGCACTACGTCGCTTTGCCCAAGAGGGGCTGACTGCCACAGTAAATATACTGTGGGCAGTCGGCAAGTGGTTAACTGCCTCCCATCCAGCTACATACCAGTACATTCTGGATTGGAAGGGTGATATCTTGGTCATCACTACAGCAATGATCGGGATTTCATTTTTTTTTTTTTTAGCCTCAGTGATTCTGCACACAGTAAAAGTAAAGTTACTAAGAAGCCTCTGGATTACTTTTACAGGCAGTAGAAGGGGGTCTTACCCCTGCCTTTACCGCTTTAAGGATGCAAACAGTAGCATCCAGTTCCTGGGACACAGTGAAAGGGGCGGATTAAAAGAAATTTAAACTGCCCCCCACTACTTTGTGCTTATGCGCACACGTTGGCTCTGCACGCATATATAAATGGCAATAAACTTGCATTTTGTTTCGAGTCGGGGTCAGGGGCGGTGCCATGGGTGGGGTACAGGTTTTGGTTGAAAGGGCTGTATGGGGCCCCATGATTTCTAACAGCGGCCCTGACCAGCACTGCCTGTATGTAACACTGGTCAGCATGGATGAGCGGGCAGCTAATATATGTTGTTTGATTATAGAGGAAGTAAACCCGGTGAAAAAAAATGTGAAAAAAAAAACCTGTAAAGACAAAGGCATAATGAGCTAGTATGCATCGCATGTGCAGTAACCTCTAGCAATCAATGGGTGAACGGTAATGATATGCAGTAAGTAATGTGCAATGGGTGAGCGGGTCAGCAGTAATAATGTGCAGTAACCTCTAGCAACCAATCAATGTGTGGCAAGGATGTGTCGTAACCTCTAATAACCAATCAGTGTGCGGCAAGGATGTTCAGTAACCTCTAGCAACCAATCAGTGAGCGGTAATAATGTGCAGTAACCTCTAGCAACCAATCATTTAGTAGAAATGATGTGCTGTAACCTCGCACAACTAATCAGTGAGCCGTAATGATATGCTGTAACCTCTGACAACTAATTGTAATTGCTGTCTGATCTGCTGCAGTAAACTGATTTTGATGTATTGTATGTCTCAAAACAGGTGGAGAGAGAAATTGCCTAGTGGGGGGCCGAGGGGTGGTGGTGTTGGGCTGTGGGGGCCCCAGAAAAATGTTTGCCCAAGGTCCAATCAATATTAAAGACGGCCCTGGCTGGGGGAATAGGAGGCATAGCAGCCACTGGTCCTACAAACAAATATATATTTGAAAATGAATAGGCTATTTCAGAGCAACTACTGAGTGAATCAAAAGATGGATGACATATTCAGTGAAGGTAGGAAATCAGCAACAAGGACATGTAAAGAAATTTTTGCCTGGAGTTCTGTTTTAAGGCTTTCAGTTTCAGCAATAGTATCAAAACGGTATATAAAGTTCTCCCTGACTTTTAAAGAGTTCCTATGGTTAAACAAAACTAGACAAAGCACTATTAATCTAAAAGTTCCTCAAGGCCAGCCAAAACACTATAATGCTTTCGCATAGACGTTTGAACAGTAATGTTTGCGACAATTTCTAGGAAGGTGACTTGGGCTGGTATTTGGCAAACTGAGATGTTTAATTTCGAGAAATAGGTGTCTTTGAAGTTTTTGTGGATACTGGGAACAACTTACTTACCTCGACTTTGTGTATTTTAGGTGGTTGTGGCACAGAAGTTGTTTGCACTGTGCCCACGTCAGCAATATCACTGACATCCTGAAACACGCAATATTGTTTACAAGCATTGCCTTTACAAGCAAATCCTGACAACCTGGCAGTCAGACAAGTAATCAGTTTGTAATAAATACACAACCTTGGCTTAATTTAATTTGAATATCTATTGTGTTTGTGGAAATTTGGGCTGACTCCTCCTTTTCTAATGCTCAACTGTATCAAATACCCTCTTCCATGCCGTACGCTCTACATTTGCTATATAATTTATATTACTGCCTTACTAAGTTTTGAAGCAATCAATGGAGCCTACCTCCTTATATGCACAAATTCAGGATCTTCACTGGTGCTGGGTGTTGGAGAATGTGGTCCCTGGCTCTAACATGTGATTAACTGACAGCCAAAGCTGAGCCCCATAGTCTACTACTCCAACCATTATTTTTCTACATGGCATCCAATGAAGCATTTTAATGAGAAATTCCTGTGCTTTGATTTGAACACTCAAAAATGATGACAGCAGCTGCACTCAAAAATATTGCACATACCAATATCAACAAAATAGTAGTAAGGGAAATTGTTGTGGTGTCCACAAAATATATGTGTAGCACCCTCCTAGGTGGGTGCTAGGAAAAGCATATGGGTGGCCCTGTCTGCTTATCAGGGGGGCGTTAATTGTTCAGCTAGGCTGTCATGTGTTCTCAGGTATGCCTGTTGAGCTTGGGGACTCTCCCCACTGTGTTCACTGAGGGCTCTCATTGGACAGTGGAGGAAACCTGACCAATAGCACACCAGGGCTTGTATCTACCCCAGAGGGCAGAATATGCCGCAATGCATACTGGGATGGGGTATAAGTCTGAGGGGAGCACATGACAGGGTGTCTTTGGTGAGTCCCAGGAGGAGGGTGACGGCTGTCTCTCCTCCTGTTGGTGTGAGGAAAGGTGTCCTTGGCGGTCGCCTAGAGGACAGAAGGTTGAGCTGAGCTGCAGAGAGGGATCCAGTGTGCTGAGGACCGTGCGGCACTTTTGGGGTTGGAGTTTCCAGGAAAGCAGAGTCGTGAGTACTGTAAACTGCCCCGGGGCCTAGGATAGGAGACCACTCCAGGAGGTCAGAGGGATCCAGGAGCCAGCTAACCAGGAGGAAGCTTAGAAAGGGGGGTGCCTTTCACAAGGAAGTGCCAGAAGTCAGTTCAAGTCCACAGACAGCAAGATAGAGTTCACTCGCGCCAACGGGCGTTGACCAGCATTCAGCCAGTTTTAAGTCAGCATTTTTCTCAGAGTCCCAATCTATTGTGTATAGTCGAGCCAGAGGAGTATCGCACTCATTCCCTTCTCCCATCCAAGTTCCAAAAATAAATACAAAAACCAAAGATGCCGGACCGTTTCTTGTCTCAGTGCTCACACTTTGAGAACATGCTTAAATGTGCTGTTGTTACTAGCGGTAACCCTGTCAGACCCACATCCAGCACAATGGCTGGGAATTCTTCTACATATGTTTACCCCCCTAGTAGTATTCCCGAGTGTGGCTTGGGGTAAATTTTTAGTACCAAAAGTGGTAACTCCGAGCCACACTCGCGATTACCCAACAATGTTACTCACCTTCCCCTGTGATCCCCCGCCGTCCTCCCTGCCATCCTCGCCATCGTCCTCGCACTCTCTCCCCGCTCTGTGCATGGCCTATAGCCGGCACTTGCCTTCCGGTTCCCATCCCTGCGAGCATTGCAACGCAGGGGGGAGGAACCGGCGGCAAATTCAAAAGTGTAAATACATAAATGACATGATACAAAGCTGTGATCCTAACAAATTACACTGTATCATGCCATTTCAGCACAGGTTTGCACCTGGTGACTTTTCCAGCGCCCTGCCTGTGCTTTTCCAGTGCTTTGTGTCTGGAAAATTTTGAACGACCATGGCGTCCAAAAAGCATTTTTTTTGCGCAAAAGCGCTTTTAGACGAACTGGAAAATGGCGGCAGTGAAACTGAGTTACATGAAGAACAGAGCAATAGCGATTCGTTGGGAAATTCATAATCAGGTACAGAAAGTGACGACAGCGATGATTCTGATGTCTCTTTCTGGCACATAGCTTGTGGAATTTGGGAAGTATATTGAATGATTCTTCACAATTTCCAACGGAGCTATGTGCCAGAAGAGATGGACTAGAACACCTGTCAGTTTTTATTACTGTCTTTGCCCCCATTAGGGAGATTTGCCCTTTCTTTTTGTCCTGTTTACCATTAGCATTGACGGTAAAAGTTTAAAAAAATCCCAAACTTTGGGTTGTTCCCAGAAAAGTAATAGAAGGGAAATCTTCCAACAGGGACACTTGTTCTGGTAATCTGGGGGTCCCAAAGGAATTCCATTAAATTGCAGGGATTTCCTCTCACTTCCTGTGAGTCCAATATCCTCGACAAAGAGCTCATCCACAGGTTCCTGGGCTCCAAGAAGAGGGGGAGACCAAAGGGGGGGGTACTGTCATGCCGAGCGCTCCGGGTCCTGCAGCGTCCCCGGAGCACTCGAGGCATGCTGCGGGTAGCAGCGCTCCGGTCACCTTCCCCGACCGTGAGCACCGCTCCCCCGCACTCCTCACTCAGTCGGTCCGAGTGGCGGGACGTTCCCGCCCGCGGACTCCACTCACCTCCCGTTCGGTTTCCTCCCGGCGCGCGCGGCCCCGCTCTCTAGGGCGCGCGCGCGCCGCTGGTCTGAAATTTAAAGGGCCAGTGCACCACTAATTGGTGCCTGGTCCAATCACTCCAAATGCTATAAAAACCACTTCCCCTTCCTGTCCTTGCTGGATCTTGTTGCCTTTGGTACCTTGAGAAAGCTTTTGGTGTATCGTTCCCTGCCTGTGTATCCGACCTTCTGCTGTTGCCCCTGACTACGAACCTTGCCGCCTGCCTTGACCTTTTGCTCCGTCTGACCTTGCCTTTGCCTTGTCCTTCTGTACCGCGTCTGAATCAGCTGTCTTTGAGGTTGAGCCGTTACCGGTGGATACGACCTGGTTGCTACCGCCGCAGCAAGTCTATCCCGCCTTGCGGCGGGCTCTGGTGAAAACCGGTAGTAACTTAGAACCGGTCCCCTGGTACGGTCCACGCCAATCCCTCACTGACACAGAGGATCCACCTCCAGTGCCGTCACCTGCCGCCAGTCCGGACCCTGACAGAGGCTTTATTAAAACAGCTTCTCACCACCAATGTTTGGGGTTACATTCTGCAATACATCACACTCCCATTAGATATCTCTTATCAAAGTACCCATAGTGTGAATCTAGCCTAAAGATATCTGAGCAAATTTTCACATCTGTCTATTAATGTGGTAGTATTAGTCATTTTCATCTTAGGAGATGGGTGGTTCCTATTCCTAATAAGGATACAAAGTGCAATAAATAACTGATAGTGGCTCCAACCCTTCCCCTGTCTATCCAAAACCACAAATATTTCTGCTTGACTTGGGCTTTAACCATTTGTTGATCCACCGCAGTACATATACTGTGGCGGGGTGGCTTGTACAGGCACTGTAATGTACCTGTATGTTGGGGCGTTCTTCCGGGTCTGCTCACACATGCACACACACCCGAAAACCCTGAGCTGTCATTCGTTGCAGCACAAGGTGATCAACTGGTCATGGCCAATGATTTATGGATGGCACCTGCTGATTGGCTGAGTGAATGACAGAAGAGAGCCCTGTGTTGGTAATCAACACAGGGCTCTCTACAGACAGCAGTGATGTGCCAATTAATTAAAAAATTTGATTTTTATTTTTTAATTCTATTGGATATGTTTTATAGGAGAAAGCAAAAAATATTGTTTTTCTTTTTTTCTGTTTCAAAATTGTCTGTCTTTTTTTGTTTATATATTAAAAAAATAAAAAACCCAGTGGTGATCAAATACCACCAAAATAAATCTCTATCTGTGTCCAAAAAAGTATATAAATTTAATTTGGGTGCAGCGTTGCATGACCATGAAATTACCAGGTAAAGTAGTGCAGTGCTAAATAGCAAAAAATGGCCTGGTCATGAAGGGGTTAAAACCTTCTGAAGCTTAAAGAGGTTGTAAACCCGTAACATTTTTTTTTTTTTGCAACCTGAAAGAGAAACACATAATGAGCTAGTATGCATCGCATACTAGCTCATTATGAAATACTTACCTTAGAACGAGCCCCCGCCGTACCGCCCGCCTACCTGTATGACGGGCGACATGTCCAGTCTCCCGTCTTCCGGGATCGCGGCATCCGGCCATCTGATTGACCGGAGTCGCGGTGATGTCACTCCCGCGACACGGCACGGGACTCTGAAGGAACGGCACCAGCGGCCGTTCCTTCAGAGCGCATGCGCCAGTGACGTCACTGGCTGCATGTAAGGTAAATATCTCCTAAACGGTGCATGTTTAGGAGATATTTACAGTACCTATAGGAAAGCCTTATCATAGGCTTACCTATAGGTACAAGTTACAGAGGAGGGTTTACTTCCTCTTTAAGTGGTTAAAGTGACACTAAACTCCTTTTAAAAATGTCTACTCATGTAAGTCCTTTCTATTGCTCTCAGCCCCCTCCAAATCTCCAAATTCCTTGCTGTGATCTAATTTCCTGCTAGAGGATGGCTACATTCATTCTCCATGGTCTCACTCTATGTAAGAATGCAGCCATCATCTCTTGCTCACTCCCAAGATGGACTATGGCAGGGATCCTCAAACTACGGCCCTCCAGCTGTTGAGGAACTTCACGTCCCATGCGGTATTGTAAAACTCTGATATTCACAGACATGACTAGGCATGATGGGAATTGTAGTTCCTGAACAACTGGAGGGCCATAGTTTGAAGACCCCTGGACTTTGGGATTTGTAGTGTGCATAGAGCAGTGCACAGCTGCACATGACTGTAGGTAACGTGCACTGCTTGTTCCAATAATGCAGAAAAACACAGTAAGAACTGATTTAATGAAAAATAGATTACAGGGCCATTATGTAGTGAAAAGTAATGGATGGGTATAGATTAATTATGGAGAATAAGGATAGTGTCACTTTAATGTTTTTTTTTCTAGGTTGATTTTGGGATTTTTTTGGATCTTCGTCTTGTTGGAATATCCAACTACAGGCAGTCCCCGACTTACGAACCTCCGAGTTGCGAACGACTCCTACTTACGAACCGGGGCCGCGTGACATCACTGCCAGCTTCTTCCGGCTTCTTCCTCTCGCTCCTGTGCCAGAGACACAACGCACGCTGAAGTACTACATGTACTGTATGCCCCACATACAGGACTGCCCAGAAGCATCTCACTCACATCCCACTGCTGTCTGGAACCTGTGGAACTGGTGAGATTACAGTACTACTCTGTGCCCACCAGAGTTGTATAAAGTACTCGAAACCCATACTTGGGTAAAAGTACAAGTGCTCGATCAAAAAGTGACTTGAGTAGAAGTGGAAGTGCTCGATCAAAAAGTGACTTGAGTAGAAGTACTAAAGTATTCAACATTTTTTGTACTTAAAGCGGAGTTCCGGGCACAAAATCAACCTTTTTTTTGTGCCCGTCCGCTTGTTCTCCTTCACCTGAAACAGAATTGGATAGTTAGGTTTTTTTTTTTTTTTGTACTCACCTTGTAATTGTAGCTCGAATATACTCACCTATTCTTCACTTCCTCCCTCTGCGCTGCGGCTCCGCCGTCACTTCCTGGCTTGCAATGATTCCTGGGAGTTGAACGCCATCGCTCCCAGGAATCAATGCGACGGCACCGGCCCCGCTCGTCACTTCCGGGGCGACGCTGCATTCCCTGCTAAACAGCTTCTGGGCATGCCCAGAAGCTGTGGAGGAATGCGGCGCCGCACCGGAAGTGACGAGAGGGGCCGGTGCAGGCGCATTCTGGGAGAAGAGGACACGGAAGAGGATCGCGCCGGCTTCAGCTGCCCACAAGAGAGAAGGCAACGCTGTGGAAGAAATTTTATAAGTGAGTATTTCTTCTTGCAGGTAAGTGCGAACCGGGACAGATCAGAGGCTAGCCATTGTGGAATGTACTAGCCCTGACTGTCCCGGGGGTATGTTCACTGAAAAATGTTTTCTGTGCCCGGAACTCCGCTTTAAGTATTGCAAGTAGTTTTTTTAAAAATTTTGCTACTCAAGTACTGAAAGTAAAAGTACCAGTAGTTTTGAAAAAAAAAATTGCTACTCAAGTACTGAAAGTAAAAGTACAAGTACTGTGTTATGTCGTTATTAAAGAAAGAAGTCAAAAGTTTGAACATCATATTGTTTTTTATTATTTCAAATGCAGCTTTTATTTATGCATACAGTAGCATTTATTTTCGTATGCGCTGATAATACACATGTTTTGAGCTTCATGAAACCTGCCATCTACTGTTCTGGCAGTGGTAATTTTTATAATAGTAACGAGTAACTATGCAGCACAAAAAAAAAATATTGGAGTAGAAGTATTGAAATCATCGAAAAAATGTAGTGAAGTAAAAGTGGAAGTAGGAGAAAAAAAATTCTACTCTAGCAAAGTACAGATACCGCCTTTGGTACTTAAGTACAGTAGTGAAGTAGTTCTACTTAGTTACTATACATCTCTGGTGCCCACTACATGTACCACTGTATTGGGAGCATGCCCTGTACTTGTACTTCTATGATACTGTAGCAGGACTGTGTTTCAGTACAGTATTATCCCTGTGACCCAGCATGAGCTCATGTGGACCTCCCATTCAATTGTGTATACTTTGAAACCATTTTTTATTGTTATACTGAAGTTGGTCAGTACTCTATGAGGTTTGTACTGCTGTCTGTAGCCTCATGAATTTTTTTGGCTGGAGTTACACTTAACCACTTAAGCCCCGGAAGATTTTACCCCCATTCCGACCAGGGGGTATTTTGCGATTCGGCACTGCGTGACTTTAACGGACAATTGCGCGGTCGTGCGACGCTGTACCTAAACAAATTTTGGGGTCCTTTTTTTCCCACAAACAGAGCTTTCTTTTGGTGGTATTTGATCACCTGTGCGATTTTTTGATCACACGCTATTAACAAAAAAAGAGCGTCAATTTTGCAAAAATAGCAATATTTTTCACATTTTTTATATGAAATTCCCCCCCAAAAAATGTAAAAATCAAAATCTTTTAACATTTTCGGCCAATTTGTTTTATGCTACCTATGTTTGGTAAAAAAAAAATCGCAAAAAGCGTATTTTGATTGGTTTGCGCAAAAGTTATCGCGTTTACTAACAAAGGAAAAGATTTTTGTCATTTTTGTTGTTTTTTTTTTTTAACGCGTAATGGCGGCGATCTGCGATTTTTTTTGCGGTACTGCGACATTGGGGCGGACAGATCGGACCCTTGACTGACATTTTTGACACTTTTGGGGGTACCAGTGACATTTCTACAGTAATCAGTGCTATACATATGCACTGTTACTGTAAAAATACACTGGTAGTGAAGGGGTTAACTTTATTTGGGAGGGAGGGGCTGTGTGTGTCCCTAGGGGCGTGCTTTCTACTGTGATTGGCTGTGGCTTGAGCTGTAAGGACACTGATCATACATAGTAGATCCGTGTGATCAGTGTTTTTACAGCGAGGAGAATGACAGGTGGCTTGTTTACACAAGCTGCCTGACATTCTCCCTCTCCCCCGCCGATCGCCGAGTGACCGGCGGACATCGGGTCCGCTGGTCACACGCGCGGGGGGGGGTCCGTGACCACGCGGGAGCGGGAGCGCGCCTCCGGGGGCACGCGCTCGCTCCCTAGACCCTCACAAGCTAGTGACGTAGCCCTACGTCACTTTGCCTGTGAGGGGCTGACTGCCGACGTAGATCGGTGTTAGGCAGTCGGCAAGTGGTTAAAAATGTACGTGTTGCGACTTACAAACAAATTCAACTTAAGAACAAACCTACAGTCCCTATTGTGTTCGTAACCCGGGGACCGCCTGTACTTTTAATTTTACAGCTTCACTGACTGTGAGACAATAACCTCCAGGGCTTGCTGCTGATACTTACAAAATCTACTCAGTCGTCAACCTGCGTAATATTTTCTGAGCCATTGGCTACTGTACAGCATTGAAGCATAATAAATCAACCACATGTTTATTTTTTGGCAAAGTTTTGTTGGCCTCAACTACTTTGTTTCCAAAATATATCTTGGTTACTTCTGCCAATTGTTTTTTCTCATCAGACCAGAACACTTGGTTTCCGTACTGCCTCAGGCTTATCTGAATGTTGTGTTATATACTTCAGTTGACTTTTGTGGTGAGATCACAGGTAAGATTTTCTCCTGATGACTCTTCCAGACTTTTCCATGTAAATTATTTCTGTGCAATCAACAGAGATGAAGAGACCAATGTATCACTGTCTTTGTGGCAGCTAATCCACCCTCCAAGACTTTTGTAGTGATTTGGGGACTTTTTCATACCTTGCCAGTCTACATGTAGGTCTACTGAAAATCTTTTTTTAGTCCTTCAGATCATGTCCTCTTAAGTATTGTTAGTTAAAGAGGAGCTCCAGGCTCCCCCCAAAAAATAAAAGTCAGCAGCTACGAATGCTGACTTTTAATATAAGGACACTTACCTGTCCAGGGATCCAGCGATGTCTGCACCTGAGCCGATTCTTCAATCTGCTTCCATAGCAGGTGCTGGCATCTTAGGAAAGGGAAACCGGCTGTGAAGCTTCCTACTGTGCATGCGCGCTGCGCTTTGTGAAAGGTCCCGCAGTCTTCTGGGACTTGTGTGTGTCCCAGAAGGCTGAGGGGGGGGGGGGAGGAGGAGGGGGCAGAACATCCATACAGATCACTGCTGCAATCTGACCCGGGAGTAGGAGTGGGTACCTGTCAAAACCAAGTACCCACTCCCCCTTCCCCCCACAAAAAGTGCCAAATGTGGCAGTGGAGGGGGGGGGGGGGATGCAAACAAGTGGAACTTCCCCTTTTTGGGTAAAGTCCTGCTTTAAAGACAATTCACATATGAAAATTGTAATGAGGAAGTGTTTCGACATTTTTGCAAGAGCCGTCCATTTTCATTTTAGATCTCTCTATGCACATAGTGATAGTTTTCAAGTATTGGAAAATTTAAGATGCTTTTGAATTTTTTTTACTCAGCTTGCAGTAAGGCCTTATGACTTGGTCATAGCATAAAATAGGATCTTTACCCTGGGAACAAAAAATTAAAAGTTAGCAGCTACAAATATTGTAATACATATAAATAAATAAAAGGTTACTTACCTCCCCAAGCATACAGCGTCTGTCAAAACCAGGTACCAGCTACCAAAGGTGATAGAGGAGGGGGGGGGGGGGGGGGGCAGTAAAGCGGAAAGTCTCTTTTTGGGGGAAGTTCGGCTTTAATTTGTTTTAAAGGAGAAGTTTGGAATTTGGAAAAAACAAACACATTCTCACCTATGCTGCAGCTGTCTTATGTCCACTCTAAACCCAAAAACTGAGCAAATACATGACCATTGATTGCTCAGAGCTGAGAGCAGTGACTGTCTGTTACCACTCTCCGCTCTGCTCCTCCAGTGCTTGCTGCAGTGCCTGGCATATGGCAGGGTGCTTCAGATCTCAGCCGCGTCATGAGAGATAGAGACAGCTGTCAGTTTGACAGGAGTGGATCCTGACAATATTGTTGGGATCTTTTCAGAGCCTGGAGTTGCACTGCCACGTCAGTTGAAAGTGGACAATAGCCCATAATCAGCTGATACTGGGTCATAGGTAACCACAACTTTAACCCACAAGAGAAGTATGGCCACAAAAACTTTGGGCATATTTCTCTTTTAAATAAAGCGTGGCAACTTCAGAGCTTTTGTCAGGTTTTAATTGCTGTCTGTTTCCCTATTTGGTAGATTTCTCTGAAATTTCTTTCAGGACAGGACATTAAGTGATAAGAAATCACTTTGAAGGAACACAGACATATAATACAGTATTCTAGCTGTGCAGGAAAGTGTTAGAACATCTGGACTTTTATTGCAATGTGTGCTGTCCTGGCACACTGGTAACTTCATTTTTCTTGTTTGGATGTTACAGGGAAAAGGAAGTGAACTAAATTATCCCAAATGGTGTCACAAACAGAAATTAAAGTCACCCTGTCACCAATTACAGTTCTACCTCTCATTAATTCCTCCTTTGGATGTCCATGTCGTTACTGTATTTCATAATGGGTGGCGATCACAGGCAGAAACCAGTAAGAATAAAATATACTATTGCGCTGCCTGTAAACCATGGGTGTGGGGGATAAGGGAGGGGCTTGTATAAGTTTCAAAGGGTGAAAAAGAATATAAATCCCAAAAAGGAATGAGGTTTCTCCTGCTCCTCAATAATAGGTCCTGAGTTACTTGAATTTAGAAACCAGTAAGACCCAGGAGGACCCAGGAGATCGACATTACAGAAAGTGTCGGTTTCTCAGCTAATGTCTAAGATCTATCTATCTATATCTGTATATATATATATATATATATATATATATATATATATATATATATATATATAGTGTATACAAAGTGGTTCAACTGATCAACTTTAAATATACACTATATTGTTAAAAGTATTGGCATCCCAGTCTTAGTCCATAGGGTTCAATATTGAGTTGGCCCACCCTTTGCAGCTATAACAGCTTCAACTCTTCTGGGAAGGCTGTCCACAAGGTTTAGGAGTGTCTCTATGGGAATGTTTGACCATTCTTCCAGAAGCGCATTTGTGAGGTCAGACACTGATGTTAACCCTCTTGGGCATGGAGTTCACCAGAGCTTTACAGATTGCCACTGGAGTCCTCTTCCACTCCTCCATGACGACATCACAGAGCTGGTTGATGTTAGAGAACTTGCGCTCCTCCACCTTCTGTTGGAGGATGCCCCACAGATGCTCAATAGGGTTCAGGTCTGGAGACATGCTTGTCCAGTCTATTACCCTTACTCTCAGCTTCTTTAGCAGGGTAGTGGTGTGTTTGGGGTCGTTAGTATTTTGGAATACTGCCCTGCGGCCCAGTCTCCAAAGGGAGGGGATCATGCTCTGCCTCAGTGTATCACAGTACATGTTGGCATTTATGGTTCCCTCAATGAACTGTAGCTCTCTAGTGCCAGCAGCACTCATGCAGCCCCAGACCATGACACTCTCATCACCATGCTTGACTGTAAGCAAGACACACTTGTCTTTGTACTCCTCACCTGGTTGCCACCACACATGCTTGACACCATCTGATCCAAATAAGTTTATCTTGGTCTCATCAGACCACAGGACATGGTTCCAGTAATCCATGTCCGTAGTCTGCTTGTCTTCAGAAAACTGTTTGTGGGCTTTCTTGTGCATCATCTTTAGAAGAGGCTTCCTTCTGGGACGACAGCCATGCAGACCAGTTTGATGCATTATGCGGCGTATGGTCTGAGCACCGACTGGATGACCCTCAACCCCTTCAACCTCTGCAGCAATGCTTGTCTATTTTCCAAAGACAACCTCTGAATATGACGCTGAGCATGTGCACTCAACTCCTTTGGCTTATCATGGCGAGGCCTGTCCTGTTAAACCGCTGTATGGTATTGGCCACCGTGCTGCAGCTTAGTTTCAGGGTCTTGGTAATCTTCTTATAGCCTAGGCCATCTTTATGTAGAGCAACAATTCTTTTTTCAGTTACTTTGCCATCAGGTGCCATGTTGAACTTCCAGTGGCCAGTATGAGAGAGTGAGAGCGATAACACCAAATTTAACTCACCTGCTCCCTATTCACATCTGAGATCTTGTAACACTGAGTCACATGACACTGGGAGAGGAAATGGCTAATTGGGCCCAATTTGGACATGTTCACTTAGGGGTGTACTCACTTTTGTTGCCAGCGGTTTAAACATTAATGTCTGTGTGTTGAGTTATTTTGATGGGGACAGCAAATTGACACTGTTATACAAGCTGTACACTCACTACTTTACATTGTAGCAAAGTGTCATTTCTTCAGTGTTGTCACATGAAAAGCTATAATATATTTACAAAAGAGTGAGGGGTGTACTCACTTTTGTGAGATACTGTATACACACACACATACACACACACACACACACACACACACACACTGTGCACAATTATTAGTCATGTGAGTATTTTGACCAAATCATATTTTTTTATGCATATTGTATATAGTATATATTTCACACATAAAAGTGCATGCAAAACTTGACATGTGACACACACAAGGGATAAACACAGCAACATGAAAGAATTGTGCACTGTGGAGATTTTTACACTCCGTTAAGTATTGATTCTTATTCCTTGAATCAAAGGACCCATCGCTAATCGCTTTATGTCATGTGTGACTCAAATATCTATGGCACATTCATGTGACTGAGGCAGATTACGTGACCAAAAAACTGTTCAGCTTCCAACAATATATATTTTCCAGTAATGTTTTTAAACTGTGATTGGCTACAACTACCCAGCACATTCTTGGCATCTGTCATTCAGAGCATTTACTAATTATAATAATAGTTTTTATTCCAATTGCAAGAGGGAAGTTGCTACAGGAACAATAAAAACACTATGAAATTTTTATAGCACTGACGCATTCAATTTTAATTATTTAAATTAACTACATATAGTTTTATAGCATATGCATGCCATATGACTACCAACATTGTCCGCAATGAACACAAAATTCTACTTAGTTAAGAAGAGAGACTTTATGATGTTTGTATATTCATTGGAAGAAATACTTCTAAGAGTTTTGTTCAGCCAAACCATGATCTTTATGCAAAAGTGATCTGGGTGGCTGTAGAGCCACCTGATCACATTATGGTACTGTGAATTGTGCTTCTCCCCTCCATACTCCCCCATGATAAACAGTGCCCCGGTGGCAAGCAAGCGCAGATGTTTCCCGACCTGCTTGGCTATCAATGAGCCCAGAGGCGTTAAGCCAAACAAGCACAGTGCAAAGGATACATTAGGGTCTAATAGGAGATGTTAGAGTATAACTATAGACAAGGCCTTTTTTAGATTTGGATAAAATGGAGAGGGATTAAATGCATTTCAGGTTTATATTGCTGTCTGAGCCTCCATTAGGGAGATTCAATCTCCCTATTAGCCCTGTTTAACGTTATCACTGAAAGGGAAAGCAATAGAAAATCCCAAATTTTCGGTTGTCCCCAGAACAAGAATTGTGGGGATATCTTCCAATGGGGACACTAGTTCTGGTAATCTTTGTGACAACCAGGGATTCCCTCATTTATAGGGATCTTCTCTCACTTCTTGTCTGGGCTATGGTACAGGAAGTGAAGGGAAATCTACCCAGTGGGACACAGAAGACAAAAAAAACCTGACAGAGGTTACAACCCTCCCTTACTCTAGTCAAAATAAAAAATAAAAATAACGTTTTGCTTTTAAAGTTACTTTAAAGGGTTTCCAAAAGAGAACTTATCACCTGTAAAAATAAAAAACTGAATTATAATAAAAATAAATTGGGCCACACGTTAGGTATCAATGCGAACAGCATAGTGGGAGATATAATCTAGGTTCATCATTACTGTTAACTCTAAAGTCATGACCTGTAAGGGCTTTTAAGGCATCACTTATAGACACTTTTAGGTACCATAGTGTTTCTCTTTTTCACAAGCATGCACATTTAAGGCTTGACAAGTTTGGTATGTAAGTACTGAACACAACCCCATATTTTATATTTTAAAATTGGGTAATGAGTGGATTTTCTGGGTGGAAATCCAAGTGACTTAAAACTGTGGTTAACTATGTTTTCTAACTTTGCAATTAAGATAGAACAGTCCCTTCCCTTAAAAGATTCTGACTTGTTCTGTTATAGTTTCTATCTTTCCATTTTAACACCAGAACAGTGTAGAATGTGTTGTGCTCAAAACATTGCCATTGGTGTGATAATGGAGTGGATGTACATTATAGGGGAATAAGTGGATAACACGTTCTGTGAAAGTGTGGGACTCTCTCACATAGAAAGGACATGACTGTTTTTTTGGGTCTCTGGGAGTATATTGTTTAGGAACATGTATTTATCTGTCTAGGAACATTACTGTAGTCAAATCATTAGCTTGCTGAACATCCAAAGAGGACAGTTTGTTTTTTTGATATCAATTTCAATGTACTTTATGCATTGCTTAGTCTCCTAGCTCAATGAGGTATTGTGTACAACTGTATGTAGCACTACCCCCTAGAGAGCTGCTGAGATTGAATTCCCTTACCCGTAGCAACAGTCTGTAGAAACTTGTCACTTTAACACTTGGCTCAGACAATGAACAGTTCAGGGGATTTTTTTTGTGTTTTTATTGGAACTTGGATGGGATAAGGGATGAGCGGGATACTCCAACCTTCAGGGTCTTAACTTGGCACCCCTTTTCTCATTTGCTTTGTGTGCTAGCTCCCGTCCACTGACTCTCACTGGAGTGGTCCCCTTCCTAGGCAGACCCCCAGCAAGCTCCCTGGTACTTACAGACACTGTTTTTCCTCAGGTTGTTCTGCCACTTGCTCCACTATCAGTATCCACTGGACCTCCTGACTCAGCACCACACTTCTGGTCCACAAGGCCGACCGCCTGTGACCACCTTCCTCAGCAGTAGGAGGAGAGACAGGAGTCACCCTCCTCCTGGGACCTGGCTTCTCGCCCAAAGATACCCTGTCACATGTGCCCGTGGCTTTTATAACATATCCCAGGATGTACCACTGTCATGCCTACCCACTGGGATAGCAATAAAAGCCTGTGTGTCACTGGCTGGGTTTCCTCCACTGTCCAACAGGCTGCCCTATTGGATACAGTGGGGACACTCCCTCAGACCAGATGAATCACACATGAAAACACGCAACAGGCCTAACTACTGATCAGGCTCCCCTGTGAAGCAGGCAGAGCAAACTATACTTTTCCTAGCACCTACCTAGGAGGGTGTTACATGTACACTCTTGCTACATTGTGAAAGAATATATATTAATAGTAATACATTTTCAAAAATATGAATTAAGTCCATACATAAAAATATATAAAATGTAATTTAATACAATATAAATATATTAAATTTAATATATATTAAATTTAAATATATGTAAATTTAATATAAAAGATAGATAGATAGATAGATAGATAGATAGATAGATAGATAGATAGATAGATAGATAGATAGATAGATAGATAGATGGACTGCCTGGCACCCAGTCGTGGTGCCTCCACCAAGATACAGCTTCCTCCACTATGGAACCAGAAACCAGGTATCATAGCTGGAAATTGCACCCAAGAACTAGACAACACTAGCTTAGGTGCAAACTGGAACTGACTCTTTATTGTAAATTCACACATAATTGAAACAACACACAATCAGATAAGACCTTGATCACATTATCCTAAACAATGCAAATTTTAAACAGTAATATCATCATTACATCTAACGGTACATCTAATGAACAGCTAACAATGATCTAATAAGCAGTAAGCTAATAAATAGCTAGTACCTGACCAAGCCTTGATTAGTCAGAGAGTACTACACCCCCCCCCCCCCCAGACACTCTGGCACCAGTATTCAAGAAGACCCAGGGCTGTTCAAATCTCATGTTTCAGCCTTCTTTTCACATCCATCTTCTCACTGAGTTTCAAATTGGCCGAGACCATCATGGCTTCCTTACCTTAAAATGTGGTAATAAATTGTCATCTTGCATTATGTAACAGGACATCTTCCTGAATGCTTGTAGCTTCCTCAAATGCAAGGGCCCATAGTCAGTAGGCAAGAGACTACCCTGCAGTCCCCTCCAAAAGCTCCTGTCCTTGTTGGTTCTGTCACAGATAGATAATACAGTTAGCTGGTATACATGCTGCCAGCCTCAAGGCCTTTGGGAGCTACCTGGTTGTTGGTGGTTTATCTCAGTTTATACTTACAATATTCACATACCCAGGTACCAGTTACAGGGGATTGCATTACCTTTCCTCAGAACAGCCTATGCAGTTTATAGAATATTTTATATGGCACCCCTGTACACTACAAAGACTTGGTGGGTGCCTTGGCGCCCAGAGTAGAGTCCTTTACACTTTCCGTAAATCTGGCCAGGAGAGGAAAATAAACAGACTAACTTTCCCTTGGCGGGTCACGAAAGGGACACTAGTTAGCAGGTCAAAGTAAATGGGAAATATTGCATTATCCCTGGGGGAGATAAACTTTGTTGTGTAAGGAATTTCTGCATTTCCAACAATTCACAAAAGGGTGCTTCTAGGGGTACACTGTAGTCACATTAGTCAATGCAAGATTTAAAACGTACGTGGAAACAGAGTATCCTTATAAGAGCCCTTTTTCTTGTGCACTTTTACAGAATAGTAAGATTGTTGAAGGAAAAGAGAAAATAGATAAATTAATTATATGATTTCCCAAATGTTATGGTAAAATCGCATGGCAAAAAATACTCTATGATTTGTTATACTGCCTTTTAAACCCTTTAATGTTGTAGATTTTTTTTCATTTTTAAACAAAGTAAAAATTTTGTGAAATAACAGTAATTGCAAAATAATGCAAACATTTAGCAACAGGAAACACAAGCAGAAGTAGAGTAAAAAAGAACAATGACTGGAATTCCACAGTATTTGTCTAGAGTTTCTCACAGTATATAAGAAATTAGTGGGAGGTGTATGTTCTTTTATTACTAATACTGCACACTGATTTAAGTGTTCAGAAATGACGTGTCACTGCACGATGCACTTTACTGCACTATAATGCTTATAACAGCTCCAGAGGTATCAAGGTTTTTTGTGCAATATAGAGAATTATTTGAAATGGTTAACTCCCAAAAATCAATGCTTTAGCGTGAGGGTTGTCGTTTGATCACAGACATTATAACTGTACCAGGTCCACTTCACCTGTAGCACGCAGCAAGACGGTCAAACATCAGAGGACAGCCAAGGGTCAGAA
Organism: Pelophylax lessonae; assembly: GCF_965119305.1. NCBI lineage: Eukaryota > Metazoa > Chordata > Amphibia > Anura > Ranidae > Pelophylax > Pelophylax lessonae. The sequence continues at coordinate 113,070,699 of NC_138768.1, forward strand.
GCTGGGTGGACTGCATTAGTACAAAGAATGAGATAATAGCAATGGACAGGGGTCAAGAACCAGAAATGCAGTCTAGCAGAACAAGGCAGCAAACTGTAGAGCAGAGATGAGGTCAAAGGTAGCACAAGGCCAAGGCTAATGGTAAGGTCAAGTTTGGACAAAGCAGAGAAGTCAACAACAGAAAAAGCACATCTGGAGTTATCTAGGGGATCTCTACAATAGGCAGTGTGCATAGGGCCCTTAAAAAGCTGCAACAGCCAATCAGTGGCCACCTCTCAGTACACAGTCATGAGCAGTAACATGCAAAAAACAAAAAAGAACATGCACAGACACACACACTGTTGCCAGGATATGTGTCAGGCTTTGGTCAGGATAGTCACAGATATACATAGGTCAAGGTGAGGGAAAGAAGACACAATTAATGCAGGAATTAACATAGGAACACAGACACAAAATAATCCCTAAGGGGGTTGATTTACTAAAGGCAAAAAGGCTGTTCACTTTGCAAAGGAATTTTATCCTTACCTTGAACGTGAAAGAGGTGAAGCTCTTCTGACTTCCATCATCCAAGCAAAATTATTATAATTTTTTATTTTTCATGCCCATAAATGGGTATTCTTTTGCAAAGTAAATTTGCACCACATTCATTAAGCAAAACATTCAATAAATACATAAATTGGAGTACTTGTTTTTAGAAAATGACCCCAAAGTATGTATAAACCCAACGTTAAAATAGCTAATTTTTGCTTGTAAATGTAGATGTGCACTTTTTTTATATATGTATTTGTATAGGTGAATGTTTAAAAAATACCCCTAATTCTTCTGATCTGTTTCTGATCCGTTTGAGACCTTTTTATCAATAGGGTGACAACAGTACACCACTGACTGCCACTGCTGAAGGAGTGTTGTCACCGGCTTGTGAAATACAGGCAGTTGTGCTTTCATACAATCTGCTGTAGTCAACAAACCCTGCTGGTTGATTGATAGCTGCATTGGCCATTTAGCAGTCCAGACAGGGACTTCCTGCTTTAGTGATGTCATTACCAACCTCATGCATCCTCTCCTTTCCCACATCCCTGTTCTGTAGAGACAGAATTTCTAAAATAACTGTCACATGAATAATGACAAATGCAAGAGAAAAAGGTATTTAATTGTCTTTTTTTTTTTCATGACAAAATCCGCAGAATGAAGTGGATCTTGCACAAAAAAGCAGTCTGCTTTTTTTTAACAATACTGTAAAAATACGCAAGCTTTTTTTTTTGCGCTAGATCCACTTTAGTTTTTTGCAGGTTTTGTAATAGAAATAAAACAATTAAAATACCTTTCCCCATATCCCAATGAAAAAAAAAAAAAAAAAAGAGTTAGCAATAATGCCTTACCATACACCTGCCATCTGTCTGTGGTGCCTATGTGAAGGTGACGTCAAATCCAGGGAAATGTAGAATACCCCAAATCATGGGCGTCCGCAAAGGGGGGCAAGGCGGACAAGGGGGACAAGTGCCCCCCTGGAAATTTCTTGGCCTGCTCTAAGAGGGGAATCTATGGGGACCCTGCTCTAAAGGGAGGGGAATCTATGGGGGACCCTGGCCTAGCTGGCTTGCTCTAAAGTGGGATCTATGGGGACCCTGCTCTAAAGGGGATCTATGAGGGAACCTGGCCTGGCCTGGTCTAAAGGGGATCTATGGGGGTCTTGGCCTGCTCTAAAGGGGGTCATATTGGCTAAATATATATATATATTTTCTTTGCAGGGAGAGCCTAGAGTGCCTGGTGGTGCAGGAAAACCTGGTAGTACGGGGAAAATAGGTGAAAAGGTAAGACTAAAGAGGGATCTATAGGGACCCTGGCCTGCTCTAAAGGTGATCTATGAGAGAACCCTGGTCTGGCCTGCTCTAAAGGGTGATCTATGGGGACGAAAAGGGGTGGAGCATGGGTGACCTTAAAATGATGCTTCCCCCTAAAAAAAAGTTCTGCAGATGCCCATACCTCAAATATCATCAAATGACACAGAACAGGAATATCTCCTTTCGATACTCTAGGTACCTAGCCTAGCGCTACCTCGGCAAGGGCCACTGGATTTTTCCCCCACACAGCCAGGCAACAGGATTTTTCACACTTTCTACAGAGGCACAATAATCAGAGTAACATGAGATGCCCAAACTGAAGAACTTCAAACGAACAATTGAGGACCTGCTAATGTCTCTGGCTGCTATGAACTAACTCCAACTGTGCTGCCCACCCATGAGAGTGATGGTACAACTAAAATGACAATAAAAGTTCTACAAACTGAAGTTTCAGGTGCAGCACCTGGCTATGTTACAAGCACCTGGCTGCTCTTGACCCAAGGTAGTGATATTGGGATGCTCTTGGCTGCTTTGCGCTGGCTCTAAACTAAGTATTGCACCTTACTGTCCTCTCTCTCTATAGCATTGGGGTATATTGAATGGAGGGTACTTACTCAGTCCCTTTAAGTGGCTCCTTGAATCCAGAAGGCTGTTGCACTAGCCTTACTGCTGTACAGGCTGATTCTGGTTCCCTGAATGTGTTCAGCTAAGCCTAGCTGAGACTGGAGTAGTATGAGGCTTCCCACTTCTCAGTCGATCTCAGCCTCTATTCTTCCACCCTCTAAGTACCAGAACCACCCAAAAAGTTCTAGAAGGCAGGGTGAGATAGCATAGCCACTACAGAGGAGCTGGACTAAATCTACCTACACTAGCATTTAGAAAGGGGCTATTTATACCCCCCCCCCCAAACAAAAACAAAGCAAATAGGCCCTGTCCCCATGGGCTGACTGAAAAATGGCTCCTGAGCCCAGGAGCAAGGGCATCCCATGTAAATAAAGGAGGGGAAAAAAGGGTTTTAACAAATAACATATATACACATGTGGCATTCCACATGGAAAGACAAAAAATAGCTGTTCAAGAATGGTAGAAAACTTGCAGAGTAGAAAAAAATACTTTTAATTACTAAATTAATAAACACACCAACCCATACATCCTAGCTAAACAGAGCCCTGCTGCTAGCTGACTATACTGTACAGGTTTTAATTACAACCTTCCTGAACGGAAGAGAGGTTAGTGCACAAAAAAAATATATATATATACGTATAAGTATGCACATTCCAGATAGAAACACTATCCCTGAGAGGATCATTCTCCACCCACTACATCACATCCTAAGGTTGAATGAAAAGAGTAATTTACTTTAATTAACATGTTGGGCCACGTAGTGGCCAATTTTGACACTGTGTCTCCTTCCAGAACCCTAGAAGAGAAACAGAAAGACATGTCCTATTCTACAACCTATCTACAACATTTGCACCAATTCGGCATCACAGGACTTTGCCTGCTTGCAGAAGAAAAAGGCAAAGAGTCTGTGACATTAAAAAACAAAGGATTGGCTCTGTAGGCCCAGAGTCCTTAATCCAGCTCTACACCTGCGAAGGAGAATTCCGGGGAACAGGTCCCCTTATCTTAAAGTGGAAAGGCCGAACAAGCCCATCCCCCACCATACAACAAGAACTCTTCAACTGGTGGGGAAAGGACACATAACACACTGGCCATACCTGTAAAAGAAAAGGCAGAGGATCCCCTCTGCAACTCAGAAGAAATGTTTCTCCAGGGCTTGTATCTCCAGCATCAGCCCCTAAATATCAGATAGGCCAAACGGGGACCCCAAGTAACAGTAGTGACAAGAAGTGGGTAAGTCCTGCTTAGCAGTAGTAACATGGGTCAGGGACTTGTGTCAATTGGCCTACAGATGCTCGTGGAATAGTGTTTCCCAGCTTTCACCACTTCCACGCATTCCATAGAATGGGCCCTACCCCCTCTCCATTCTTTCTAGATGTCCTGGAAACAGGACCACACCTACGGGTAATGAGGCCCCATTCACAGCTTTGGTACATTGAGAAAGTCCCACAACAGGTCCAATTTCAAATTCAATCTGGTCCATGATCCTTTGAAGGGACATTGTGGTAGTCAAAACCCCACTGTAATGCAGTTCTTTTTTGAATTTCTAGCTGGATTCGTGAAAAGCGGGGCAGCTTTTTGAGGTTTTCTCTCCCCAGAGGGCAGGGCAAATGGCAGCAGTCTGCTTGTCTGCAGTTCCTACCCGCTTTGGCGTGATAGCTCCGCTGGTCACTATTGGCTTCCACAGTTCTCTCCGGATGCCGTGGATAGCCACTGGTCTCCTGGTCTCCTGCCTTGGTTGCGAGTGAATGCCTGTAAATCCCTACTTGGCAGTGCTGGTTTCAGAGCCACAGCCTGGCTGTGCTCTTTCTGCAGCCCTCTGGGCACCCAGTACTCTTCTGTCACCTCCTCACAAAAGCCTGTGTGTAAATCTACAGTGCATGTGACAGGCACTAAACTTCTGGGTCTCAGTTCTATCAGTGGCTCCCCGCAGTGCCCGCACTTCCTCTATGCTTAAATCGCAGCCGTAGGCTTACAACATCCTGCACAAGCCAGGCACAACTTCTCCATACCTCCAATCATCCCCACTGCAAAGCCTCCTTAATGTGCTAACAGCACTCCGGTGTCCACCATCTGCTTCTTCCATCCCAGTGCACAGACCTGCATTCCAGACTTTGCAGTGCTGTAGCTGTACATCGCCATGCCACGTACCACGCTTAAAGGGTAAAAAAAATTGCAAATGAAGAAAAACAATATAGCATATACAATTGCGACACAAGTCATATTGTAATTGAATGTTATTAAAAATGACCTTTCCTTTTCAATCTGCAGCTGTTGTCATTTTCTGAAAATGTAATGCAATACGGCTACCTGGAGCTGTTCTGTACACAGAATGTGTACTGACCACACCCCAGAAACATAATTTCCTGCTGGTGTGATTGGCTCACCAATTTTCCCAGAAGTCTGCCTAAGATACAATTTCTGGCATCCCCTGCAACAAAAATGTAATTTTTCATGAGATACTCCCAAAAGGAACACGTCTAAAGGGATGCCGGCCCAGCAGATTTCCTTAATAGAGGTCTGCAACTGCCACAGCTGATAGATAATTATGAAACCACTCCCATTTGACCCACTCAGCACAGAGCCACAGAGAAACAAGCACAAATTTCTTCAGAATAACAAAAGGTAGGAATCTGCAAAACAGTTTTTTTAAAATCCTTGTAATGTACAGAGATCACCCAGAGGGGAATGTTTTTTTCTCAACAAAAGTGGAGTTACGCTTTAACAACCGGCTGGTTACCCAAAGCAACTGCATTCCTCCTCCTCTTGTCTTGCAGAATTAACCCTTTTGTAATGACCTTGCTTCATATTCCACATGTGCTTCACTGATCCTGTTCTTTAATACTCCAGAAACCATCATGCACCCCTTTAAATTACATTTAGATCATGCTTTAAACAAGTATTGTAATTTTACTAAAACATTTGTGGCAAAGTCAAACAAGTACACTTCTAGTGCAATATAACCATAACTAATGGGCCATACACACTATCAGATTATCTGAAGACTTTTGTCTGTAGACTTACCAAAACCATATAATATGAGGTCAAACCTAAACACTTTCAATTTGTATGCAATCCGGCAGGCCCTTGCACTACATAGAAAAGGTAAATCTGAAGGAAAAAGTCTTCAGATAATCTGATAGTGTGTATGGCCCTTAACCAAACTAGGCTGCCCAGGCATACCTGAACAAAGTGGTAGTCCTTGACCAGCATCTTCCAAAGTCTGGAAGCGCTCCAGTCTTCTGGTATCTTCCGATGGACTACTAGGCACAGTGATCCCTATTAGTGTTCTATGTTGGTGACAGCATGTTCAGAAACGGGCTCTGGAACCCAACCTTCCCCCTTTATTTATATCACAGGGTGGACAGGCAGAGCCTAAAAAGCCTGGGAACTGTGGTACTAACAGTTAACCCCTTCCTCCGCTTTGGGCAGCCAACTAACTAAGTAATACACTGTAGGCAACCTGCCTACATATATTCTTTATTACAAATATCATATAAACTTGAATTATGCAGGAATTGTCTTCCATTACAAATATCATATAAACATGAATTATGCAGGAATTGTCTTCCACTCATTTCAACTAGAGAGAACTGCAAAAGAGAACTGGGAAAACCTCTGGGTAGAGTAGACAACCCTTCAGCATAGTGAGGAGAACTCAGGTATCAGTTCAAGCAGCGTGGTAATGACAAGCAGATGTCTCATCTCAGTCCCCTGCTGGCAATTAAAGTCCTGCCTGTCTACGGAAAGCCTTTCTGAATCAAATGTCAAATCTTTTCTGTCTATTGTGCCAGACAAGACAAATAAACAAGTGGTACTCTAAAAAATAAAAAATGTACTAAAACTGAAACTGCAAAAATATATTTTTGACTACATAAAAAAGAAATTCACATGTAACAGACACATAGGAAAAATATCATTCCAGACCATGAAGTTACAAGGAATCCATTTGGGAGTTAAAGATAATATTAATTTTATGGCAGGAAATAGAAACCACAAATGTACACAAAAAGAACATAGCCAGTTTTGTATCAGTGTTTATATACGGGTCCCTTCATGGAAAGCTGATTGGTGAGATGTGCGGTTTTTTCATTCGCATCCATGTGAGAAAACCAACATAGGATTTCCTCGAAGAGAGAATGACACAATGCACTGGAAGTGGATGGATAGTGCAAAGCCTGGATGTAGTAGACAGACAGGGCTTTTGTCAGGTGGGGCTTCTCGAGGTCACTGTGCAATTGTAACAGGCTGTAGAGGAATTTCTGATCTCTGGTGTGACCTCAGTAAATAGAGAGGGATCTGTGCAGCCTAAACACTGCTATACTGTGCTGCCAGCCACGCTCACAGTTTAAACCTATTGCCTCATACTTACACAACATATTCATTTAAAGTGATCTTTAAGGGATACCTCAAATAAAACAGAACAATGGTACACCTATCATCACCTTGGAACCCTGGTGCCCATCCTGTGGTCCTTTGGCATTTGTTGTGCGGACCTCAAGGCCCCTGCAGACAGTAGGCTGTGTTTTCCTTAGATAGGTTCTAATTCAGGGTAGTGAAGAAAGAAACTTCATGGGCCTGCTGAGTCAACCAAAGTTCAAGGCTTGGATGGCCCTGTCGGCACCAGCTGGCTCAACATAAGTTGATTTCAAAATCGAAGGAGCCTTGTGGAAAACTGTCAGCCAAACAGTAACTGTATTCAATCAGATGCAGTCTCTGTTCAGGTATTCAGACAGCTGATGAAGCTGTGACTGTTTGAATACAAAAGGTGGCAAAGGAGTTACCTCCATCCACATGTAGCACTATCCCCATAGGGGTTGCTGATGACACGGTACCCCACTGCTGCTCAGCCAGGCACACAACATCTTCAGCTTGCATCCAAACACAGTGAACAGTCCTTGAGATTTTGTTTTGTAATTTTTTTAGAGGGTAATAACTTGGATGGGGATTGGAATTAAGGGATGCCCAACTTAATAGTGGCACAACAAGGGACAACTTCCTCCCTATATACAGCTCCAATTGATTCCTCTGTACAACTCCAATTGACCCCTCTTTAGTGGTTAAGTCTATTTTAGATCAGCAACAGTCCCTTACAGGCTAGGGACTCTCAGTCCCTTTATAAAGTTTCACAATGTGTTGTGAACTGCATCCTGGAGTACCTCCATCTCCCTTGTAGACACTGGTCCCAGTTCTACCTCTGCAGGAAAGGCTAGCCCACCTGGCTGCTTCTCCATTACCCCACCTGGCTGTGTTTTCACCAGCTTACCCAACTGACTCTGTGTGGCAGTCTCTCCCCTTGTAGGTCCCTACACCATGCTGCAGCATTCACACTGTCCTCCTTGCTCCCACTGCCTCTCGGGCAAGACCCCATCTAAGCTTTGCCTGTGGTAAGGATCCTCCCAGGCCAGCTCATGAGCCTCCAGGCAGAGCACCCCCCCCCCCCCAGACTAAGGCTTACGCCTCAAGGGCCGCCGACAGTCTCCTCAGCACTCCTTCTCCATATTCCACCCGACTCCTCCTTAAGCATGACTTATTCCTATTTAAGGGCTGGCTTAGTCCCCTGCCAGGCCCATATCCTGAGGATTGGATAAGCGCCCCTTAATATGCAGAACAGTCCTTCTAGCCTCTGCCCTCTAGTTTCTAGAATGTTCTCCAACTTTCCAGAACCAAGGGGAGGCACCAGAGAGCTGCCTGTATTAGTCATGCTGCCCTGAACTCTAATAACCCTGACCCAATTAAGACTCACAGGGTTTAAACATTAGTCAGAATAGGTTTTACCTACTCTGACACTAGTAGCACCCTAGAGGGTGCTACACACATCTTATGGTCAATTGATTTCTCACAGGGCTAAATGAGGGAAACATAAAGTGTCATTAAACCCAGACTCTCATTGTGTGAGTGCGCATACAAATAAAGCCACTAAAGCATTCCTTTTCTTTAGAGTGGAATATACCTGGTTGATCTTGCCTTCAGCAATCCCTCCCATCTTCTTGGTGTCCTTAATGCAGCTTGAGATTGCGTAGACCTGCTGTTGTCATTTACTGAGCATACTGCAGTTTTAATTCCCTTCTAAGCTCTTCATTTCCTCCTTTTTCTTATCCATGCAGCCCACATGACTATAAAGTCACACATGTGGGCATATACACAGTGGTAGAAGACCCTCCTCCTCCTTCTCCTCCAATTGCTAAACACTAAAAGAGCAAGATATACGTTATTTAGAGCCGGCGGTCAGCTTTCTTGTGATAAAAACCCACGCGGCTCAGCAGCTGCTTGGCCGTTATCATAAGGAGCACGAGGGGATGCTCCTCCGCCTCCGGCCACCTTCCGCCATTCTGCCCAGGTCTCCTGTCCCACCAGGAGACTCCAGCGACCAACCAGCACGACTCCGATTAAGTAACCTGGAAGCGATGTCACGACGTCACTTCTGGTTTACTCAGCTGCCAATGGCGTCGATTTTAAAAAAATGACAGTATTCAAAAAAGTTTTTGGCATTTTAAATACTTTTAAGTGCAAAGGAGGGATTTGGGGTCTTTTAGAGTACCTGTCACTGCCTATTACGTCAGCCTATTACTAATGTAAACATCCCTTGTGACAGCAATAAAAGTGATCAGATTTTTTTTTATAGGAACAGTTAAAAAAAAAAAAATTAAATAAAATAAATAGGAAAAACATTTTTTTAAAGCACCCCCCTGTCCCCGTGTGCTCGCGCACCAAAGAAAACGCATACATAAGTTGTGCCCGCAGATGTAAACGGTGTTCAAATCACACATGTGAGGTATCGCCGCGATAGTCAGAGCGAGAGCAATAATTCTAGCAAAAGACCTCCTCTGTAACTCTAAACTGGTAACCATTCAAAATGTTTAAAGCATCGTCTACAGGGATTTTTAAGTACAGTAGTTTGTAGTGTGCAATTTTAAACCGTAACATGTTAGGTATCTGTTTACTCGGCGTGACATCATCTTTCACAATATACAAAAAATTGGGCTAACTTTACTGTTTAGTTTTTTTTTTTTAATTCAGTGAAGTGTATTTTTTTCCAAAGAAATTGCGTTTGAAAGACCACTGCGCAAATGCCGTGTGAAATAAAATATTGCAATGACTGCCATTTAATTCTCCAGAATCTTTGCAAAAAAATATATAATGCTTGGGGGTTCTAAGTAATTTTCTAGCAAAAAATACTGTTTTTAAAACTTGTAAACAACATGTGTAAAAAAAGGCTTGTCCTTAAGTGGTTAATGCACAAAAAAATACACATTTGATGTTCAATAAAAATGTATTTGGAGCTGTAAAACAGCTTTTTGATGTTTATAATTTAAATTGAACTGCTCTTCTGAAACAGGTCTTTTTAGTCATGTGACTGGCACAGCACCAATCAGGGTTGGCCAGACACAGCCTCACACTGTAGAGTGCATACATCAGCGGAGTTAGCACAAGGAAGGTTGGTCGGAGGAGATCTCATGGGCACCGCATCCAATCAGAATTGGATAAGACACAAAAAAATGCTCAAACAAAGAGCAGGAATTTGTAAGGTGCCAATAACCTAAATCATACATTCAGACAAAATTCATATATTTTATTAATTCATATTAAAAGAAGAATCATATAGAAAGAAAATGATTTAAGATTGGTTAAAATCATTCTTCTTTAATATGAATTAATAAAACATATACATTTTATCTGAATTTGTGATTTAGGTTATTGCCACTTAAAAAATCCTTGTTCTTTGTTTGAGATTTTTTTTTCGCGTCTTGTCCTTTACGTCAGCAGATTAATAGACACCCCTCCCAAAGATCTTTCCATACACATTCCAAAGAACAGGGAAAGATCACTTTCGCATAGAAGCACTGTTGGTTTAAATCCCAACCACGGCACTACCTGCCTGGAGTCTACATGTACTTCCTGTGCCTGTGTAGGTTTCCTCCGGGTACTCTGCTTTCCTCCCACACCCCAAAATCATGCTGGTAGGTTAATTGGCTCCTGCCTTAAATTGGCCCTAGCTATGTGTATGTATGAATGAGAGTCAGGGAGCTTAGATTGTAAGCTCCATGAGGGCAGAAACTGATGTGAATGTACAGTTTATATGTAAAGTGCTGCATAAATTTATGGTGCTATACAAGTACCTGAAATATGAAATGTGACCACATAACAGAATAAGAATATGAAAATGTGAGAATAAGGTACTTAGGAGATTAAAAAAAAAAAAAAATACAGTGCCATGATATATATGATTTATTATGTGAATGAATTATGCAATTACCACTTCTCTGTTTAGTATCACTTTCAGCATGCATAGCTAGGCTAAGGCCCTTTTTATACCTGAGCATTTTTCAGCTTGTAAAACCCTCAGCTCTGAAGCTCCAAAATGCCCAACAAGCAAAATACCATTCATTTTAATGGCCTCTTTTCACATCTGAGTGTTCTGTCGCCCAAAGCAAAACGCCTGAAGCTCAAAAAAGTACACAAGCTTCTTTTTGGCAGATTACAAGTGTTTTTGGTCGCATAGACTTCTAAAGAAACGCTTGTAAAAATGTAAAAAGCTTGTAAAATGCTCAAATAGAAGCTCTCCACCCCTAAGTTCCCCTCCTTCTCCTCACTCTAGTGCTTTATATTGGCTAAACGAAAACACCTGAAGCTGTAAAACACTTGTAATACACTTCTAAAAGGCTTTAAAAAGCTTGTAAAAAGCTGCAAAAAAATGCCTAAAAAACGCCAGTAAATCGATACGCTCAGGTGTGAATGAAGCATTAGACTTGGTTCTAGTAGTTAATGGTTTGATTTATTTTTTCACACTTTCTTACTTTTTCTCTGCTGTCCATCCCTTCTCTCTTTTTATGTTTTTTTTCCCTCATCTTTTGATGAGTTATATCAAATGTGGCACAAATAATTTTTTTAAGTGTACTGTATGGAGTGCAATATGGAAGCATGGATTTGTAATGGGGCTGTAATAGCAGTAATCTCTAGCAGTCTCATGTGATGTGTCTTTAGCCTATGACTGTCTCCTGAAACCTCAGCCTCTGATATCTCATTTTGCATTAAATTCAAAAATATAAGCTGCATTGCTTCAGTGATATTTGGGGCCATTCGCCACCACTGGTTTAGAACGATAGGCTGGATTGTAATCTCTAACAAGCATGGCCCTCTGATTCCTCTTGTATTAAATTGAATTGTAACTGTACTGTCTGCCCTCATATTGTAAAGAGCTGTGCAAACTGTTGGCTCCACATAATCCTGTATAATAATAATAGGAACATTGGATGAATACTGATTCATGGATATGGTTTACTGTACCTTGCTCAGTACTCATCTCTGTCCTCAAAAATTAGTGGCTCGGGCATGCATCAGATCACACGAGGTGACATATTGTATTAGGCTTAATTTAATAAAGTGAGATGATGTAAAATGAGATGTACCTACATTCACTTCTAACCTACTATCAAGCAAATAGAAGCTCTGTTTTTTTTTTTTTCTAATTTTCTGCACACGGTTGGATCTTTGGATAGAGGTGCACTTCACTACTCAACCATTTGTCTGTGTCCATTGGCATACATCTGTCCCTAACCACCATTGATAACCACACAGCTTAGGGATAAATGCAAAGATCAGCAGACAACTGTGGCTCCTGTCAGCCTGTCCATGAATTCTAGACACTGTCCGCGCCTGTTCTTTTCTACTTGACTGCGAAGGATGCATTGGTTACTAATATGTTCTTTAAATGTGTAAATTAATTGCGCGATGCTGTACCCAAATAAAATTGATGTCCTTTTTTTCCCACAAAATAGAGCTTTCTTTTGGTGGTATTTGATCACCTCTGCGGTTTTTAGATTTTGCGCTATAAACAAAAAAAGAGCAACAGTTTTGAAAAAAGCACAATATTTTTTACTTTCTGCCATAAAACATTCCCAATAAAAAAATGTAAAAAATCAAAATGTTTTTTATCAGTTTAGGCCAATTTGTATTCTGCTACATATGTTTGGTAAAAAAAAAATCCCAAAAAGCGTTTTTTTAATTGGTTTGCGTAAAAGTTATCGCGTATACAAACTATAAGACAGATTTTTGGACTTTTTATTTTTTATTTTTTATTAGTAGTGACGGTGACCGGACCCCTATCTGAAATTTTTTACCCTTTTTGGGACCAGTGACATTAATACAGTAATCAGTGCTAAATAATATGCACTGTTACTGTATAAATGACACTGGCAGGGAAAAGGGGTAATACTGGGGGTGATCAAAGGGATAAATGCATGCCTAAATGTGCTTACTAACTGTGGGGGGGGGGGGGGGCTCTGTGATGGGAACTCAGAGATCGGTGTTTCACACAATCTAAGTGTGTCTGTCTGACAGAAGAGCTGCCTGCTTTGTTTACATAGGCATGCGGCTCTCCTGTCAGTTTCTGTGAAGATTGCGGGAGGCAGGCGGCGATCGAGCCTGCTCTTCCCGTGGTCTAGCTCCCACTGTGTCTAATCACAGCAGGAGTGCGGGGTCCTGCCTTGATCGCATGCATATAATCACGTAGATCTACGTGATTATGCACAGCCGAGCCACTCTCCCACAGTAAATCTGTGTTGTTAAAACAACATTCAAAACGTGGAGATCTCTAGTCCATTCAGGAGTTTCTAATTCCCATAACGCAGTGGTTCTAACTCCACTTTCCTCCCTAGAATATTATTCCCCATCTTTCAGTGGGACACTGGTGGGCTGCGGGCATTAAATGGGTAGAGGATTTCTATGATCACTCACTCTCAACTTAAACCCTTACAAGATATACAGACCTCCTATGGAATACCTCCAAATGATTTTTTTACGTATATGCGTAAAGCGTCTTTCCTGAAACGCCATCCAAAGCCCTCTATGCATGTTCATCCCACGGCTTAGCAGTGCCTCACAAACCCCAAACCCACCCCCAAGGGTATTTCAATATTCTATTCTCTTCTCAGTAACAAAAACACCTTTTCTAAAACCACTCATATGTTGAAATGGGAATCAAATCAACAAAAAAACCTACCCTGATGGACAATGATAAAAATCTCCCATAAGGTTACACACTGTATCAACCACTGGGAACTCACCCAAAAACGAATCTCCCGCTGGTATTTAACTCCAACCCGTCTAGCCAAATTCTCCCCTACTCATTCTTTTCTATGCTGGAGAGGATGCGGCAACACTGGATCCCTCCTCCATATATTGTGGTCATGTAAGAGCTTAACGAGCTATTGGAACAAAGTTTTCTAACTAATTTCACAACTTTCTGGAATCCTCACAAAACCAGATCCAGATCTTGCTCTCCTTTGTTTAGGAATAGATAATTTTCCCAAAGAATTTTATACCATAACCGCTATCATTTTACTAAGTGCTAAATCTTTTATTACCAGACTCTGGAGATCAGATCAAGCCCCAGATGTTTCCGACCTGATCAACCGTCTTAACTTCATATTCGAATATCAACGTAATCTTGCTGTTAGATCTAACACTTACCACACCTTTTACAAATTTTGGAGTCACTGGAGCCGTCTGTATCCCTCATGACATGATATGTATTGTAATCTAACTTCCTGATGTTTAACTGATCGTCAATTCTGTACCCATAGTGATGTGCACATCCCTTATGTATGTATACCATATATTGCACCTATGTCCCATATACTTTTACTGTCTTCCTATATTGTTTGTATATGTCCTTTCAAAACCAATAAAAATGTTGAATTTTTTTTTATTGCTGTCTGTGTCCCCGTTAGCGAGAGTCACCTTCTGTATTTGTCCAGTTTACCATTATCATTGAAAGTGAAAGTAAACAAATTCCCAAATTTTGGGTTGTCCCCAGAAAAGTAATGGCTGGAGGGGAAATCTTCCATGGGGAAACTAGTTCTGTTGAGCTGGGGATCGCCAAAGAATTTCCTTAATTTGCAGGGATTTCCTCTTACTTCCAGTTTGGCTATGGGACAGGAAGTGAAGGGAAATCACCGCAATGGGACACAAAAGGCTGAAGAAAAAATCTGACAGGGGTTATAACTCTCCCTTACTCCATCCACAATGGAAAAAAAAGTTTTGCCTATAGTTCTACTTTAAAGTGCAATTTTAACCACTTTACCACCGGAGGATTTTGCTGTCTTACGTCCAGGCCACTTTTTGCGATTCGCCACTGTGCGAATTTAACTGACAATTGCGCGGTCATGCAACGCCATACCCAAACAAAATTTACGTCCTTTTTTCCCAGAAACAGAGCTTTCTTTTGGTGGTATTTGATCACCTCTGCGCTTTTCATTGCGATATTAATAAAAAAATGTGACAATTTTGAAAAAATAACAATATTTTTCTACTTTGACAGTTAAAAAATATCCAATATATTACATTTTTGTCATATATTTAGGCCAAAATGTATTTAGCTACATGTCTTTGACAAAAAAATTCTCAATGAGCGTATTTTTAACCGCTTTAAGACCGGAAGCTTTTACCCCCTTCCTGACCAGGCCATATTTTGCGATTCTGCACTGCGTTACTTTAACAGACAATTGCGCAGTCGTGCGATGATGTACCCAAATTAAATTTATGTCCTTTTTTCCCCACAAATAGAGCTTTCTTTTGGTGGTATTTGATCACCTGTGCGATTTCTACTTTTTGCGCTATATACAAAAAAAGAGCGACAATTTTGAAAAGATAACAACATTTTTCACATTTTTTATATGAAATTCCCCCCCCCCCCCCCAAAAAAAAATCAAAATTTTTTAACTTTTTTTGCCAATTTGTTTTCTGCTACATATTTTTGGTAAAAAAATCGCAATAAGCGTATTTTGATTGGTTTGCGCAAAAGTTATCGCAGCTACTAACTACGGGAAATTTATGTCATTTTTATTGTTTTTTATTTTAACTAGTAATGGCGGCGATCTGCGATTTTTTTGCGGGACTGCGACATTGCGGCAGACAGATCGGACCCTTGACTGCCATTTTTGACACTTTTGGGGGTACCAGTGACATTACTACAGTAATCAGTGCTATAAATATGCACTGTTAGTGTAAAAATGACACTGGCAGGGAAGGGGTTAATTTTTATTGGTGATCAAGGGTTTAATGTATGCCTGGTGCTTACTGACGTGTGTGGGGGTAGGGGACTATGTGACACAGGGACAGATCGCAGGTTCAGCTATGCTGAATCCTGCAATCTGACCCTTCCTGTCACTTAGGAGATCCGCCCGCTTGTGTAATCTCCACACTCGATCCCCGACGATCGGGGAAGAGCAGCGGTGATCACCGCCACTCCTCCCCTGGCCTGACTCCCACTGTAAATGAATACAGCGGGAGCGAGCCTCCGGCGGCGCGCACGCGCTGCCCACAAGGGGAGGAGTCCAGCGATGTAGGTCTACGTCGCTGGACGATAACGAGCCACATTGCCACAGTAGCAGCAATGTGAGCGGTCGTAAAGTGGTTAAGCGGTTATAATTATATCAGATCACTTCTAACCTCCAGCTGCCCCTCCCTCCCCCTGGTCTTTTATCCACCTGTTCCTCAATCCAGCAATTGCCTTTGGATACGGCCTCACATATTCACTCTGCAATCCCATTTTTTCTTGTGGACTTCTGAGTATAAGCTCCTACTCGACACTCCATAGGATTGAGTAGGTTTGCAAAGCAAATATTGCGGCCAGCCAGGAATATTTTTGACCAGCGGTGAGGCAATCTACTCAGCAATATCGACAGATCAGAGATAGATGAGTAGGCGCAGTTCCACTTAAAGTGTATTAATAAAAATCTATGATATATCACAGGCCCAGGCATGATTTGCATGTCAAAGACTTAATACTGCTAATTTATCGTTTGTTGTGTGAACTGTAACCCACATTAGCCACGCTTTGTGTACAATCTCTTATTATCTTGCTTCTGCCTGCAGAATCATTTCTGTAACCTAACAGCCCCGAACAGCTGTGGTAACAATGATAAGTGAGAATAACAAAAAATATTCTAAATCTTCATTTCCTCCACCCGGGTCATGCTATAATCGAGTAAACATGGCTGACTTCTTTGTAGTGACACAGCCCAATAAACTTTATTTACAAATGCTTGGGAGATCACAGACATTCAGCTGCTCTATGTGATATATGTCTTTTCATTTCCTGGCAATCTGACACTTGTTCTGTTACCTCAGGTGAAAGAAAGTTCAAGGAACATTGATCTTTAAGGAGGCTGCACACCAAGTCACTGCCAAAAGCGTAAAATTGTCCAATCTGCAATCGTTGCTTTAAATTTAGATGAGAACGTTTACATTCATGGCTGAAAACTGGCTGAAGCAGCATCCTTTCTATAGATCCCAGAAGGCATTTTACTCAGTCTAACGTATCTACAGCAATAAACACAACAATAAAATGCACCCAGGGCTAGATCGATAGAATGGTTCAAGAAAAGAAGTCATCTGCATGTCATGATGTTGGAAATCTGGATATGTGCGTGTTCCAATCATGTTATGTTTTTCAATGATTGCTTATCTTTATATTTGCATGATTTATTTTCAGGTGCTGCATTTTATGATGGTAGCTGGTTAACTACTTTTGTAGTCCTACTTCATACTACTGTGTTCTTTGTAGATATACTGTACATATACTGCTGCACTCCAAGCAGGATCATAGTTGCCAACATTTGAAAAAAATTTCCAGGGACACTTTGCAGCACAGCTATCAATTACTTACCACACCCACTTCCCCGAAGCTCCGCCCACTCCGCACAATTAATCTCCGCCTACTTATCAGATTATAGGGTCTACTTCATAAAGAGAGAATTACAGGAAATTGAAAAGGGAATTAAAAACTTTAGGCCAAAGTAGCAGAGTTGGAATAATTCTCCCATTCAGCTGCACTACTTCTTCTCATCACAATTCCCTGCAATTCTAAAGTGTGAAATGTGCTCAGGTGTGACCATAGAAAAAATGGAATATGTAAATATAAATAAAGTGCAAGGTGTAAATAAGTACAATTATACTATCTGGTATAATTAGGTTTTATTGTACTTATTTACACTTTGCACTTTATTTATATTTCCATATTACATTTTTTGCATGGTCACACCTGAGCACATTTCACACGTTATTCACCTGTCTTTGAATTCAGCCCTCTGTAGGGTGATAATTTTCATTTACATAAAACAATGTAGCATCCTTTCCTTCCTTACACATTACCCAGTCCATACCAGTATAGATTCTAACACATTACCCAGTCCATACCAGTATAGATCCTAACACATTACCCAGTCCATACCAGTATAGATTCTAACACATTACCCAGTCCATACCAGTATAGATCCTAACACATTACCCAGTCCATACCAGTATAGATTCTAACACATTACCCAGTCCATACCAGTATAGATCCTAACACATTACCCAGGCCATACCAGTATAGATCCTAACCCATTACTCAGTCCATACCAGTATAGATTCTAACACATTACCCAGTCCATACCAGTATAGATCCTAACACATTACCCAATCCATACCAGTATAGATCCTAACACATTACCCATTCCATACCAGTATAGATCCTAACACATTACCCAATCCATACCAGTATAGATCCTAACACATTACCCATTCCATACCAGTATAGATCCTAACACATTACCCAATCCATACCAGTATAGATCCTAACACATTACCCATTCCATACCAGTATAGATCCTAACACATTACCCAGTCCATACCAGTAAAGACCCTAACACATTACCCAGTCCATACCAGTATAGATCCTAACACATTACC
Organism: Pelophylax lessonae; assembly: GCF_965119305.1. Taxonomy (NCBI): domain Eukaryota; kingdom Metazoa; phylum Chordata; class Amphibia; order Anura; family Ranidae; genus Pelophylax; species Pelophylax lessonae. The sequence continues at coordinate 113,088,899 of NC_138768.1, forward strand.
CAGTCCATACCAGTATAGATTCTAACACATTACCCAGTCCATACCAGTATAGATCCTAACACATTACCCAGTCCATACCAGTATAGATTCTAACACATTACCCAGTCCATACCAGTATAGATCCTAACACATTACCCAGTCCATACCAGTATAGATTCTAACACATTACCCAGTCCATACCAGTATAGATCCTAACACATTACCCAGGCCATACCAGTATAGATCCTAACCCATTACTCAGTCCATACCAGTATAGATTCTAACACATTACCCAGTCCATACCAGTATAGATCCTAACACATTACCCAATCCATACCAGTATAGATCCTAACACATTACCCATTCCATACCAGTATAGATCCTAACACATTACCCAATCCATACCAGTATAGATCCTAACACATTACCCATTCCATACCAGTAAAGACCCTAACACATTACCCAGTCCATACCAGTATAGATCCTAACACATTACCCAGTCCATACCAGTATAGATCCTAACACATTACCCAGTCCATACCAGTATAGATTCTAACACATTACCCAGTCCATACCATCCTAACACATTACCCAGTCCATACCAGTATAGATCCTAACACATTACCCAGTCCATACCGGTATAGATCCTAACACATTACCCAGTCCATACCGGTATAGATCCTAACACATTACCCAGTCCATACCAGTATAGATCCTAACACATTCCCCAGTCCATACCAGTATAGATCCTAACACATTACCCAGTCCATATTATCCTAACACATACCAAGTCCATACCAGTATAGATATCCAGAATGAGATTTTTCCCATTGAGGATTGAGGTCTGTTTTCATTTTTTGAGCAATATATATATATATATATTTGTCTATTGTATATTTGTCTATTGTTGCTGATTGCAGGGGATCTATTTTACTGTTTTTGCTATTCTTGCAGGGAAAGATTTATTGCTGCTGGGGGGGGATCTATTGTTGGGGGGTCTATTGTTGTTGATTCCAGGGGATCTATTTAACTGTTTTTCTAGTTATTATTTACAAATTCCATACAAATTACCTAGAACCACAACATGATACTTGGTTCTGTATTCTATAAAAGGGGGGGGGGGGAGGGTACTGGGAGGTGGGCAGAGGGTGGAACCAAAGGACAGCGCTCGAAGGTGGGTAGGGAGTGGAGACAAGGGGTGACTCAGAAGATGGGGGTGCTTGCACCTATTCTCAGAGAAAAAAAGCCCTGGCTAAATGTATGCATTTTAACACATTGGGGTTTATTTACTAAAGGCAAATCCACTGTGCACTACAAGTACACTGCAAGTGCACTTGGATGTGCAATCACTGTAAATCTGAGAAAGATTGGAAATGAGGGGAAGCTCTGCTAAATTCTATTATCAAATCATGTGCAACCAAAAATGCTGTTTTTTATTTTCCTTGCGTGTCCCCCTCAGAGCTACAGTGACTGCACTTTGCCTTTAGTAAATAAACCCCTATGTATGTCAGTGCATATAACCGCACATGAACGCAATGCAAGTCTATTGGGGAAAAAATGCTTTTTTATTATTTTATGCCACACGAGGACCCAACAGAAAAATGATGTGATGTCAGAGGAAATAAAAAAATGCATAGCAATTTAATGCAGATAAAAACACGTGTCAACGCACGTCAACTCACATAAAAATTAGTGGAAGACAATGCATGTCTATTTTTCAAGCATTTTAATGCACACTACTACTTCTACTACTTTAATACTCCTCCCGCCCCTCACTGTTTCCAATGAAAATATAAAAGTGTGAAAACTTTTTGAAGACCCGCTCATATATACAATATATTTATATTTAATCTGTGTATTAAACAGCTTGGCTAGGGATCAGCTTTAAAGTAGAAATCAAGCCCAACAATAACTATTTATACAATTTTATCTTTCCCCTCCTCCTACAGTGGGTGTAGAAAAGAATCACCCCCCTTAATATAATCACATTTTGTTGCTATGCAGCCTGAAATGAAGACGGACACAGTTTTTGTTTTATCCAGCTGTTATCCAGCAACTTATAACATCCAAGTGAGAGATACACTGCCCGGCAAAAAAAAAAAAAAGGCCACCAAAACCAAAAAAAAAAAAAAAGCACACTCTTATATTTCGTTTGACTGCCTTTAGCTTTTTAATTACGGCACACATTCACTGTGGCATTGTTTTGATACGCTTCTGCGATGTCATAAGATTTATTTCCGTCCAGTGTTGCATAAATTTTTTACCAAATGAAGGGAGATTCGGACCACTGCGCAAAGCCTTCTCCAGCACATCCCAACATTCTCAATGGGGTTAAGTTCTGGACTCTGTGGTGGCCAATCCATGTGTGAAAATGATGTCTCATGCTCCCTGATCCACTCTTTCACAATTTGAGCCCAATGATTCCTGGCATTGTCATCTCGGAATATGCCCGTCCCATCAGGGAAGAAAAAATCAATTGATGGAATAACCTGGTCATTCAGTATATTCAGGTAGTCAGCTGACCTCATTCTTTTGGCACATGCAATAGGATAGTTACTGCATGCTTAGTTTAGTTAGTTGCCTAGTTAATTCCAGGTGGCGATTTTTTATTTATTTTTGGCTGGGCAGTGTAGAACACTAATATGTCAGAAAAAATAAATAAATAAATAATAAAACAGAATCACTGAGTTGGAAAAAGGATCACCCCCTTGTGTCAGTATTTTCAGCCTTTAGTGTGTTGGGATATGTCTCTACTAACTTTGCACATCTAAACTTTGCAATATTTGCCCACTCTTCTTTGCAGAACTGCTCAAGTTTAGTTGAATTTGATGGTGATTGTTTGTGGACGGCAGTCTTCAAGTCATTCCACAGATTTTTTATAGGGTTTAAGTCTGGGCTCGGATTTGGCCATGCAAGGACATTAACCCTTTTCTCCTTTAAACCACTGTATGGTCATTTTTGCTGTGTGCTTTGGGTCATTTTCATGTTAAAAAGGTAAACCTTCTTCCCACTGACAACTTTTATGGCAGAGGACAGCAGAGTTTCCTCAAGAATTCAACAGTATTTTGCCCCATCCATTTTTCTTTCTATCCTGACAAATGCTTTAGTCCCTGCTGCAGAGAAACACCCCCATAACAGGAAATTACCACCCTCATTCTTTACTGTAGGAATGGTGTTATTTGGATAGTGAGCTGTATTGTATTTACGCCAGACATACCTTTGGTGTTACGGCCAGCTTTTTCCATGTGGTCTCAGAATCTTCAAGGTTAATTTTGGCAAAGGTCAGTTGTGATTGCATATGGCCTTTCTTGAGGAGTGGCTTTTTTTCTTGCAACCCTCCCATACAAGACCCATATGTGGGGAATTTGTGATATTGTGGTCACATGCACACAATGACCAATATTTGTCATAAATTCCTGCAACTGCTTCAGAGTTGCTGTAGGCCTCTTGGTAGCCTCTCTGACCAGTTTCCTCCTGGCTTTTTCATCCAGTTCAGAGGTACATGCTGATCCAGGGATGGTCTATGTTGTACCAAATACTTTCCACCTCCTAATAATAGACTTCCATTTACTGACTTGTGCCTGTCCACAACTTTATCCCAGAAATATTTGGACAGTGCATTGCCACCCATAGTTGATTGTTTGCTTTAGTGGCACTACCGGGGACGGAAATTCTCCAGGAAAGCTCTTTTCATGATGAGCTAATCAAAATGACCACCGCTGATCACAGTTGAAAGTCAAATACCATTGAGAAGGTGATTAGCTACACCTGATTGAGTTTACAAGTCAATTTTAGGGGGGGTTGCTCCTTTTTCCAACCTGTTTTTGGATTTAAAAGAAAAAAAAGTCTGGCATGTTGGTGTTATATCTTTAACTTGGATGTTATAAATACAACTGGATAAAACAAAAACTGTGTTTGCTTTCATTTCAGGCTGCAAAGCAACAAAATGTGATTATTTTAAAGCGGGTGATTCTTTTCTATATCTACTGTACTTATCCTGCTGACCTTGTGTAAAAAGATCTGTATACTTATCTCTTTTTAGTCCAGTCAGTCCAGTCACGTGATCCTGCAGCTCCATCTCCTCTGTGTCATGGAGCACTTGACAACAGCTGGGAGTTCAGGGATGCGTGAAATCACCCGTAGACTCCCTTGGCCCAGGTGTTGTCAGCCCTTTTTATTCTTCCTGGCAGCTGCCACAAACTGAAATAGGGTAGCCGGAGCTGAAGGATCATGTGATCGGACCGGACTAAAAATAGGTAAGTACGTGGGGAGATGCAGTGTGGTGTGGCGCCATTAAACACACAGAGCCCTTAGAACAGAACTTGTATTAACGCAGATTCAAGTATTTTACAACAAACCTGGCAGAAAGGCACCCAAACAGGAACACTTGCGGCAGATAATAGCAGTATGTAGCGAAGCAGGTCTCAGATGTGCCAACAGGGTCTGTCTTGAGGAGCAGAATGTGGCCTGCCCGGTCTATACCCAAATGCATGCCAAGCCTGGCAGCCAGGGCCTTAAATAGGCTCTGCCTGACTCAAGATGACTGCTAGTCACATGAGGGGGCAGCATTCAATCAGATTGCTTCCCCAGGGACCCAGGAAACCATAAAGAAACCATGTTCTTCTTGACTCTTCTCCTGTGCTTGAGCGTCACCTGCAGTGGAGAAAGTAGAATGCACCTGCCAACAAGTATACAGATCTTTTTTGCATGGGGTTGGCAGGATAGGTAGGAGGAGGAGGGAGGGAACATTTTTAGGAATAGTTAGTGAAAGGCTTGAATTCTTCTGTAACTTAGAACTTACACATGGCACTAGGGTGTTTGCTGACCTTCTGAAATGCTATTGCCATAGCTGCAAGTTGTCATCTAAACACACCTACAGCCATTCACATGTGCACATGTTGTATGACAGCATCATATGTACAGAACTGATATAGAGATGAAAGGTTTTAATGCATTCTGTTTCCTCAAACACATTTGAAAAAAGTATGCAACAATACTCTCATGCCTTTTAATTGCAATCAGTGTCAAGGTTGTAAAATAATTTATTGTTCTTTTGTTCTTCTGAATATTCTTTTGTGATTCATATAGTGTTGGGGCTTTTTAATCCGATCATTGATTCTTTCCTAAACATGGGAAGCATCTAAAGCAGTGAATTTTAACCCTACTGAGACCAGGGCCTTTAAATTCTTGCAAAATTCTCCATACCTCAACAGTATAGAAAAAAGTTTATACTTACAAAATAAAAGTATGGAAATGCAAATAGCTGTCAACATTTTAGAAAACCTCACAGGGTCACTTTTTTTCGCTTTGGTTTTTGCAAGTCATTGTAGGCTTCGAGTGTACTTTAATTAGGGGGTGGGGCATTCATGTAAAATGGGTGTGGTTTCACAAGAGGCATATTGTTAACCTTATGTCATGCTTTATTTAGGCATATTTAAAAGATCTGTAGTTATTGGCTAAATAAATACAACATTAAACAAATAAAAAGTATGCAGTGCAGGGCAGTAAGAAATGGCAGTGCAGAGCTATGGAGTGTAGCAGCAGGGTGGTCAGTGAGCAGTATGTAGTGGCAGGGAGGTAAGTGTGTAGTGTGCAGTGGCAGGGTGGTCAGTGAGCAGTATGTATTGGCAGGGTGATTAGTGAGCAGTGTGTAGTGGCTGGGTGATTAGTGAGCAGTATGTAGGGGCAGGGTGGTCAGTGAGCAGTATGTAGTGGCAGGGTGATCAATGAGCAGTATGTAGTAGCAGGGTGGTCAGTGAGCAGTATGTAGTAGCAGGGTAGTCAGTGAGCAATTTATAGTGGCAGGGAAATCAGGGAGCTGTATGTAGAGGGAGGCTACAGCAGTATGTCGTGGCAGGGCAGGTAGTGAACAGTATGTAGTGGCAGGGCAGTCAGGGAGCAGTATGTAGAGGGAGGCTACAGCAGTATGTAGGGGCAGGGCAGGCAGTGAACAGTATGTAGTGGCAGGGCAGTGAGTGAGCAGTATGTAGTGGCAGGATGGTCAATGAGCAGTATGTAGTGGCATGGTGATCAGTGAGCAGAATGTAGTAGCAGGGTGGTCAGTGAGTGGTATGTAGTGGCAGGGCAGTCGGGTAACAGTATGTAGAGGGAGGCTAAAGCAGTATGTAGTGGCAGGGCAATCAGGGAGCAGTATGTAGTGGAAGGGCAGTCAGGGAGCAGTATGTAGAGGGAGGCTACAGCAGTATGTAGTGGCAGGGTGGGAAGAGAACAGTATGTAGTGGCAGGGCAGTCAGGGAGCAGTATGTAGTGGCAGGGTGGTCAGTGAGCAGTATGTAGTCGCAGGGTGAACAGTGAGCAGTATGTAGTAGCAGGGTGGTCAGTGAGCAGTATGTAGTAGCAGGGTCGTCAGTGAGCAGTATGTAGTGGCAGGGAAATCAGGGAGCTGTATGTAGAGGGAGGCTACAGCAGTATGTCGTGGCAGGGCAGGCAGTGAACAGTATTTAGTGGCAGGGCAGTCAGGGAGCAGTATGTAGAGGCAGGCTACAGCAGTATGTAGGGGCAGGGCAGGCAGTGAACAGTATGTAGTGGCAGGGCAGTCAGGGAGCAGTATGTAGTGGCAGGATGGTCAATGAGCAGTATGTAGTGGCATGGTGATCAGTGAGCAGAATGTAGTAGCAGGGTGGTCAGTGAGTGGTATGTAGTGGCAGGGCAGTCGGGTAACAGTATGTAGAGGGAGGCTAAAGCAGTATGTAGTGGCAGGGCAATCAGGGAGCAGTATGTAGTGGAAGGGCAGTCAGGGAGCAGTATGTAGAGGGAGGCTACAGCAGTATGTAGTGGCAGGGTGGGAAGAGAACAGTATGTAGTGGCAGGGCAGTCAGGGAGCAGTATGTAGTGGCAGGGTGGTCATTGAGCAGTATGTAGTAGCAGGGTGGTCAGTGAGCAGTATGTAGTAGCAGGGTAGTCAGTGAGTGGTATGTAGTGGCAGGGCAGTCAGGGAGCAGTATCTAGAGGGAGGCTACAGCAGTATGTAATGGCAGGGCAGTCAGGGAGCAGTATGTAGTGGAAGGGCAGTCAGGGAGCAGTATGTAGAGGGAGGGTGGTCAGTGAGCAGTATGTAGTGGCAGGGTGATCAGTGAGCAGTATGTAGTAGCAGGGTGGTCAGCGAGTGGTATGTTGTGGCAGGGCAGTCAGGGAACAGTATGTAGAGGGAGGCTACAGCAGTATGTAGTGGCAGGGCAGTCAGGGAGCAGTATGTCGTGGCAGTGCAGTCAGGGAGCAGTATGTAGAGGGAGGCTACAGCAGTATGTAGTGGCAGAGCAGGCAGTGAACAGTATGTAGTGGCAGGGCAGTCAGGGAGGAGTATGTAGTGGCAGGGTGGTCAGTGAGCAGTATGTAGTGGCAGGGTGATCAGTGAGCAGTATGTAGTAGCAGGGTGGTCAGTGAGTGGTATGTAGTGGCAGGGTAGTCAGGGAGAAGTATGTAGAGGGAGGCTACAGCAGTATGTAGTGGCATGGCAGTCAGGGAGCAGTATGTAGTGGAAGGGCAATAAGGGAGCAGTATGTAGTGGCAGTGTGGTCAGGGAGCAGTATGTAGTGGCAGGGTGATTAGTGAGCAGTATGTAGTGGCAGGGTGGTCAGTGAGTGGTATGTAGTGGCAGGGTGATTAGTGAGCAGTATGTAGTGGCAGGGTGGTCAGTGAGTGGTATGTAGTGGCAGGGCAGTCAGGGAGAAGTATGTAGAGGGAGGCCACAGCAGTATGTAGTGGCAGGGCAGTCAGAGAGCAGTATGTAGTGGAAGGGCAATCAGGGAGCAGTATGTAGTGGCAGTGTGGTCAGGGAGCAGTATGTAGTGGCAGGGTGATTAGTGAGCAGTATGTAGTGGCAGGGTGGTCAGTGAGCAGTATATAATGTCAGGCTCGATCGTGTGTCAGCAGTATGTTTTTGTCAGGTATAGCAGAAAAAAAATGGTTCAAGGTGCGCATCTACCGGGGTGTTGTCTCTCCCTCACACACGATCGAGCCTGACATCACTCTAAACCTTCATTGGAGCCGTCTGCATCTTATTTGCCCGGACCGCGATATTATATCTTACATCTGGTTTATGTGCAAGCCCATTTATGATCCGGTAAGACACTTTCAGATTGGTGGTGGATCTCACTGGCCCCTGTTTGCTGACACTATCTAGGCATACCCTGATGTCCTAAATATAAAGCAGTTTATATTTAATCTTCGGTAAGAAGTACCCGCACAAGCTTTACACTCTTGGTGTTCCCTTTTATTTTTTATGGTGAAGGTGGTACACTTTTCATTTGTGAGTGCACCTTTCTTATTCACCCATATTTTTTGTTTGTTTGATTTTACGCTATGGCGTTTGTTTTTGTTTTTACTTTATGAATTCCAACGCAATATGGTCCTCTGAGAATCTTCACTGCAATTCTTAAGAGGCATCCAGGCTCTCATCCTCATTAGGATATCCTGATTTCTTTTGGCACCATTTACACTGTGTTTTGGTAAGCATACTACCATAGGGGATTCCAGTGAGGACATCTCTATTTATCATCTGTTTATCATTATTATGGACACTTATATGGACATTTAATTTAGTTCATTTTTGTCACATTTTCAGCACGACTTATTATATATTTATTCAACACAGAGATTAGCTGAGGAGGACCGGAGAGATGTCACTTCCGGTTCCAGTCTGATGTAAACAAAGCCATTTCTTCTTTAAAAGCATTAAATAAATGTTTTTTTTTTATTTTTTTTATCAAATGCTTTCCATTGAAGGGGAGAGATTTGGGGATGATATAGTTAGGATATCATATCGCTACACCAATGGTAAAGGTAGGCGGATTGTAGAGGCAAGAGCTTTTCAGGAGGAATGCAAATGAGCAAAGCTTTGGTTTTCAAAGTATTCATTTTATACCCCCACGAGCTTGCTAAATTCACCCAACATACATTGAAAATTAGGTAGAGTAACATTGGGATCAGCAAGATTTTTTCTGCAAATACAGACAACTTATATTCCCTCTGCTTGATCCCATGGATGTTTGCGTCAGAGCATATTACTTCTGCAAGGGACTCTAAACATAGTATAAACAGTAGAGGGATAGCGAATACCCCTGACACATGCTGTTATACATGGGGAATGTATCAGCCATAGCATAGGGCATCCTAACCTGGGACAAGAGTGAGATATATAAGGCTTGTATTACTTTAATTAAAAAAAAAAACAGTTGTAACCCAAAAAAAGTAATGTAGAGAACATGTACGGTAACCCTAACCTATCAATGTTTTTTGTGATTGGCTAGACTTAGCAATAAAGCAGGGGTGTTGGCTTTGTTAACCACTTCAACTAAGTCGATAGTTCACCTGGTATTATTCCGAGCTTGCATAAGTGATCTTTATTCTTAAGCCTGAGGAGCCCCCCTGTCCACACGGGGGTGAGGCAGGTGGTTTTAGAAGCCCAATCTCTCCCATAAGGGTTGCTGGTGTGTGCCTGAGGTAAGTCTAGGTCCCCTAAGGCAGTGGTCCTCAACCCTGGCCTACAGGGCCCACTAACTGGCCAGATTTGCAAGATAACTGAAATACATCCCACGTGATATCATTTGCTGCTCAGTGATTGCAGTACTCTAGTCTGCATCTCCCCAAGGTAATACTTAAAATCTGGCCTGTTAGTGGGCCCTGAGGACCGGAGTTGAGGACCACTGCCCTAAGGTGTTTATCACTCTGTGCAGCTGATTGGGAGGCAGAGAAAGTAGACCCATGGCAGAGCTTCAGCTTCACACATCTGCCATAATGGCCTACTACGCATGAGTTCTTGGAAACATATTTACAAATATGACTCTATAAGCAGCTTCTATAGCTTTGAAAAGATGGCAGTGTGAAAGTAATTGAATGCAAGCGACTGCTAACTAACCCAAATTCAGGTTTTGCAAACCTCTGTTTTAATATATCCAGCCAGATATAAAAAAAGAAAATAAAAAAAAAAAATCACATTTTAATCCAGAGCTTTGACAGCCTGCTGGAAATCCTGAGGGTTGATCTGGAGCTGCAGGATACCTCCTATTGGAAGGCAATTTCACCAAAAGAGGGTCTCTTTGCCATCCTCTGTAATCCTGATGGGACACATGCCTGATACCTAGAACTATCCTGATCAAAGGGATTTAATTAAACGCGTTTGACTATTCATGTGATGGTCAACTGGATCTGGTAAGAGGCTCATCTATGTGGTGTCACTCGGTGGTGGATGCACAAGAAATTGGGAGTTTAGGGACACTCGTATGTTAAATGGAATGAGGATTTAGCTTTTGAACTTTATTGCATATGTACACTTTTAGAGCCTTTGCTGATCAGTTCTTATGGACTAACTTTATCATATTTGCACAACTTTTTCACTTTCTTTGTACTTAATGTTTAGATGTATCACTGCATCATTAAATCATTTTTGATTTAGCACTACTTTTTTGTTATTTATAATTTTAGCTGTTGGTGTCACGATTGCTTGAGTGGCTGCTTTATCATTTATCTAGCACTATATGCCCCAGCACAGATTTCTATATATATTTTTTGAGTGGGAAAGTAAAGCCTAGTACACACGATGAGATTATTGGACAAATTTGCATGCTAGTCTCCATATTGAAAACAAATAGGTTACTAAAGTACTAAAATTATTGTACGACAGAATAAAAATCCTGAAGTGATGTCATGTATTTGTTTTGTATTTTCGGAATAAACTGTACTGATTGAACTAAAATCGTATGATCTGGTATTGTACTAAGAAAATTTTTGTGTTTGTCCCTTCAGAAAAGTTTGGACGAAAGCTGTGTACTAACGATAAGATTATCGTACGATCGCTTTGAAAGTGGTATTAGTTTGTACGATATTCTGATCGCGTGTGGCTTAGGGGTAAGAAGTGCATTAACATACATTACAGAACCCAAGCCCTGATATCTTTAAGGCCTTGTTAGGACAGACTGCGTTCAAATCTGATTTACAACTTATAATTACTCTTTGACCCCCTCCTTAACCTGACATAGCAGAGGAGAGCTTGGTAGGATTTTTAGGTAGGTAAAAAGCACCTAAAAAGGTTAGTGCATAGGACAGAAGTTTTCAACTATGACAGCTGGCACCAGTACAAGGAAAAGGTCATTTCAAATTTGAAAGGACCGTAACTAGTGCTATTTTTGTTTTGTAAATTTTTACCTAAATTTAGTCTTTAAAGCTACATGTTGAACCCCTAACACTAAAATAAACAGATACAAGTACATACCTTAAATGCTGAAAGTATTGATGCTGAAATTGTGCCCAGTATTTGGAAAAGAAGGGGTTTGGATCTCGGTGGAATCCTGTAGTAGTTTCTGCCACCGTCCCTGGAGTTATGTTTGTGGTTTTTGGTGCCTCAAGCCAGATTTGGGACTTTATGGGCAGGAGTAAGTAGATATTGATAGTTTAAAAAAAAAAAAAAAAAAACAATTTATTGAAAAGAAAAAGTAATAAATAAAGGTATTATTACAAACATATATAGGTGAATGGGTGAAGGCCCATTGTGTGAGAGTGACGAAAATATAGAAGGTGGGTTACAGGTTACACTTAGAAGCAGAATAAGATCCTGTAGCATCCTGAAATCACGGGGAAGGCATACTCATATGAAGTGGACACAAAACATGTATGTAAGATATTTATTATATTGCATAATTCTTGAATGAATTTATGCGAAGATGTATCATTTATACTATACCCTGTTACCCATAGAATTGGTGATACATCCTTGAAAAGAGAATTGTACGGCCGAAACGCGTCAGAACCGATTGGGCACCCCCTCTGAACCCAGTTTCTGTCCAAGATACACGGAAAACAGCAGAGCAGGAAATATCCTAACCAATGTCACCAATACTCACCTGTAACCCACCTTCTATATTTTCGTCACTCTCACACAATGGGCCTTCACCCATTCACCTATATATATTTGTAATAATACCTTTATTTATTACTTTTTCTTTTCAATAAATTATTATTTTTTTTTTTTTTAAACTATCAATATCTACTTACTCCTGCCCATAAAGTCTCAAATCTGGCTTGAGGCACCAAAAACCACAAAAAAATAAAAAAAATAAAAAAATTGTGCCCAGTAACATGCATGATCATGATCCCCCTCCATTATAAGCTCACAACTTCACTTCTACACATAACTAGGTGACCAGTGAGTGAGCAGCCTTTCTTATCACCCATATGTGAGAATGTAATGCTCTCATCTCTATCAATGGCTTTCATTTGGATGTCCGGATATGTGGGTGTTCAGAAATGACTTTACAGTGGCATATCAATAGAACAAGCAGAGATAATAAACCCTTCCTGGCTATATCGGAAGCTTGGAAATATCTTTGACCTTCGTAAAAAACAACCTTTAACACTCTCATCTTTATTGAACTGACGGAAGCATTGCCATGTTGTTAAATTTATATGTGTCATGTGTGAGTATATTGGTTGTAATTAATTTGGAACAATTTGGGACCTTAGGTTGTATTGAGACTAGCATCTAGTCAGGGCCAAAACCCCCATCCACATAATCTTCATCTCTAATCAGCTTATTGACCTTTTACCCATATAAAAGAAAATGTTATTGATTGCTCTTTTTTTATACACCAAGTTGTAATTTAGATTTAAAGGCCCATTTTATTTATTTTTGTTAATTTATGCAGTGACAGATTTCCACACGTCTTTAAAGATTACACATAGCTTTTACCATCATTCACTGCCACCAAAAGAGTTTACAATCTAATGTCAAATTTTACAGCTTAGTGGGTTAGCACTTCTGGCATGCGGCACCAAGGTCCTTGGCGTGAAGCCCAATTGGGACATTGCCTGCATGGAGTTTGCATGGTCTTCCTGTGCCTGTGGGTACTCCAGTTTCCTTCCACACTCCAAAGACATGCTGGTAGGTTACTTGGCTCCTCTCCAAATTGGCCCTTGTATGTGTATGTATGAATGTATGCTAGCTAGGGACCTTAGATTGTAAGCGCCCGGAGATCAGGGACTGATGTGAATGTACCAGATATAAAGCCCTGCGCAAATTGTCAGCGCTATATAAATACTTATGTAGCGCACCCCCTAAGGAGCCGCAAGTAGAAAGGGATCCCCCACCCTGCACAGCCAGACAAACTACACCTAAACTTGGATAGGGGTTGGCATATTATGGGATGCCTACTTGATCAAAGCAATAGAAATCTTCAGGGATAACACTATACACTGGCACACAGCTTGATTGCAGAACTATAACTTCCAGGACCAGCTAAAACACTGTTGGGGGATCTGACAAAAGCAAAAGCCCTTTACAGGCAGGGACCGTGGGCTCCTTGTTTGTGTAGAATAGTCCCAGTGCCCAGCTGTCCTTCTGTGGCTACTGATACCAGTCCAGCACCACCTCTTCAGGCACTGCCAGCCCACCTGGCTGCAGCTGTCCCTTTCACTAGCCCTTCTGGCTACTTTTCCACAGTCCTCCAAGACTGACTCTGCATCCATCCTAGACTGCTCTCTCCCAGTGCTCTCAGGCATGCTTCCCAGTCCTCTCTCGACTGTAACACTCTGCAGCTCAACTGGCTGTCTTCCTCCCTGGAGAATTACCCAGCAGTGTTCTCCTGCAGTCCTTCTCCTGCTCCCGTGCCTCTGGTCTGGACACTACTGTGTGTCATAAAGAGGGTACCTTCCGCACCCTAGCCCAGGCCCGAGGTCATCCCCCCCAAGAGTATTTTAGGGGGCCTGCCCCCTGCGAACTCCCATTCTTCTGAAAGTTTCCAGAAAGTTCCAGAAGTAGGGGGAGGTCTCAAAGATGCTGCCTGTGAGTCATCCAGCCCTCCCACAGTCACTCAAACCTTATCCCAGGAAAACACGGGCTTGGTTGCTAGCCGAGCCTGAGCAATTTACCTACACTACAGAAAAAATCTATTCTAGCACACTAGAGGGTTCTACACTTATAATAGATAACTTGGGTGGAAGCCATTTAACCTACTGAAATTTTTTTATGTGAAAGGAAACTAGACCAGTCAGATTCAAACACAGAACACACAAACTCCACGCAGACAGTGTTTCTGCCAGGAACAAAATCCAGACCACCATTTGCAAAGTTTCAGTGCTAAATTGTGTTATTTGTATGCACTGAATCATATGTGATTAATTTACCTATGGTAAGTGTCTATTATACAGTATATATAAATATTTGTACTGTAATATGTTCAAACCTTTTTTTTAAAGAATAAACAACAATTTGCTACCAGCATGAATTATTGGTATGCAAGCTGTTTTTATATCAGTATAGAAGGTAGCACACAGTTTAATGAGCTGTGGTTTAGATAACTATTATCTCACAGTTCCCATTGCATAACAACTCTCTATCAACAGACTGTGGAGGGTGCAAGAGGGAGGTATGTTACCAACTATGTCAATATGTGCAAATCATAAAAAAACATGACAGATAAAGGGGGGGGGGGGACTTATCAAAACTGGAGCAGACATAATCTGGAACAGCTGTACCAAACAGCTTCTAGCTTTACTTTTCAAAGCTTAACTGTACACGCTTTTAATGAATTAATTTGCTGATTTTGTGACCACATATACTTTATTATCACATCCACAATTGTTAAAGTGTTACTAAACCCACACCAGTACAATCAGTCTGTGTTGTCTATGCAGTAAAGCATGCTTCTTATACTCTCTGTGGAATCTTGGGGGTTAATCATCTGCATTGTGTAAAAAGGCTGTTTGATCCTGTCTTCTCTGATCCTCCCCTTCTTCCACTGTCCCCAATCCATCTACTGACAGTACAGTGCCTTAGGGGCACTCTGCACATGCTCAGTTTGGTGTGTATTGCTAGAGAGTTTTTTTTTCTTCTTGGGAGGGTGCATGTGATCAGCACAGAGCCAATCAGCACTGTCCAGACAAAGGGTCAGGGGTCATGCAGCATCATAGGACAGTCAGAGGAGAATGAAAACTTCTTTGAGCTTTAACCAGACACTGATAGAAGTCACAAGATTGCTATATATTTGCATTTGCATTTCCATGCCCTGTGTACTGAATGAAGGGTCCTGGGTTTAGTAACAGGATCACTCATAGGTAACATTGAAACCATGATCAAAGAACGCTCTATGGTTAATGAAAGCGCAATTCACACAGAAATATTTTTCCTTCTACACAGCCAGGAGATACTCTTGTAATCTTGTCAGCTATATAAATAGTACCCATATTCTGTTTGACACGATGTGTCTTACATGCTGGTATAACAAGGCATGAAGCATAATGTACCTCAGTGTTTCCTTTTACAGTACAACCTTGAACATTACAACTGTCATTACGGTATGTGTGCACTCAAAACTTTAGAGAAACTCCAGTGAACCAACTAAAGAATGTAGCTAAGTATAATTTTCATAAACTCCAAGGAAGACCTTATTTCTGGAAAGTAGCCACGTACAAAATGAAGACTTTTTATTTCTCTCAATATGTTGCTGGGAAATTAAGAGACTTCAGCTAACTTTTTATAATTTTGGAGAATCAATGGGGAAGGCAAAATTAGGTGGTTGTAGGTGGCTTGGTGCAATGGGCCTTAAAAGAGAACTTTGGCCAAAGCTCTTTGGTCATATGTTTTCTGTGGGTCCCCAGAGTGCACTTGCTCCTGTAACCCAGATACAACTGACAGCTGGCTAAAGTCTGCTGTTGGCTGATGTCACAGAGCTGCCCCAGACTCTGGAGAAATCCCAACAATAATGCTGAGATCCTCCCAGATGCCTTACAAGCAGCTGGCTCAGCCTCTCAGCACACTGTTAAGAGCCAGAGTCAGCCGCTCTTGCCCCTTCCACAGCCCGGCACTTTTGGCGATTTGCGGTAAAGTGCACAAGCTCATCAATATGCTTGTCCTTCACTGTCCAGTCACAGGCTGGGGGTGGGACAAGACCTAGTTGCACTGTTTGGCTGCAGTAGAATAAAGTCAGGTCTTCAGGCAGGCTGGACTTTGTGGAAGAGCTGTTTAAACCTCAGGAAGGAACAGACAAAAAAAAAAAAAAATGAATCCTTTGGCAGGTAAAACAGCTCTTATATATTTGTGGTTGTCTATTTAATAGCCCGGTAAAGACTGAGCATAGAAGAAGATCATCAAACTGGCAGTGGAGCAAATATTTCATAACCTACAATTCCAGGACTATTGTTGACACTGTAATGCAGCCTGGAGCTGTAGTAAAATTCCCCAGAGGACAACAGACAGGAAGAAGCTCCAGTTTAGGGACCCACTATGAATCGAGCTTCATAGGCTTAATGCTGGGGAACTTTTCTCCCTTCCCTTTATAAGCAGAGGTTAGTACCTCTCCCCTGGGTGGGACAAGCTTAGTCCCTTATAATCTAGGACTAGCAGAGCTTGGGACTGAGGTTGATGGGAAGAGGTTGCCTATAGAACACTATCATGTAGAGTGGCAGTCCAAAGAAGGAATCTTCGGGGTAGGTCCGATATAGGTCCTATTGGAGAATGCATCTAAAAGGACCTACAGTGAGGAACTGGAAGTGCTGGTCAAGATCTCCAAGTTAAAAATGAACTGTACAGTGTTTCTGATGTCGGGTGCCAATTGGCAGTAGCGAAATTGTGTTGGAAAAAATGATGCACTTTGTTCCAGGTAAAGTAAAACATTATAAAGGCTGATCGTGTGGACATTCCTTTATTTCATGAGTTGGGCCTGAGTAAGCAAGATGTTGGAGTTCCTTCATAATACAGAGTATGGTACCCTATTCCATTCTGTTACAGAAGTGCCCTTGGCCAGCATGACCATTACTGGTGGTGAATCAGGCCCTGCTAACGCCTTTATTTCCTAAAAGATAGAAGGATTGGCCTCTAAGGTTTTCCAACAACCTGAAAAAACTGTGTGATAATGAGCGCTTCCACTGAATTGTTTCTGTAGTTGCTAGTTTTTGTTTCTTTTTACCAAAAGATACTGCTCTTAAAGGTGTAATTTTCTTCTGCACATCTACAGGTTAATAAAACACATTTTACAATACAACAATACAAAGGTATATCACATGTTACAAGCATTATGAATTAAGGGAAAGATTAGCAGAGATTAGGCAGAGCCATGCAATTGCAGCCAGTGACCTGGATTTAGAATTCTAGTTCAATGGAATTTTCAGAATTCCATATTGTACATTCCTGTATTTGCCTGTGTAGCCTTGGCTACTGTGTACAGCTGGGGAATTAAGGACACAGCCTTCATCTGATTTACTGCAGGATTTCGTAAATCTATGATAAAACCACAACCACCGTTAAAAATTAAAAGCTGGCAAGCAGCCCTTATCTTTCAGTAAATATTTGAACATATTGTGAGACTCAGCAACTATATGCTTTAAAGTGGACCTTTCCATTCCCTGGACATGTCAGCAAAGCTTTACCTTCATGGTCCACTTCATCAGCTACTTCAAACCCTTCCTCCTTTTTCCAAAATGTGCAGCCTAAGCAGACTAAACAGAGATGGTATTGATATGCAAATTCTGACTTTTTATTTAAAAGTCAACAGATAAGCTCTCATCCATAACCAATATTCTTTCCCCTTGGCCGCTGATGTATTGCCCTGCAGAAATCAGTAAGGCTGGCCATACACTATACAATTTTCTTGTTCAACTTTCCTTTAGATTTACCAAAACCATGTAATATAGGGTCAAACCTAAACACTTTCAATTTGTATGCAATCAGGCAGGCCCTTGCACTACATAGTTAAAGGTAAATCTAAAGGAAATTGAATAAGAAAATTGTATAGTGTATGGCCAGCCTAACACGTGACTGTCACAAACAAGGCAAAGGTGTTTTTAGTTTAAAATGCTCACGTATAAGTACTTCTACTTGCTTTAACCACTTAAGCCCCGGAAGATTTTACCCCCTTCCTGACCAGGGCCTATTTTGCGATTCGGCACTGCGTGATTTTAACGGACAATTGCGCGGTCGTGCGACGCTGTACCTAAATGAAATTGACGTCCTTTTTTTCCCCACAAACAGAGCTTTCTTTTGGTGGTATTTGATCACCTGTGCGATGTTTTGATCATGTGCTATAAACAAAAAAAGAGCGACAATTTTGCAAAAATAACAATATTTTTCACATTTTTTTATATGAAATTCCCCCCCAAAAAATGTAAAAATCAAAATTTTTTAACATTTTTGGACAATTTGTTTTCTGCTACATATGTTTGGTAAAAAAAAATCGCAATAAGCATATTTTGATTGGTTTGCACAAAAGTTATTGCGTTTACTAACTAAGGGAAAGATTTCTGTAATTTTTGGTGTTTTTTTAACGAGTAATGGCGGCGATCTGCGATTTTTTTTGCGGGACTGATCGGACCCTTGATTGACATTTTTGACACTTTTGGGGGTACCAGTGACATTACTACAGTAATCAGTGCTATACATATGCACTGTTACTGTAAAAATGACACTGGCAGGGAAGGGGTTAACTTTATTGGAGAGGCAGGGGTTAAATGTGTCCCTAGGGGCATGCTTCTTACTGTAAAGGGGCGTGGCTTTTCATGTAACTACAGAGACATACGATCCTAAATAGCAGGATCGTATGATCTCTGCAGTTACACAGGGGAGAATGACAGGGGGCTGTGTTTACATCAGCCGCCTGCCTTTCTCCCTCTGCAGCGGATGATCGCGAGTGACCGGCGGACATTCGAGCCGCCGGTCACTCGTGCTGGAGTGTCACTTTGCCCAGGAGGGGCTGACCGCCGCAGTATATGTACTTGCGGCGGTCGGCAGGTGGTTAATTACCTTTCCTTGGATTCAACATTGATCATTTTTCAAAATACTTCTATTATTCACCATGATGTGTATCAATTGCCATTTAGTAACTGCTTGCAAAGTGCAAAACCAGCAAGTTTTTTTTTTTTTTTATGATACTGAAACGTCTAGAAGGAAGGCATTTTCATTATCTTTCACAGCACTTTACAGAGAACACAATTTATCAAAGAATAATTTAACACTTCTCATGGTCTAATATCCCAACCACAGTCATATACACAGCTGGGCCAAGAAGGGTGGGAGCCATTGAACCTTGCAGTATGTTTTAATAACATTGAAAGAAAGGCATGTAAACACAGAAGGAACATCGAAACTCCAGGCAGATAAAGTCCAAGGTGGGAATGAAACGCAACGCTCCAGAGCTGCATGGCGAGGGTGGGAGAATATCTCCTCTGTTTCCTTAGGAAATCAGCAAACACTTTCCCAATGTATCTTTGAGCGTCACAGTCTCCAGTGTTCTCTGTTTGCTTTGCGTTTTTATGTTTCTGCGTATCATATAAAACTTTTAATTGTGGGCATTTCTCCATGAGTATGTTTTTCTATCAATATATTTTAAAGGAGCAGGCCTTAATGTTTATGCTGGACAAAAGCCATGGGCAGTCAGGAAATAGCAGTTGATAGGATGGATAGATTACTGTTTAGGCAAAATTAATTTAGCTAGATAATTTTAGTCTTTATATGAGCTTGTCCATGAGTTTGAAAAATAAGTGGCTATGAAAGCAAAATAAATGCAGTGAATAGCATTCCGGGCTTATATCTAGATGAATTATTTTGGATGGTTTCCAAATCTTTCCATGTTAGAATGTTTATATTTTATGAACATTTCACACTGTTTTTCTGATAGAGAATATCATTTTAACAGTTATGTATGCCAGATATACTGTTACAACGTTCTTATTTACATCACCATTGCTACCAATAAAAAAATACAGCACTACAGTAACATGGGACTTTTCTGGAAACTGAAGGGGTGGAGAACAGGACGTTTGTGTGATAGCAACCACTTCGTTTTTTAGATTTAATTCTGTTGCTTGCCATGGTAAAATGGAACATGGAACATGGCTGTCATATATCTGATAGGAGGTCATGATGATGAGGGCAGTCTCTCTTGTATCTCCTGCCTATGCACCCCTAAAAGTGAGCTAGAGGGTGCAAAGGGACTGGAGGAACATGAGTGCCAGAGGATGTAGCTTGCAGAACCCAAAAATAAAATTGGCATCCGGGAAGATCCAGTGGAAGGTGCAAGAAGGAGTGTAAGGTGAGGAGTCAGCCGAGGTCAGCAACGAGCAGGCAATGTAGTAAACAATCAGAAGTCAAATTAAGATCAGGAGAAAAACTGAGGTCAGAAACTTGTTGAACAAAGGTACAGAGGAGGATCCAAAATCAGGTCAGGAGAAAGGGGGGTCGATAGCATTAAGTATATGCAGAACACAAGTCAGGAAACCAGGAACATGGTGAACACTGACATTGAGCATGAGTCCACCTGGACATCATTCATCCAAAGGTACATGCATGCACAGATTTCTGAGCCAGCTGGTTAACAGAAATTCCCTGCTAGTGCCTGGTAACTATAACTATAAGCAAATCTTAACCTTTTCGGAAGTCTTTATACATTAGACTTATATGTTAAGGCTGTACTAATGCAGTACAAAAATAATTGATTAGCACAACAGCTGTATATTGCTAGTGATGGAAGGATGGTTACCAGTCTGTCTAGGTATGCTAGAGATGCAAGAATAAATAGCAAAGAAAAAGAAGATGTAATAATGCCCGTAGTTTAGCAATGAGAACAATGGGGAGGGGGGAATATATGGCTGTCCTTGGATGAGATGCTGCAGCAAAAGGACCAACTGTTACACTTGGCAGAAGTTGACAGTGGCACAATACTTTTATACTTCCTTGTCTGCCTTAGGAATGTGAATATTTGGGCCTGTGCACTATAATCAACTCCTCTAACTGCAAGAGGCACTTAGTATCACCCCATTGGTAATGTTTAATATTAATGTTTAACAGGCCATGTATGGCCACCGTGTGTTAACTGACTTATTTTATATACCACTTATAACTTATATCTCTATGCACATGTAAGGTTATAATAAATGCTACCTGTAGAAATGGGGGTCTACTTACTACCCAACATGCAAATATTATTCAATATCCATAATACATAAGACTTCAGAGAAAATGGAAATGCTGCAGGAAATGGTTAGAGATGGGGGGGACATGCAACAGGAGTGATCAGAAGCTGAGGACATGCTACAGGAGGGGTTAGAGGTTTAATAAACAAAGAGAATTTTTTTTTTCCAAATTGCATTCACTCTTTGCAATTGCAATTTTCACTAAGCTTTACAAATGAGGTAAAGTCCTGTGCCTTTAGTTAAATATACTGATTTGCATATAGAAATCCTATAATAATTTGCTTTCGTCATATTTGTTATGTTAGAATGATTCGTTTTCAGAATTCATTTTGTATATTCAGATTTGTTTTGGATATTCAGTGTTCCAAATCGATTCATATTTTCGGAAGTTATTTTAAAAGATTGTCCTATTATTCGTTTTAATGTGTTAATTTGTTATTTTGTGCATCCAATAGTAACGAATGGAACAAAATAATTAGGGATTTATTCATTATGTTATGATTCAGAGATTCTGATGGATCCACCTCCATCCAACCCAAACACAATAAGTAGAAATTCTCTTATTTTACTTTTATATCGCTTTATGCCCTCCTTCCCCCTCCTCTTCTAATAATGGCACTTTTTTAGGGGGGGGGGGGGAGCAGGTACCTGGTTTTACATAGTTACATAGTTACATACATAGTTACATAGTAGGTGAGGTTGAATAAAGACAATAGTCTATCCAGTTCAACCTGTGTAGGTGTGTGTGGACGTATTCATTTCTCATACCCCTGAATGTTTTGATCCTTGAGATGTACGTCCAAGAGTCTTTTAGTAGCCATACTCCTCGCAGTTACTACCATTTGTGGCAGGGAATTCCACAGTCTTGTAGCCCTTACAGTAAAGAACCCCCTGCGTAGCATGAGGTTAAATCTCTTCTCCTCTAAACGCATTGTATGACCTCGTGTCCTCATGCATTCCTGGCGACTGAATAGTTTTTTCTATACTCTGATCACCGTTGAGGTATTTGTAAATCGCATCATGTCCCCTCTCACGCGTCTCTTATTCTCAGGGAGAATAAATCTAGTGCTTCTAAACGCTCTTCGTAATTAAGGTCCTCTAATCCCCTAATAAGTTTTGTTGCCCTTCTCTGTACTCTCTCAAGCTCCAATACATCCCTTCTGAGGACTGGCGACCAGAACTGGACAGAATACTCCAGATGTGGTCAGATTATAGTTTTATCTCTGGAATACATCCCCTTCCTTATGCATGCCAAAATTCTGCCGGCTTTGGCAGCTGCAGCTTGACATTGCATGCTCTTGCCTAATATATCTTCCACTAAGACCCCAAGATCTTTCTCCATTTTTGATACCCCCAGAGGTTCCCCCCTAGCTTGTATCTTGCTTTTATGTTATTGGTCCCTAAGTGCAAAACCTTGCACTTATCCACATTAAACCTCATTTGCCATGTAGTTGCCCACTCTGTTTTTTGTTCAGGTCATTCTGTAAGATTTCTGCCTCACGATGTGAAGTTATTGCCCTGCTCAATTTTGCGTCATCTGCAAAAACTGAGATCGAGCTATTGATCCCGTCCTCAATGCTTTTTATGAATAAATTGAACAAAATTGGTCCCAGAACTGAGCCTTGGGGGACCCCACTTACCACCCCAGACCAGTCCAAGTATGCGTTGTTTGTTACCACCCTTTGGACACGCCCCTTTAACCAGTTCCGTATCCAAGAGCAAACCTTGTGGTCGATGCCTGTCGCCCTTAATTTATAAATCAAGCGTTTGTGGGGAACTGTATCAAACACCTTAGCAAAATCCAGGTACACCACATCCACTGGTCTCCCATTGTCTAGCTCACAACTAACCTCCTCGTAGAATGTTTTGACAGGTACTTGCTCCCATTTCCAGTTGTATTGCCACGGTGATCCACCAAAAGTTCTCCTCACCCTCGCAACCTTTTGGGACAAGTCATAGGTCCCAGAAGGCTGCAGAACCATTGACAAATGGCTGTGAAGCCGCAAGGAATTGCAGCTGGCTGCCCACAGTAAACATGCCGGTGCTGGGGACCCGAAGACCTGCAAAGAATTAGGTTAAGGTGAGCACAGCAATGGACCCCTGGATAGGTAAATGTTCTTTTAATAAAAGACAACCAGCTGCAGTATTTGTAGCTGTTAACCTTTAATTTTGTTCAAAAAAGCTGAAGAACCACTTTAAGGGAAGCCTCAGATGCTCTTCTCATTGGTCAGCACAGTCACATAGGCATGCTGATCAACGAGTGCTTGACATTACAAGCATTATGGTAGATATACATTCTAGAACTGTGTATTGCGGTGTGCGGTGAATGGACTGCTACATCGGCAGCACGGGACATCATGACTACTATATGAAGTCTGGAGGGGTGGCTAGGATATTTCACCTTTTATTAGTTCACCTTTATATTGTTATGTGAAATGGTGAACTTACCCTTAAAAAAAAACATTTTAGGTGCTTACAATCCTCTACTTGACAAATGGCCACTGCCCCCACCTCTAACTGGCCTTTGCAGCAAGGAGCACATTGAAGGATGACGCATGACAAATAAAACCAAAGGAAATTCCCAGCTCAACTTACCAACCAGCCTGCAACCAATTGAATTATCCTGTCTAACAGTATGCGTTAAAATAAGGGGTTTAGTATGCACACATTTGCAAATACAAGCGTAAGCGGCACAGCCACTTCACGGCCCCCACATATTATCTGCAGTCCTAACTCTATAAGTATTTCCATAGTAGAAGCATATGCATAATAATGAATAGACAGGGGGCAGGTGAACCTGGAGGAAGCCCATCCCTCCTTAAAGGCACAGGGGAGCAATGGACTCCCAGAATATGGCACAATGGCAGCAAAGGTGTCCAGTGTGTCCACTCACCAGTATTCAAACAGTGCAAACAAATGGCCACTGCCCCAACCTATAACTAGCCTTCGGAGAAAGGAGCTCATGGAAGAGTGATGCATGTCAAACAAAACCAAAGAAGTTCCCAGCTCAACTTACCAACCAGCCTGCAACCAACCAAATTATCCTGTCTAACAATATCTTTACTTGACCAGGATTGTCTCTGCCATTGGCTAAACTCTTTAAAAAAAAAAAAAAAAGTTTACAATAATTTGCAGATTCAGGTTATAAGTATGCAATGCCTAGAGTAAAAATGGACCTATAAATTAGGTACATACAGACTGTGTTAATGCTTACGGCACAATCATTTTGAAGGAGGCCCTTTAAGTGAAGGGCTCAGATCCAGTGCTGGGACAAGTTCATCTAGAGCCAAGGGTGAACATGCCAAACTGCAGCGCCCCCCCCCAAGATGCATAATTATTATGTTTTAGCAAAAAGAACCCCGCCCCCCCCCCCAAAAAAAAATTGAGCACTATCCTCCATGCTTACTCCCTAATTCCCCCTTCTTCAAGTACAAATCCGCCTCTGTGCTGATACCCCCCCCTTCCAGCACAAATCTTCCCCCCCATTTACCAAATCCCCCAAGCACAAATGTCCCCCCCCCATAAAATCACCACTCCTAGCACAAGTCCTCCCCCCCAAAAAATTGTCCCTGCCTAGCACAAATACCCCCTGTCATCCCCACTAGCACAAATCTCTCCCCCCCTCCCCGAAAAAAAATTCCCCTCCTAGCACAGTTACCCTCCCCCATATCACCTCTTCTAGCACAAATCCCCTTCCCCATCCCCTCTCCCAACACATATGTCCCTAAATCACCACTCCTAGCACACACCCCAAATTTCCCCTCCTAGAACAATTTTCATCCCTTGACACCCTCCAAATTTCCCTTTTCAACTCAAATCCCCTTGCTCCCAATCTGTTCAAGGCGCCCCCCCCCCACCTCACATGATACCACAGTGCCCAAGGCCGCTGCACCTCCTGCCCACCCCTTGTCCCGGCCCTCAAATCCATTGTGTGGACAGCAGAGACTCCACTAACAGCAAACATGGCTCAGGAGAACGGCCAAATTTACCTTATGACTTTAATTTAAAACCCTGATCAGTATGAACAAGTGGAAAAGGAATTAATTGCTTGCAAATAGAGATGCCTTTTCATGTTTGTTGTCAGTAGTAATGATAATTCTGAAATAAATAACCCCCCTCCCTTTATTTTAACACTGAAATTTTCACCAGGATTCCATAAACCTGTTTCGTAACTAAGGTGACATTTTATCTTTGGAGGGCGAAAGAGTTGTGACAGACAAGGCCAGGTGCTGGGTAATGCTACATTCTGCTGTCCAACTCTTCTGGGAAAGATGGGATGTATATCTTGCTTTACCATGTCTTCCTTAACATATAAAGTCTTTCTGTTCACAGATGAATTTACAATGTAATATTAGAGGAAGGCATGGATTTTTTTTTTTTCATTGCAGGGAACATTTAAGGGCGTGTGAAAACTTGAAATGGCAGCCAAACAGCTTCTCAGAATTTGCTAGTCACTACATTATAAAACTGTGTCAGTAACCTGTGTGATTTATGAAGCTGTTTGACGTTTAACAGCTGCAGTTTATCGATGCTTTCCAACACTGTGACCTAGCTGAGCAGGCCTGCAAAATACTCCACGGATAGCACAGGCAGGTTGATGCAACAATAGTATAGAACACACAGTACATAAAGTATGAGGAATATTTAAGATATTTAAAATTAAAGCACATTAAAAAAAAAACAAAATCTATTGTATTAGAAGTTATAATCGACTAAAAGCATGGCAAAGCTGACATCCCAGTCTGTCAACACACATATAAATGCCAAACTCTATTAGATTTACCAGGACAGACCCACATCTAGGTGTTCTTTCCGGATGATGCCGTGCCCCAGGCTGCTCCTCAAGATCCCAATTAGGGCTCTTAATTGTATTAATAAGGCTCTGTGACGATGTTCACCATCACTGAACCCAACCAAGCTGCAGCGGTTCGTGGGGTCTGAGGTGGTTATGGTGTCTGGTGGAGTGCTTGGAGCCCTCGGGAAGCACTAGGAGCATCCGTCAATGGAGGTACCCGGTCAGGGTGACGGTTGATCCGTTACAGGCTCTATTTGCAGTGACCTACAACTTACCACATTGGATAAATGCCAGTCACCACCAGGGCACATAGAAAACAATTGTTCTGTGTGGTGCCATGAGCTGTGGTAAATTTTAGGATGACCACAGCATACTATGTTACAGTGCAAGTAGAGTTAAGAAGAATAATTACAAGTAAGCGGTGAGATGCGTTGAAACGCGTGAGGGGGAATCCTTCCTGCTGAGTTGTATTCTGACAGTAGGGAGACTTACACTGATCAGTGCCGCCAGCTTTATATAGCTGGTGGCACTGATCGATTGGGAAAAGCACAACAGATCTGCAGATCAAATTTTGTACAACCATCCTGCCCATACATGGTCCAAAATGTGGCTGGTCCCTGCTGAGATGGTAGAAATTTTGATCCATATATGGATAAGATAATATACAAGTCAGATTCTAGACATCCATCTTTTTTTGTAAAGGGATTCAAACCCTGCCACTTTCCTCATTAGAATCCAGCAAGTGCAACAGCTGAATTATAATTATAAAATCACTCCCATTCATATTGCAGATGGACACAGACAAACAAACAGCTATTTCTTCAAAATAACAAAAGGTAGGAGCCTGCAACAAAGTGTGTTAAAATCCCTGCAGTGTATATAGATAACCCAGAGGGGAAGGGTTTTTTCTTAACAAAAGTGGAGTTAGGTTTTCTTGAAGTGTTACTAAATAGACATGGGCCGAACACCTCCCTGTTCGGTTTGCAGCAGTACTCCCGAACATGTATCAACGTAAACATTTTTATTTTTTTTTTTAAAGATTGTTTTTTCAGGAGCAGTGATTTTAACTTTGCCTAAAGTGTAACAATAAAAATGAAAAATCCTTTTAAATATAGTGCCTGGGGGTCTTAGTCTGCCTGTAAAGTGGTGCATCTGTAGCATATATAGAACATGCTGCAGCAAAAACTGACATTTCTAAAGAAAATAAAGCGAGTCAAATCCTATTTAAAATTACTCCCGGTTACAATCGCTATTGATAAAAAAAAATGGAAAAAAACTAAGTGGGGTCCCCTCCCCCAGTCTATACAGGCCTTCAGGTCTGGTATGGATTTTAAGGGAAACCCCATGCCAAAATTAAACAGAAAAAATGGTGTGGGGTCCCTCCCAAATTCCATTCCAGACCCTTATCTGGGTATGCAGCCTAGAAGGTCAGGAAAGGGAGGAAAGGGGGGGGGAGCGAGCACCCCCCCCTCCTTAACAATACCAGGCCACATGCCCTCAACATGTGGAGTGGGTACTTTAGGGCAGGGGGGCTCTGACCCCCGCCCCAAAGCACCTTGTCTTCATGTTGATGGGGACAAGGGCCTCATCCCCACAACCATGGCCGGTGTTTGTGGGGGTCTGCGAGCGGGGAACTTGTCTGAAGGCGCCCAGATCCTGCTCCCCCATGTAAATGAGTATGTAGTAATAAATGAGTAGTACCCCTATCCATTCACCAAAAGTGTACAAAAAAAAGAGACAAGTTTTTGACAAATCCTTTATTAAAAAATAATTCCTCAATGTAAATTCCTCGTCAATTACGCCAGCCGCTGACCCGAGAAAAAACAAAAAATATATATATATACAGTATATGTGCGTAATATAGGTAAGGGTGGGGCCCCCTGGTAACGTCACGGATCGGTGCATGCTGGGCCCTTAGGTATATAAGAACTGTCAAAGCACAGAGGCCTCCTCTTCAGCGGGCGGCCTTTCCAGAAAGTAGATCGTTTATTTATTTTTCCGGGATTTACATCGAGGGACGCTATTTTTCTATTTTTTAATAAAGGATTTGTCAAAAACTTGTCTTCTTTTGTTATTTTTTTTGTACATTTTTTGGTGAATGGGTAGGTGTTCTATGTAACTGATACTCATTCACATAGGGTGCTTGTTGAAGGGGGCTTCCAAATTCCGATAAGCCCCCCGACCGCAAACCCCCACAACCACCGGCCACAGTTGTGGGGATGAGGCCCTTGTCCTCATCAACATGGGGACAAGGTGATTTGGGATGGGGAGGCAGAGTGGCCTGGTATGGTTCAGGAGGGGGGCTGCTCCCTCATCCCTCCCCTTTTCTGACCTGCTGGGCTTCATGCCCAGATAAGGGTCAGGTATAAATTTTGGGGGGGGTGCCAATTATTTTTTTTAATTTTGGTGCGGGGATACCCTTAAAATCAATACCAGACCCGAAGGGGGGGAACCTGACACCATTTTTGTTTTTGTTTGTTTGTTTTATTTTTAAACCGGCACTTTTTTTTTTTTAATTCAGCTGCCAGCTGGGAATCCCATTGACAGCTGATGACTCATCAGTTAAGAAGGCCAAGGCTGGCTTCCTGGCCCCACTCCTTAACAATCAGCTTACACATTAACAATCAAGCTTTGCCCAATCAGGGCACAGAATGCACTGTGCAGTGTGTTCAGCAAACACCTTGCAAATTTGGGCACATGTTCGGCCCAAACTCATGCTTGAACCGTTCGCCCAACACTATTACTAAACCCACAACAGTAAAATCAGTCTGTATATGCAGTAAAGCATACTTGTTATACTCACTGTAGAACCTAAGAGGTTAATTGTCCAAACTGTTTTCTCTGATCCTCCCCTTCTTCCACTGTCCCCAATCCATCTTCTGATAGAACAGAGCCATAGGAGGCACTCTGCACATGCTCAGTTTGGTGTGTATTGCAAGAAAGTGTTTTTTTTTTTTGGGAGGGTGCTTGTGATCCGCGTAGGGCCAATCAGCACTGTCCGGACAGTGGGTCGGGGGTCCTGCAGCCTCATAGGACTGTCAGAGGTGAATGAAAACTCCTCCTACAAGCTTTAGCCAGGCACTGATACAAGCCACAAGACTGCTATATACTGCTGATGAGAAAAGGTATTTAGCAGGTTATATTTACAAAAATAATTGCATTTCCATGTTCTGTGTACTGTGGGAGAGCAGATATAGTGAATGCAGGGTCCTGGGTTTAGTAACACTTTAACTCAATATTTCTATCAGCCTCCTCCAAATCATCAAAGCCCGTTTTTTTGCTGCTGCTGTGGTCCAACTGCCTGTTAGAGTGTAGCTATGTTTGTTCTCCATGGTCCCTAGGAATGTAAGAAGGACATAGCCAACCTCTCTTATTCTCCCCTGAGATGGACTAGGGGCTGTGAAGTATGGGGTGTTTAGTGTGCATAGAGCATAGAGTCCACAACTAATGTGCACTGCTCGTTCCAGAAAAACAGTGATGGGTAAAAGGGGAGGTTCAGGAGCTCACGGAGGATGTTACATGGAGGCAGAAAATTACAGTAAAAACAACTTCATGAAAAATAGATTACAGCGCCATTAAGTAGTGAATTTGTATGGATTTTTTTTTAAGAAAAGGCATATCATTTAGTGTTAACTTTAACTTTGTTTTTTCTATTTTTAATGACAGATTCACTTTAGGCAGGAATCCAGACATCCAGACAATTTCTCTGGTGTCCTCAGACTTTCATCAAAAGGAAGAGGAAAAAGCTGCATCTCAGGTCCCCTAAGCTTAAAACTAATTTAGAATGCACTTACTTGATAAAATGTTGTAACCTTGGTGTATCCCCAGCTCCAAATATTTTATCATGCGACTTCAATAAGACCTTGGAAAGTAATATGTTACATACCTCATTATATTCCTTTGCTCCACATCTGCAATATTTAACCCTCCATCATCACAGCACATGTTTTGCTTTTGCAGTTCGTTACAGAAAGCAGTAAAAGCACACAAAATTAAAACATAAAACTATAGTAAAAAATACATAACATCATATATTAAAAAAGGACGACTCACACACATTAGTATTAAGTATACATGAATAATAATAATAATAATAATAGCGTCTCACTAGTACGGATTTCTATAATAGGATCGCCTCTTACTTTAAATCTAAATTGATAACATTTTTAAAGGTTGCTTGTAGGGCCCTATTTGGGGGTAGTCCTGTCTTGTTGTAGTTAGTGGGGGTGTCCTGTCATTCAAGCTGCCCATACTCGAGAATGTAAGATGTTGTGGGAAGAGTCAAGCTTCTGAAGGAGGAACTTCTGAATAAGGACGAGGATCCACTTTGGGGAGGTGGGGTTGAGTAGAGCAAGATTGGAAGAAGAATAGACTGATTTCTCCAGAAGTATGGAAGAAGACTATTTGCTAGACCACTTGATTTCTAAT
This sequence comes from Pelophylax lessonae, assembly GCF_965119305.1. Taxonomy (NCBI): domain Eukaryota; kingdom Metazoa; phylum Chordata; class Amphibia; order Anura; family Ranidae; genus Pelophylax; species Pelophylax lessonae. The sequence continues at coordinate 113,119,014 of NC_138768.1, forward strand.
AATATAAACTTGTGGGTTATGTTTGCCCCCAGCATTGACTTTTTTGAGTACCAAGTGGATGGGCTGACAGGAGCCCAGCTTGAAAACTGACATCTGCTGCATGATGATAATTGCCAGGGGGTAGAGCTAAGCTCATAAGTTTGAGAGAGAAGACTCCCCCAAAGAGAACTATGTGGGAACTATGATTTCTCCAGTGGAAAACAATCCAACGGTTAAAAAACATGCTGGCAACAGATGAGTTCATTTGTTGAACAAAGATATACATTAAAGGGTACATTTACAAGCAAACAGCAACTGGGTGATTGATGGATCTTTTACTGGTGGCCAAAATTAGAGTGATAACATAATGATCAACCTGTTAGGGAATGAGGACATGTTTTTTGGAAAAAGCTGGGGCCAAGATTGGAGTGGCCAACCTCTGATGCTTATTAGCAAACAAAACCTACCCTGTCTCAAAGGGCTGGCAATGGGTGCTTAGCAAATTTGCATGGTATCTAAGATGAACCTGGAAAGGCTCAGATTCTCTGAGATGGTTAAATGCTTGGTACCCAACAGTGTAGATGGGAGTACTTACATAGTGCCTTTTTTTCCACCATTTACATGCCCTATTTGAGTAAAAAGTCTTCAGAGTTTGTAGTCTATCTTTAAGTTCATCACCCTCTCCCCCAACCACCCATCCAACCATTCTACCCATCCTATATCTGTCCTTCCACATAAACTCTTAAGCTGGCCATAGATGGATAGAATTTCGAATGTAAATTCCTAGGAAAAAAATGTTCTAAGAAAGTTTGTTCATTTTTCTAATCATTATTGGGTCAAATCTACCTTTATTTTCGACTGCAGTGATGAGAAAATTCGAAGGAGCACGATGGAAAACTTTTCTCGGACAAAGTTCTAACAGTGCATGTGGTTTTTATTTGCTCAAATGTTAAAAGCAAACAAAATCTTTTGAAGGACATTCAAATATTCTGAGAATTTTCATACAAATTTTCCTTAGACTTTTCCTAAGATATTTTCTAAGAAATTCTATCCATCAATGGTCAGCTTTAGTGAGCATTTCTTGTTTTTTTTTTTTGTTCCCCTGCTGTGTAAATAGTGGTTAGTGACATCATCAGATAAGAAAAATTGTCCATTCAGTGTGGCTCCTAAAAGGAGGGATCTGCTATACTGTGAGAAGAGCAGCAAATTATTCATAACTGCATTTTCACAAAATCAAGCAGTGCTGACCTGTTGTCAGACATTAGTGCAAAATGAACCTAAAGAAGAAGTATGGCCAAAGATCTTTTGTCTATATACTCCCTTCACCCAAATTCAGCCTACAGCAGGCTTTAGCTCTGCTGGTGTCCCGACAATAATGTCGGAACCAACCCAGATTCCTGAGCAGCAGCCGACTCAGCCTCTAAGCATGTCACTGAGAACCTGAGCCAGTCCCTCCTACCTCCTCTCCACTCCAGCGCTTCAGTGAGTGCTGGAGGGGCAGAGCCCAGAGCAGCGACTGGCAGTCACTGTACTCTTCTCAGAGCGGACCTGAGAACTGAGCAATCACGGGTCTTTGATCACTCAGTTCTCAATGTAGAGCCAGTGGGGGGTAGCTTCAGGATTGGATTGATGCTGCATCTACATAGGTGAGCATTAATTTTTGGTATTTTTGAAACCCATGCTTCTCTTATAAGGTAATGGTGAGCATGGAGGAAACCAGTCACCCAACAAACTCAACAAACTAAAAGTGGATGGGCAAATTTAAAGCGTAACATCACTTTTGTTGAGGAAAAAGCACTCCCCTATGTGCGATCTCTGTACATTGCAAGGATTTTTTTTACAAACTTTGTTGCAGATTCCTACCTTTTGTTATTCTGAAGAAATCACTGTTTGTTTCTCTGTTCCCCTGTGGGAAAGTGAGTCTAATGGAAGTGGTTTCACGATTATCAATAATTTGCAGTAGCTGCAGAGCTCTAATGAGGAAAGATGCTGGGCCTTTTAGATGTGTTTCTCATAAAAAAATGACATTTTTGTTGCAGGGGATGCCTGAAATCTAAATGATATTTTAGTGCAGACTTCTGGGAAAATTGGTAAGCCAATCACACAAGCAGGAAATTATGTTTCTGGGGTGTGGCCAGTACAGATTCTGTGTACAGAACACCTCCAGGTAGCCATATTGCATTGCATTTTCAGAAAATTACAGAGCTGCAAATTTAAAACAAAGGTCCTTTTTTTTAAACTGACTTTTTTATTATATAGTTATCTATTCCATGCCATTACTATTCCTGCCTTCAAAGTCCCTATTTGGTGGTCTATGACTGTACATTTTCCCCTGAGGGGCCAATCCAGGGATTGGTACAGTTGAGGGACACCCTTACTATCTACTTTTTCCTAACTTTTTTATTAGTTTTCAATAGTAAAAACAGAAAGGTATAAGGCAATTAGTTTGACAAAAGCCAAAAAGATGACAACTTACAGAGCATTGGTTAATGAAAGCATGGTTAAGAAAAATGAATCCCAAAGAGGAGTATAACATTTGTTAACATCAGGCCTGGTAATAGCTACTCAAAGCCGCAGTATCTCAATGAAGTCCCGGCTACACTGTCATGCTTAACATAGCGGGAAAAGGCACTATATTAAGCACATAAAAAAAAAAATACAGAAAGGTAAGAAGAAGAGAAGGAGAGAGAGGAAAGGGTAGTAAAAAAACATCCACCTGTGTCAGTTCTCCACCGAAATGCAGAGTAACCATCTACACACAGTGTCACTATTTTAGGAAAATATCAGGTTGGGGGAGTATCCAAAATATCCCACAATTCCCTTACCTGGCTATGAGGTCAAGGGAGTCAGTTAGCGAAACAGTCAGGTATTCCATCCTGTAATGTTCACATCTCGGATCATGGAGTGCACTGCAAATTAAACAGAGAGGGAGACTCCTGTTTCTTCCATTTAAGAGCAAATAAGCTTCGTGCAGCAGTCATCACGTGTGCATGGAGTATTTTAGACAATTTAGAAAAATAAGACCTGGGAGAAAGGTTTTGGGATTGAAAGGCACCCAGGATCCAAATATGGAATAGAGGAGGGAATGAACCATCCACCAATAGGGGATGATCAATGAGCAAGACCAGTAATTTGTAAGTAGCTGAAGGCCTGCTTAGGCAGGTCATAGGCTTCCTGATGGTCCTGGAAGATCTTTAATATTCTAGTTCTGGTGTCAACCAACATGTCTAGGATGGACATAGCAATCCTGTGTATTTTATAATTCCAAAAGAAGTTTAGCAATTCGTCTTGGATACTCTTAAGGTGTGAGGATGGGATGGGGATAGGCAGCGTCTCAGAGAGATAGAGAAATTTGGGCAAGATCGCCATCTTAATGGTCGCCATGCGACCGAAAAGAGATAGCTTTTGGCATTTCCACTTGGCAAAAAAGGCTTTAACAGAGGCATTTAGTGGAGGAAATTAAAGGGTATCATAAGAGATTGTAAAATTTACTCCAAGGTACTTTAAAGTAGAAGTCTTCCACAAATAATTAAACGATTAGAAGAGATGGGATAACGTCTGGTGGGGTATATTGAGAGGAAGGGCCTCTGTCTTAGAGTTATTAATTTTATAACCCGACAGAGAGCTATAGCGATCTAGCTCCATAGAAGATTATGGGGGGAGACATGTAATTGTGTAAGTGTGAGCAGTACATCATTAGCAGAATGGGACATCTTAAAGTCTCTAGTACCTACTGGGATACCATGTATATTTTGGTGTTGTCTAATATGGGCTGCTAGGGGTTCAATACATAGGGAAAAGAGGAGGGGGGACAGGGGGCACCTCTGTCGCTTCCCATTGGTAATAGTAAAGGAGGGAGAGGTAGTGAATGGAGTTCTAACTAAGGCTGAGGGGGAGGGTATCAGATCCCTGCCCTTCTCACTAACTCGGGACCAAGGACCAGCCAATCTCACACTCTGCCGTCACTTGCGTAACAATGCCACTCTCAGCTGCACCCGGCACATAGATTTTCCAGCTTGCGGGACCACAATCTAGATGCCAGCAGGCTGAGTGCGATTGTCACCGGGCTAATTAAGCAATTAACCCTTTCACTGCCACCACCGCTACATTATGATGAGCCCAGCGGACGCTCGTAATTTTAGAAATACCAATTATGACTTTAGAATAATCATCTATAACACGCGCTGTCACCACAGACAGGAATGTTCAGAGGATTTATTCTATACAGTAGCACTCTTCAAGAGACAAGTTCGTTGTTAGTTTGCATTAAGAACTTAGGGACAAGATTAACACTTTTCAAAATAAAGTTTAATAATAAAAAGGTTGAAATCGGTGCAAATAAAATATTTACAGAAAAAGGTGTTTCAAAGAAATAGAGACATAATTCAGCAATTTAGAAAAATAAGGTCGAATTTAGAAAGAAGAATACTTGCATTCAATGTCCTTGGGTTATCAATGTTCAGAGTAGCTGAACCAGTGTGATCGGTTCTCAAACTTGATAGATGTTCCTTTCTTGATGTTACCATGAGAACTCTCTAACCCCATCTGCCTCTCTCTTTTTCTCTGAGACCGCAGGGGGTGTTAACAGAGGTCCCTGACCAATAAACACAGTGGCCATGGGCGGCCCCTAAGGTTTATGACCATACCAAGGAACCTCCCATATAGACAGATTTATGCCACTCTCAATATCTCAAAATATGTAATGGTTACATTTTAAACTGCTAGTTTATCATTCAGCATGTGATTTGGCTTCAAAAGATACTAAACATGAATATATTATCACACAGGGAATATCTTATTGCTATCTTCTATTCTATATGTGATAGGGTGATCATGCATGGTCTCAATTCGATCAGTATTTTATTTTGCATTTAACTATACACTTTCTAGAGACATATCTTGTTTGTGTTTAAAGTTATGAATTTGTGTGTAAATGTGTTCAATTAATAGAGTTCTTGAATGGCTCTGTTTTACGAGCCATTATCCTCCTTTGCTCGGTTATGGCTTTACGACCTGGCCTGAGTATCAGAACAGATATCCGTCCAGACATCTGTTCAGATAACGGCTTGTTTGAAGTCGAAACTCTCTGCATTCCAGGAATTAATAAGCTCGGGGAGGGGGCTGTGTGAGTGAGTGTCTTTTGTAAGCTGCCATGGCAGAGCTCTGAACAAAATGGTTGCCGTGACAAAATGGTTGCTTGCGACAGCTTTTAGGATATCCAGTGCAGGATATCATTACAAGTATAAGTGGGTAATGGCTCACAGAAAAGGACCCATAACACAGACATGGTGGAGGGTAGCAAACATTAACAGCCAGCCAAGCCTGTCAAAGGCCTTCTCTGCGTCCAGAGTGAGAAGTAACACCTCAGATTTATTCCTGTTCGCCATTTCTATAAGGTTGATGACTTTCCTGGTGTTATCTTCTGCCTGGCGGAGAGGGACAAACCCTACTCGATCCTTATGAATTATTGACGGCAGGAGATTATTCAATCTATTTGCTAAAAGTCTGGTAAAAATTTTTAGGCCGGAGTTGAGCAGTGCTATTGGTCTGTAATTAGAGCACAATGTATGGTCTTTTCCCGGTTTGGGAATCATCGTGAGAAAATAAGTCTGTATGTCTCTTGGGATAGGGGAAACAGCCAGGAAGGAGTTAAACAAAGGAGTAAGGTACAGGAGGAGGAGGGAGAGGAAGGTTTTGTATTAAAGATATGGTAGGCTGTTAGGCCCAGGGGCTTTGATGGCCGAAAGAGACTTAATCATGACAGTTATTTCCTCATTCAAGATAGGAGAGTTAGGACAAGCTAAATCTGAAGGAGAAATAATGGGGAGATCGGAGTCCGTCAGATAAGATTAAATATCCTGAAGGAGGTCAGGAGGCAGGGGGTTATGTGGCACAGTTGGGTCATTATAAAGAATTGAATAGTAGTCATTTAAAAGTTATTTTGGAGGGATGAGAGCGAAGGGTACCCGTTGCATCCTTTAGAAAAGTGGGCGGTGCAGTGGTCGCGTGCTTACTGAGTTGCCGAGCCTATGTGGTTTGTTGGCCTTATAGGTTTGCCGGAGGAAGGCTTTCCCGACCTTACCAAGGTCAATATCCTGCAGCTCCGCTTTAGTGCTGATTATTTTCCTGAGAGTGGACAATGAGGGGGAAGACAACAAACGTGCTTCCAACCGCCGAAGTTTATCCACTACCGGCTGCCGTTCCTTCAGAGCGCATGCGCCAGTGATGTCACTGGCTGTATGTAAGGTAAATATCTCCTAAACGGTACATGTTTAGGAGATATTTACAGTACCTATAGGTAAGCCTTATCATAGGCTTATCTTACCTTATCATAGGCTTACCTATAGGTAAAAGTTGCAGGGGAGGGTTTACTTGCTGATATCTCGATAGTTTATAACTTATACCTATGTGCAGGGCTTTAAAAAATCTTAAAAATCATGATGTAGTACCCTCCTAGGTAGGTGCTAGGAAAACACATTTGGTGGCTCTTTTCTGCTTATCAGGAGAGCCAGATTTGTTAGTTAATCTGTCACATGTTGCCAGGTGTGATTTATTGGGTCTTAGGGAGTCTCCCCACTGTATCCATTAAGGGAGTTTGTTGGACAGTGGAGGAAACCTGGCCAATAACACACCAGGGTTTATGGCTGTCCCAGTGGGTGGGCATTGCTGCAATGCATCCTGGGATTGGTATGAAATCCAGAGGGGGCATGTGACAGGGTGTCTTTTGGCGGGCGCAAGGTCCCAAGAGGAGGGGGACGGCTGTCTCTCCTCCTGCTGATGTGCGGAAGGTGGTTCAGGCAGTGGGCCTGTTGAACCAGATGTGGAGCTGGGCTGCAGAAGTGTGCTGACCAGTGGAGCTGTTGGGCAGAAGACTTTGGGTAAAACAGTATTGTGAGTATGGAGGGATCTGCTCAAGGGTCTGCCTAGGAAAGGAGACCACTCCAGAGAAGTCAGGGGATCAAGGAGCCAGCTCACACAGATTGTTACAGGAAAGGGGGTGCCAAGTAGTTAACCCTGAAGTTTAGGAACAAAGGGGGTGCCAGGAAGGGCCCTGAAGTTGTTCTGCAGTACAGTACATTTTACCTCAGGATACAGTTTACCTCAGAAAGTTCATCCAGTCCTGCGTCACAGCTTGTGACATCCTGAAGCAGCGGGCCTAGCCGTGACTAGCACTATTCAGTGTTACTCAGCGTTACTCAAGTCGTCCCAGCCAATTGTGCATGGTGTATAAAGTTGGAGTATCCCACTCATTCCCTTCTCCTATCCAAGTTCCAAATAAAACCTAAAAACCAAAGATATTGGACTACTTCTTGTCTGAGGTAAAACACCTTTTTCCTATTATCAAGACATGTCACTCAGAGGTGCACTTGCCTACAGCAGTTTTTAATATCCTGCCAGTCAGGAAGCCCATCTTAATAAAAGGCTAATTGGGATTTTTAGTGTTGGGGCCTAGTGCCAAAGTCTGACACTATCTGTAAGCATGAGAGCTTTGGCTGTTCAGAACTGCCTGGCACTGGGGCTGAGCAAAGGATTCTGAAGGCTGCTGCCGGTATGTGCACCTCTGGGTGCCTCTACTGTTCTACCTGTCAGTAGTTTTCAGTATCCTTAGAATGAAAATGCAGAGTGAGTCAAAGTACTCGCTCTGCATATATGGGGCCATGGCAGGACAACAATACTGTCCTTCCTGATTGGAAGTTAAGCATTACCTGTTGATTGGTCAGTTAGGAGAAATAAAACGAATTGGACAGTTAGAGATACACTTACCTGTAACTGGTTTAAAATATCATATTCAGCAGAGGTGTAACTAGAACCTTCAGGGCCCCGATGCAAGAAACCAGGAAGGGCCCTTCTCTTCAAGCTTGGGGCTCCTCCCACTGATCCTGGGGCCCTTTACACTCGTTGCGGGGCCCTTTATTATGGTCCCGCAGTGGGACCCTTTCACAAGTTCTGCAGTGGGCCCCCTTCCTGCCATCTTGGGGCCCCGCTGTGGTGGAATGCCAGGGCCCAGTCGCAAGTGTGACCTTTGTGATCCTGGAAGTTCACCCACTGGTGTCAGTAGTTTTTATTTTTTGGTATTTTAATTGTATTATTTTTTATAATTTTATTTTATTTTTTTACAATGCCACTGACTATGACTCTGTCCATTCAGAAAAGGAAGGAGCTGGTAAATTACATATTTACCAACCCCTTCCTGGTTTTCTATTGTGACACATCCCCTGCAGCAGCCGGCAGGAGAGGAAAGGGAGCCCAGTGGAGGCGGGGGGGCAGCACAGTAGGGGGGGGGACCAGGGGAGCACACAGGGGCCCAGAGACAGCAGAACACAAGTGAACTGGATAGGAGGAGTGGCGAGGGCAGCAGCATACAGAGGAACTAATCTCCTCCATTTTCCTCCTGCAGCTACAGGAGGAAAATGGAGGACAGTGATTTCTTTACATGCTGTCCCTACCGCCCCTCCTATCCAAGCGTACAGGGGAGCTGCACAGGCCCCCTGGAGCATGGGGCCCGGTTGCGATTGCAACCCCTGCAACCCCTGTAGTTATGCCCCTGATATTCAGACACCTTGAAACAGAGCAGTCCCCTATAAAAATAGGCAAATTCCGTTAGAGGTATTCAGTCAGCAGGAGCAGATCAAGAAATTTGTCCCTCCCTCCCGCCCTGTTTCTTTACCAAAATTTTGCATCATTGTTTGCTTGTAGGAATGTTTGTTTTAAAGTTAAATATTTTGGGTAACTCGGGCTTTATGGCTGAGTTACATATTGTATATATAACAGTATGTGTTAATATTGGATAGTTCGAGCTCTATGGCTGAACTATGTTATATATATATATATATATATATATATATATATATATATATATATATATATATATATATGTAGTGTGTAAATGTTAAAGTAATAAATGGCCTCGGCCAATTATACCAATGCTAGCCTGTGAATCATTAGTGTAAATTATTTATTTATCAGTTTACAAATGTAAAAATTTATTGTGGTTCCGCCTATGGCACCATAACAGACTCTCTTCAAAGTAGAACTATAGGCTAAACGTATTTGTTCAATTCTGGATAGCGTAAGGGAGGTTTATAACCCCTCTCAGATTTTTTTTTTTTATTGCCATCTATGTCCCATTGCAGAGATTTCCCTTCACTTCCTGTCCCATAGCCAAACAGGAAGTGAGAGGAAATCCCTGCAAATTAAGAGAATTCCCTGGGGAACCCCAAAGATGAAGTATACTGTATA